>NC_133654.1:200335885-200655839 GCF_009905375.1 Apium graveolens | reverse complement strand
GACACTGTCATCGCTTCTTCACTTCCACATTTCCCTTTCGGAACATCTAAACCACTTGTTCTACTCAAAGAATTCCTCCTAATCTCCTTAACACCATTCTCAGCCACTTCATTAGACCTCAAACAAACACTAGCCCTCCCTCTTGATTCTCCCCTAGCTCGAACTCCACCCGAACCCACCTTACAATTTTCCAAACCCCGATTACTCAAACTTTCTCTCTTTTTCAGCTTCGATCCTAAATCCTTCCCAGGCTCACTACTTTTCTCCATCCCCACCACATTTCTCTCCAAACTTCTCGGCTCCTTTCGTTCAATCAAAACCTCTTTTTCTTTCAATTTCAACCCCGAAACCTTCCCAGGATCATTACTTTTCTCCAACCCCACATCATTCTCAGCCAAACTTTTCGATTCCTTCAATCCCCTCCTCCTAATTTCATTACAATCCCTACCCTTATCCAAAACCTTACTACTACCACCATCTAAAACCCTAAATTTACTCAAACCAGTATTAAATTCACAAGGGCTAGAGCTCCTACCTCTCGAAACAGCTCGACGGAGGCGTAAATCAGAATTAGCATAAGCCTTATCGATACGAGGCACGGGCCTAATCACTGGCTTCACAGCTGCAGAAGCTGCTCTAATTCTTGAACTGGGTCTAGGGTTTTCTTTACCAGAAGATGTTTTAATTGAACCTGATCCAACATTTTTAATTGATTCTTTTGAAATTGGGGTTATGGGTTTGGTGGGTTTCGATGCGGTGGTAATGGGTTTGGCTGCCGTTCCGCCGCCGCCGCCGCGGTCTTGATTCCGGCGAAGTGATAAAGTTGACATTTTTGGTGTGTGTGTGAGTGACTCGATATTTGATTTGGGTAAAAATTATTTTGGATTGAGAAATTAGGGGGATTGGGTGATGAAATTATTTTGGGTGTTGGTGGATTTGAGAGGGAAAATGATTTTCAAATGTTTCAAATTAGGCTCAATGACCTTTTCGGCCTCAATGTTTGCACAAGTGTACTCATAAATTCCTGAAATTTATAAGCGTATCTTTTCAGCCCTCGAATATCCTAAAATGTGCTTTTTTTATCTTTAGACCGGGAGAAAAAACAGCCAGTCCAAGAGTAAAACGTTACATTTTCAGTAGTACTTGAGGGTCAAAAAGGTACGGTAATGAATTATAAGGACTGATGAGTATATTGGTGCAAAGTTTGAGATTTAAAAGATTATTAAGCATTCAAATTATTATCACTCAATTTTCACAAAAATATAACTTTCAAAATAGAAATATTGAAAGTTCTAAAATCTTTATCAAACTAGTAAATTATAAAAGAATTGTGATAGAAAAATGTATGTTATATTCCGTTAAAAATGTTATTGTTAATTAAGACATGTTATCATTTATAAATACACTCAAAAATAACAATTTTAATATCCCTTTCGATCGGTAATATTAACTTTTTAATTAAAATACCTTAACTTTTAACCGAATCATATAATTTATTATAATAGTTAAAAATATGATTATAATATTTTTTTATCATTAATGCACCCTAAAAATATCATACATTATATATTTCGATCATTAATAAATTTATAAAACTCATTAATACACATCCAAATATATCATACACAATATTTTTAAGGCATACACAATATATTTTAATTATTAAACAAACATAAAAAGTAAGAAAAAAAATTCTCTATTTGTACATATAATACACTAGAACATTTAAACTTTACTATATTAAGAATTAGTTTGTTAAAGATCATAGAAAAGTACAAAGAAATAAATCAATTAATTTTCTTTTCCGTGTTTGTTTTATAAAAATTACAATTTTGTTCAATTTTTTTCCTTTTAGATTTATCGAATATTTTTCTATCTTAATTTTCGACTTCCTCTATGCAGTTCATCTTCCTTTCTTAAATATTAATTTGTCGCTACATTTTTTATTAATATCATAAGATATGCTCAAAAATAATTGTGAACACTTTATTTAGCGAAAAAAATTATTAATTGTATATTATATATATATATGAGAAGGAGAGATATATAATTTAGAGAAAGAAGATACTTTCTTATTTATGTTACAATTTACACATGTACAATGGTTTATGTAGCGGTCTAATGTTGTAGGTTACAACCAATGAAATGTCAAAAGTCATAGACTTGTAAAATCAAGTGTCTAAGTACATGGAATGAAATATTAACGGCATAGGCTTCAGGACATTTTAGAGTTATCCATATATGTACATAATATTCCCCCTTGGATGACATGTACTAACATCATGCCTCGTTAAAATTTTATTAGGAAAAATCTTGTGAGAAAAACTTTAGTGAATGAAAAAGAGTATATGTGTTGTACATAATTTAATTTGAGAAATATATCATGTATGCCCCCATTTAAACATAAATCTCAAAATTTACGCATTTCAATCTTGTTTACCAATTTTTTGTAGGATTATGTAAGAAGTGCTTTAGTAAAAAAATGTGTCGGATTTTCACACGAGCGAATCTGACATATATCAATTTCTCCCCTTTGTTGAAGTTCATGAGTGAAAAAAATTGGATCAATGTGATTTGTCATATCTTCTTCGATGCAGCCTTATTTAATCTGAGTGATACATGCTCCATTATTTTCGAATAGAACATTACGACTTCCTTTATTGACTGAAAGACCACATGATTCTTGAATATGTGGTCTTTCAGTCAATAAAGGAGCATATCTTATGATAAGATATAATTCTCGAACATTACGACTTCCTTTATTGACTTCCTTTGTCGCTCCATTTTTTATTAATATCATAAGATATTAATTTTTCTTCATGAAGTGCTAACAATTCAGCATGTTTCGAAGAAGTTGCTGTAAGAGTCTACTTTGTAGATTGCCAAGATATTGCAGTATCACCATATGTGAATACATAACATGTTTGTGATCTTCCTTTGTGTGGATCAGACCTATATCATGCAACTGCATAACCAACTAATTCCACTTTTGACTCTTTAGAATAAAACAAATCCATATCCATTGTTCCTCAAAGATACCTAAAAAATCTGTTTCACACCAGTTCAATATCTTTAAGTTGGAGCAGAACTATGTCTTGCCAGTAGATTGACAAAAAATGCATTATCAGAACGTGTACAATTGGCAAGATACATTAGTGTACCAATGATACTAAGATATGGTACTTCAGGATCAAGAAGTTCTGCTTCCTTTTTCTTTTGGGCGGAATGGATCCTTATTCTTTTCAAGTGAACATATAACCATAGGTGTACTTAGAGGATATGTCTTATCCATAATAAATCGTTTAAGAATCTTTTCAATATATGGTGACTGGCGGATGAAAATGTCTTTAGTTAAATGTTCAACTTTAAAACCTAGACAAAGTTTTGTTTTACCCAAGTCTTTCATTTTAAATTCTGTTTTCAAATATTCAATCGTCTCGTGAAGTTCATTTGATGTCCCAATGATGTTAAAATCATCAACATAGATAACAATGATAGTAGACCCCATTTTTATCCTTTAAATAAAAACACATGGATAAATTATATTATTCATATATCCGTCTTTCAAAAGATACTCACTGAGATGATTATACCGCATGTGCCCCAATTGTTTCAACCTGTAAAATGATCTTCGTAATTTAATTGAGTAAATCTCTCATGGTCTTGAACTATATGATTCAGGCATTTTTAATCCATCAGAAATTTTTATATAAATATCATTATCAAGTGACCCATACAAGTAGTCAGTCACAACATCCATTAAATTTATTTTGAGCCCATCTAGAATTGACAAACTTATTAAAAATCTGAATGTTGTTGCATCCATTACCGGGGAATATGTTTCTTCATAATCATCTTCCGGTGTTTGTGAGAAGCCTTGAGCAATAAGGCATGCCTTATATTTTACAACTTCATTTTTCTCATATCCTTTACACACAAATACCCATCTATATTCAAAAGGTTTTATACATATAGGTGTTTGGACAATAGGTCCAAAAACTTGGCATTTTTCAAGTAATTTCAGTTATGCCTCAATAACATCTTGTTAGTAATCGCATGTACTTTTGATGATGAACAAAACATATAGCATAATATTTCAATAAGTATCAAGTAGCTATCAATGACTTAATTATCATTTTCTGATAACCGTTGGTAGAGTAGCTTATATGTGATAAGAACTTGTAGCATTTTTCATGTAGATCTCAATTGATAGTCAATGTTGTAATTATTCATTCCATAGTCATCACTGACTCAATGGATAAATAGAATAGGATGCCTAATTGTAAATACTCGCTCTCATATAATTCTAATTAAATGAAGTGAGTCATCAATGGCTAATGAGGACAAATTTTCAATGGCTAATGGATCAGCTCAATAATGGCTAAGAATATTACACTATCAATGGCTAATGTAGCAAGTAGCAATTGATAGTGACTTGACAGAACACATATATCAAATTTGACAGAGCACATGGTCTAATAAAATATCTTAGTTTGAAAAATGAGAGCCAAGATAAAACGTGCATGTGATCTTGGATAGTGAAGAAGAAGAAACATTCCACTTTCATGCATTACAAATTGGAGGGATATTCAAAGCAATATAGCAAGATACAATCTAGTCTCATTTGTCAAGTATCACGGAAAAGAGAATGAAGAAGCAATCTTGATGGACCTCGAAGACTGTGTTATGTACTTTCTGGCAAACATTGTAATTTGGCGAATTATAAACCAAGTAGCAGCAGTGTATTCTCTAAAAAATAAGAACATAGAGTCTTCAATAGAGTTTAGTCGAGAGCACTATCTCTTAGAAAAATATTATAAAACACAGCTGTGAAATTCTTGTAACTTTCATAGATTATTTCTTCAAAATATAACTTTGTTGGCAAGTAAAAAATAAACCAGCTAAAATTTTTAATGCCCTGTGTTCTTACTTCAGTTTAGCAATTGTTCAAGTTTAAAAAGTTGAAATTTATAATTTGTATTCAACCCCCCCCCCCCCCCGGCGCCTCCCACTTTCTACAAATTACTCATGTATTGATTGTTGGTACATATCAATTGATATCAGGGCAAGCTCTCAACATACAGAGAGTTTAAAGATCTTGAAACTATACAATCAATCATGGGTAAGAAGGATGTTGGTGTGAAGATTCCAGTTCTTGATAGAGAATTTTATTCTCACTGGAAGGTGAAGATGAGGCTTTACTTGATGTCTCAGGATGAGGGGTTTTTAAACTACATGTTCCCATGGAGACAATCACACGACTTGCAGCAGCTGATGGTATCGCTGGTGCTGACAGAATAGTGGTAAAGAATCCAGATGACTACTCACTAGAAAATCTGAAAGAAGTCAACAAGACAAGAGGACTATGAACATTCTGTTTAATGGTATTGATTTTGATTCTGACATGTTTTAATGTGTCATGAACAGACCCACAGCCAAGGATGTATAGGCTACCATTCAAACTCTCTGTGAAGGATCTCAACAAGTCATAGAAAGTAAAATATAACTCTTCATACAACAGTATGAGTACTTTCACTCTAACCCTGGTGAAGGATTGAGTGAAGCATTCAACATATTCCAAAAACTGTTGAATGGTCCAAGGTTGCATGAAAGAGTCTATCTGGTTAAGGACTCTAATATGAAGTTCTTAAGATCTCTTCCAAAGGAATGAAATACAACAACTGTCTCTTTTAGAAACTCATATGATTACAAGAAATACACTCTTGACAGATTGTATGGAGTCCTTAAAATTTATGAGCTGGGGATGCAACAAGATGAGGAAATTGAAAAGGGCCAAAGGAAATATAGATCTGTAGCTCTTGTTGCATCAATCACTGTAAAAAGTAAGTGAAAGTCAAGGTGGAATATACAATAAATAAAGCTGAGGAATCAAGACCAAAATCATCAAAAGGAAAAGCCAAAGTGGTTGAGAGTGAGAGTGACTCCTCCTCAACCGATAACCTTAAAGATCTAGATGAACATATTGCTTTTCTATTAAAAGATTTTCTAACTTAAAATTCAAAAGAAAATCTTTCTCCAAGCCATTCAACAAAGAGTTCAACACTTTCAGAAATTTGGTTAAAAAATCCAAATTTAAATGCTACAACCTTTGAATAGTTGGATACTTTGAAATGAGTGCAGAAAGCCAAAAAAAATCAAGAGTAATGAAGTTGTTGACTATAAGAAGAAATATTTTGAACTCCTGAGATATAAGGAGAAAGCTTTCATTACCAAGGAAAAGGGTCGGGCTCACGGAGATGATTCTGAAGCAAAAGCTGAATATATGAATTTGGCACTAGTGGCTAATGATGATGGTCTTGAAGCTAGTCCATCAAGCAATCTGGTAATCACTACTGACCTTTCTAATTTGAGTAAAAGTGAATGCAAAGAAACTATAAATGACATGACCTCTGAACTGTATAATTCATATGTCACTCTTAAATCTCTCAAGAAAGAAAATGCTAGAGTTATATAATCTAATGCTTTACTTGTTCAGAAAAATACTCTGTTGCAAACTCGGTTGCATGAACTTGTGAAATTAAAAAGGGATTGCTTGGTAGTTAAAGATGACTTTCCTGATGTATTAAAAAGGGAAGAAACTCTGAAAAACAACTTGAACGTGAACAAACTATTATTGCTAAATAGAAAGAATCTACGAACACAGCCAACAAGATCATAGAAATTCAAGGCATTGGATCTTTCTGTGACATTTCTGGAAACAAGGATAAAGTTAATGTAACACCCCCAAATCCGGGGTCGGGGATCCGGGTTGTCACGAGTTCCATTTCCCTTAATAATACTTAATCTTAATAATCAACCAACTACTGCGTACTGTGACCCCACAATATACACACACACCACAAGTTATAGTCTTAGAGATGAATACCAAACAATAACACAAGTCATTTTATTCCACAATTATAAGTCATTACACCTCAAAAGGGTTTCTGAATAAATTTACACATTCTTTGTCATTATTACAATTCATAAATATACATAAGTCTGGTACATCAAAAGTTGAAAGCCTAGCCTATTGGTAGACCCTACCTCAGCTACAACGGCATCAACGCCTACAGGAAACTGCGGAACGTTTCCTATCCGCTCGTGAATTGGGAGCTTGATCCTGTTCATCTTGTCTATCTGTTGTTGTGTGATGAAAGAAGAAAGCAAGGGTGAGCAACAAGCCCACCGAAATAATATGTATTATAATTAACAATATATGAGCATTCTCATAGTACTCATGAAAGTCTTGGTCAAGAAGAAATGAACCAAGTTGATATCTTAACGCGACCAAGTCGCAAAATATTCAGTATATACATATATACTTTTCAAAATCTTTGAAATACTCTGCCAGGCATAATATACACAGAGTTCCAGTTTATAAATGTATAAAATACCGTTGCAAGGTGATCTCATATATCTAACCTTGTCTCAACGTTTTTCTGAAAATCTTTGTCATGCATTAGATAATCATTTACTAGATATAAGTTGAAAAGATGAAGTTACAAGATACTCCAATATACTTATATCTTTTCTGAATACTACTTGAACTACCACCGTTCAAGGTATAATCAGTTTCAAAAGCTCATCACATAGATGAGACTACAAGAAAAGACTTGGATAGATTCAATCTTTGAAATATCATTATAAATAATGAAGTTATGAGATACTTCATTAAGTCTCGATATATATATACACCTATATATATACATTTCATACACTCCTTGAAAACCTCTGTTATGAAAATTATAAACAGAGTTGCAATATCCAATGAATTTGGAAAAACAGAATTTTGGCATAAACCTGATATCTTGCTGATCAGGCAAAGATACCAATTAAGTCACCTTTTCTACTAGTAGATGGATAAATCCCCCACTGGTCATCACCCTGGCCACATTAGGGCCTTATGCTTGACTGCCACTCAGCCACTTTCGCATTGATGGACTCCCACTGAGCCACTTACACTTTCATGGACGCCCACTGAGCCCATGTTGCATATGCCGACTCAAATAGATGGACTTACTTCCCCAAAGTTGGGTAAGTAATCAAAATGTTTTCTCAAAACAGAAACTTTGTTGCAAATATAAAATACACCACATAGTCGGATCCCTCAGATTTTGAGTGAGTATTTAAATCCCCTTCGAAAGGAAGATCTTAAATTTGAAAATGAGTTTTAGGATCCGCTGCAACTTTTAAAAATCAGTTTGAAGAATCGAAAACATTTTAAAGAATGTTTAGAGTAATGCTGATTTAATGAAATAAATCAGTCCCGATATATGAGAAAATATCTGAATATTATTAATTAAATAATATTCCTATAAGGATAATATTTATAAAAATAATTGAAGTAGAAGTTTTAAAACTCATACTTGAAATGAATAATAAATAACCAAAGATATACTTATATACGAAAATACGATCTTTATTTGAATAATCGAAAGTAAGTTTGATTATCGAAACATTATTCTTTAATAAAATAAAGAATATTATTTAATAAAAGAATCGGAGTTATAAGCCCTCGAATGAATATTTAAAATAATATTCATTAAATAAAATAAACGGAGTCTTAAGTCCTCGAATAAATATTCACAATAATATTCATAAAATAAAATAAACGGAGTCATAAGTCCTCGAATGAATATTCAAAATAATATTCATTAATTAAAATAAAGTTATCGAATAAACCTTATTCGATTGATAGTTTTGAAAACTATATCTATATATTATAAATATATATATATAATATACTCGGGAACATCGACTCCCGGTTTAGAAAATGTTCACCTTTGGGTCCCCTATACTAAGGGTATACGCAACTACTGCTTATCTCTAGCATAGATATTATGCAACTTATAAGCATTGAATCAAAAATTAGATATCAAGATTACGAAGCAAGCATGCATATAAATATCATATCACATGCTCCAATATATCGCAAGAAATTCTAATAACAATCATGAACTTATCACAAGATAATGCATATACATATATACATCACAACAACAGTATAACGGGTAGAAAACTTGCCTGAGTGTTCCCAGTTAGACTTAAGCTTAGAGTGGGTCCGATAACCTATGAACAACAATATAAGTTGGAATTAAACCACGGTCGCTTAAGAAAATAGACTTTAACCAATTGAACCCTAACGTTTGCTTATGGTCACTTCTACGCTTAACGAATCACATAAGTCGTCCGAGTAGCCTTGACTCCACCATTTTTAATAAATTAACGATTAAGAATTTTAAGGCGATTCTTTCGCGAGTACTCTACCAACTGCCTAATCCACTTTACATAATTGTTTCATACTCCAATTAGTCATTTAAGGGCCTTTACCAAGGTTTCAAAGTAAGGCAAGGGGTAATGGTTCGTTCGCGAAATGCCGTTACTTAAAACGGTCGTTTCTCCTAAACCGTACATCGGATTCAAGCGAACCACATATCAAAACGAAGCTTACGACATAATATAACTAAAATGGCAAAGTCACAGATTCAATAGTTAGCTCTCTGTCCCGAACACTAAGAACAAGCAGTTGTATGAAATTGGGCATTACGACGACTATGTTTACGCGATTACCAAGTTTTAAACCACTCCAGACAACCACTATTCAACTCACAACCAACAATACAACCAACCCTCATCCAAACCTTACTACATCAGTCCCCAAACATCAAGATTTTCCAATTTATACAACCCCACACATGAACTAATAGCTATACTTAAGTTTCATTAACTATAAACAAGATTTCAACATCCAAATCACTACAAATCCAATCCAAACTCTAAACACACAAGCATCATGCTTCTCATTTACTATAACCATCAAAACCATCGCAATACTCAAAGTAAAGCTAGGGTTTGGAGGTGTTATACCTTCCTTGGAGTGATTAGAGTAGCTAGGAAGTCTTAGGGAGCCTCCTACAAGCTTGATCTTTCCAAAGAAATCAAGAATACAAAGTTAGGTTTTGAAGTTTCTAAAAGTCAGATTGAAAGAACTGTAAAAACGAGGGTCTTACCATGATTATTTGGAGATACTTGTGAACAAGAGTTGTAGGCCATCTCAATACCTTTCCAAAGAGCTATAGAACACAACATTTGAGTGAGTATTGAAGGAGATATGGTATTTTTAAGTTGCTGCTCTGGTTTTGGCCGAGAGCAAGGGAAGAAAAAGTGAAGTAAAAATGTTTCTAGTTTGATTAAATGATTTGTTTGGTGTTTAGCTTGGTTACTTCCTTTTGTTGTTAATTAGATTGTTACCATGGTAAAAATTGTGTGGCTCACAATCAACCAACCAATCCCTCCATTTGTCATGCTTATGTCACCATGCCTATGTCATCTTTCTCATATCATCCTCTTACACTTGTCTTCTTCTTGTTGGTGTGATGACATCATCATCCACTAACCACTTTGATTAACCCCTAATTACTTGGCTAATGACCGCTTATCTGTTATACGGTTCGCTTAACTTTCGTTCTCGTTTATCATTTGAGGGATCATACCTGGGATCTTATTACTTAGGTTCCCCTAAACCTTTCTCAATATTTTATATTCCTTTTATGATCCTCTCTAAAAATCTTTGAATTTAAATCCTTTTTATCATGTTACCTTATACTCAATTCTTTCGGTATCTGGTGGATTTTCGGGAAAAATCAAAGTGTTCGGATTTGGATTCTGACGATCTTTACATACACTTATATACCATATTGAGTACTAATAAGACCTCAGAATATCAATAAAAGAACTGCTACATTGTGTGGCATGAAAAGTTTTCTTATTCAGCATAATCAGCAAGATCACTATTCATAAGGTTTACCAAAAGTCCAAAATTTTTGGGGTTATTACAGTCTCCCCTCCTTAAAAGGATTCCGTCCCGGAATCAGATAGAAAATGAATAGGGATACTTTCTTAGCATTGCACTTTCTAACTCTCAAGTCAATTTTCCCACATTGTGGTTCTGCCACAAACCCTGACTAGCATGATAACCCTTCTTCTAAGCACTTGTCCATTTTTGATCTATAACCCTTTCTGGTTGCTCCATATAGGTTACGTCTGATTGCATGTCTATGCGCTCATATGCCCCTATTTATCTGGCATCCGGATTACACTTCCTTAACATTGATACATGGAACACATTATGAACTTGCTAAGGTTCGGGGTAAGGCTATCTCATATGTTAACTTCCCAATACGACTTAATATATCCAAGGGTCCAACAATTCGGTGGGCTTAGCTTTCCTTTCTTTCCGAACCACATCCATCCTTTCCAAGAAAATACCTATAACAGCATTAGGTCCCCTACTTCCTATTCTTTGTCCTTTCGTGTCAAATCAACATACTTCTCATGTCCATCTTGGGCTACTACCAGCCGTCCTCTGATTAGATCTATTATATCCTTGGTCCTTTGGACTACTGCGGGTCCGAGCATCTTGCGCCCTACAACTTCATCCTAACATAAGGGAGATCGACATTGTCTTCCTCAAGGATCTCATTAGGTGATACCTCGATACTGACATATGATCGATTATCGTAAGAAAACTCAATCCGCGTTAAGTGATCATTCCAAATTTCTTTCAAGTCTATTGTACAGACTCTCATTATCTCATCTAGATCTACAGCTTTTGCTTCTCAATACCCACTCTTTTCCAGTTCGTAATCGTTATTATCTTCCGTACCAAATTTTATACTGATTACACTTTTGCTCGTTAGCGTTCTATAACCTTTTAATAATCGCGTCAACCTTAGTATCATGAACGCGTTAGAATCGGAATACCACCATACTTGGTACCACTTCATCTCTAGCTGCCTCCATCTTCGAAAGCTTGGTCCTTCATATAGAAGTAATCGAATTTATTGAGAGATCACTATGATCATGAACACTTGTTATATTGCATAGTTAGTATAGAAGGTGGCCAGCCTTTAGTACTTGACAAGCAATTAAACAATAGATGGTATCCTACTAGGCTTCTATCACACAGATAGATAGTCATTCGGCAATACCTCCCCTTCTGGAAGGGTTGTTCTTCTAAGCTTATATGAAATTAAAAGGAGAGAAAAGAACGAATTGAAGAGAATTGTATATATATAAAATATACTGCCACAAAATATCTGGCTTGGAATCTACCTCTGAACTATAGAGGTTTGTCATAGGAGAACAAAACGTATACGTATATATATCAACATCAAGTATTATAACATCGTATTTCATGTGTCTGAATATTTACTATTCCGTCCATCATTCTATGGACCCATGCTCTTGCTCGAGCTTATACACAATCACCTTTGAAACTCCCTCGACATCGAAAATCGAATCTGGGATTTCATTCTAGACATCATCATTATTAGAATTCTATGCTTACATCGCAACCTTCCTCGTATAGTAATACGAATCTCTATTGATAAGAAGGAATAAATATTCAATAGGTAGATAATCGACTTAATTAGCCTATCAATGATAACTTATACACCACCATGACCCGATTAGTGGTACTCACTCTCAACATCCATTCTAATACAACTCTCACAGTTGTAAGTAATCGGCTCATTACTCGTAGAATCATTCCTGCATTACTATGGTCCACCATTGACCTACTGTAGTCATTCGTTTTCCATGAAGTCTTAATAGCTAACCATACGGAGTCCATACATCTCGTATCGAATTCTTCTATGGAGGTAACATGATCACAGTTCATGATTCATGAAGAACACTCCTGAACTTGACGTACATATGACATGAAGCAGATAAAATTGCAGAAGAGTTTCAATGAAAGCAACGATAGCAGGTTAATACCATTATTAACCATATGTATTTATTAGGAGACATGAAGCTCAAAGGTTCATTTAGTCCTTTCGTAACATGGTCCTGGCTTATCTCAAGATATGACCTTAAAAGATAGATAGCCCACTCACGGCGATTACATAAATTAAATCTTTACCAAACTACTATCACGGTTGAGTATCGCTCAATCATCAGAAGGAATGCCAATCTTCCACACCATAATACAACCTTCACGGCTTTAACCATTATCACTGTATTCCTCTGGCACGAGCGCATATAATTGTCCTCTTACACTTAAAGTGTCGGCCACCTCCTTGGCCTTTCCTGATAGTAAAATTTCCTTACAATCAATATCATTTTAACCACCTCCAAATAAATTTTCTACCTCATTTTAATCACTGCTTATGTGAAAATGCTCTTCCTTACGCTTTGGTGAAAAGAAAAAAAATATCACCATTTTTCCATAAGTTATTGCCTCGGTCTTTTAGAGGTTAACATTGTCACGACTGACTCTCGATCATACTTAGGACGTCTCTTATCTTGGGTCCTACTTGTTTTCACCAATCTCGACCTTCATTGGGTCGATCTATACTTTTTATGGTTCAATACGTGCCCACCTGACATTATTATAATTATGTCATATTTCCTTTATCAAAATTTCTATTCTTGAGAACTTTGAATATTACCTTTCTCCTTGTAAGACCTCTAAGGTTATCCTTGAATCGTTCCTCCTGTATTCCCTAGACACAGGGCATATCAAAATACCATTTACTAATACTAGAACCATTGTCTATATGCTTCTGAAAAATTTCCCCACTGATCCTTAAAGGTTGTTGTTACCTTAATCCTTTCCAATTCATACTGTCAAAACTCATACTGTCCCTATTAAGGGCGAAATGCCAACCTTTATGCATTCCCCTAGGGTTCATCTTAAGTTATCGAAGTTATATCCTTAATTCCACCTTTAAAAAGGTACTTGCATCCTTCCATGGATAAATCAAGTCATATATCCTTGATAGATTATCTTATTCAATCATTCCCACCTCGATAGTATATACCAATTTCACAATAGCATCCTTATTCAAACTGAGGTCAACCCATATGGCCTTCAAAAGATAACAATGGTTGCCCGCTTTTCTTTCCTAATTTGGTAATGACAACAGGGATGTTCTGGAAGATATTGGCCGTGTTCAACGTGAACTTCTTCTTAATAATTCCTCATTTACTTTTGTTGTTTATCTCAACAGTCATCTTAATGTTGGGATATCTTTCATACCCGACGTCTCCCTTTCTGGGTATCATGCTCCCGGTGGCGTTACCGATCTCTGTTTTCAAAGCTCGAGTACTCAATCCAAAGGATTTGAAGTGTTCTATCAGATTCTGAGCTTCGTTTTACTGCAGAAATCAAGGTTTATTTTCTATATTTTTATTTATTTTCGAATTAATTTTATTAAAAATATGAATTTTTGCTCGGATGATTGTTTGTATGATTTGATGATTGCATGTTATAGAGCTTGTTTTCCTGATGATTTTGATATATTATACGTCTGATTTGGAGTTCAATAACATGTTCAAATTTGAGTTTAATTTTCGAATTTCAAAATTAGGGTTTATAACCCGTATGAATGTTCTTAATTGAAATTTGGGGGTTTCTTATTCTGGAATAGATAGATGTTGTGGTATAGTGGATTGTGTTCTCTGTGAAATTTGCAATCCAGTCGTATAAGTTTCATGAATCAACGAGGTCTGTAGAGAAGGGAGTTGTGTTTTGAATATTTTCGAAGTTCGCCGGAAACTGGCAAACTTCACGGCCAAATTCCGGCCAACTCAGGGATTGTTAGGTTGTTTTGATTGCATGGTTGTGTTCCTGGTAGTTTGTAGATGTGATCTGGAGCTTGTGGTAAGGTGAGGAGGCCAGAATCGTGTTCTCCGGCAACCCCTGCATTTTCCGGCGACGGGGGTGTAAAATTGCAGTTTGATACCTGAACTTTTGGGGACGATGCAGTTTGGTCCCTGAAGTTTCCAGACTTTGCAAATTTAGGATTCCTGTTTTAAAAATGTTTAAAAATCATATTTCCTATTTATTTTTATTATAAAAATTCATTTTTAATTTCTGAAAATTCTAAAAATTATTATTTTAATTCCGAAAATTATTTTTAATTCAAAAATAAATCTGAATTAACTAGCTAATTAATTTAAGTTAATTTTAATTGATTAATTGGTCAATTAATTCGAAAATTAGTTGAATAATTGATTTAATTAATTATTAATTGATTTTAATTAATTATTTAATTAGATTTAATTTTTTAAAAATGATTTAAAAATTCCAAAAAATAGTTTCGAGTTTTAAAATATTATTCTAAATTATTTCCAAGGCTCGATAATTATTATAAAATTGTTTCGAAGCCAGAATTGGCCAACCAAACCCTGTTTATTGCCCCGAAATTGATCCAACGACCCGTTTTAATTCCGAAAAATGTTTTAAAAATCATTTTAAATACCAGAAAACCTATTTATGACCCGAAACTTCTTTATAAATGATATATCATTGATTATGTGACGTATTATGTGTTATATGTGACTTGTTGGCTGACTGTCGGTCTGTATATTCGATGTTTACTTGTTCATTACATAACTTTCAATCCGTTAATCGGATTTGGGTGAAACGAAGGGTAGATAGAAGTATGTGTTGAATAGAATCATATGAGTTGAATATTGATAGATGTTTTTAATATGTGAGCAGAAGAGGCAAGACATAGGAAAGGGAAACAGGTAGTTGAGGAGTGAGACGGTTGAGATTGGAAGCGAGTACAGTGTAGTAAGCTAACACCAGGTAAGTGTTCTGAACTTTCTCGAGATATTGTAGTACTTAGTAGTCCTGTTGATATTGCAAGTGCTTTGAAGCACTGAAACCCAAACCCTGATTCCAGTTATTGCTCTTGATCCGTAAACCCTATTCTTTCTAAGCCATTGATTATTGCATACCCGAATACGAACCTCAAGTATACAATACTACTCCACAAATACATACAAACTAAATACCGAACACTGAATTGAATTACCCACACACTCCAACCATTGTATCCTATGCTTTGAAAGGCAAAATCATTGAAACCTTGAAACACTGATTCCTTTGTTATCCAATTCTTTCATTATCCAACAGCTAAGCTTTGAAAATGCCATATTGATCCTCATGAACTCTGAAATCATTTCATTATAAAACATCCAATGTTGTTAATGATTCTGTTTATTGTTTATTATTGCTTATTCTGTTATTATGCTAGAATTGGATTGTTTTTATAAAATTGTGGACCAGATTCGTGGTCAGACCATATAATGGTCAAGTTAGGCCAATGTGTGCCTTGGATCCAGTAGTTAGAGCAATGCTGTGTGCTTTGCTCGGGGTTAGTGCGTGACTGATCAGCAGCCTAACCTTGGTTTTTAAAATAAAAGTATAATATCCAATTCTAAATTATAATCCATTGTTCTCTTGATATCATAACCATATTTACCTGATGATCATTATTCTCAGTTTTGTCATGGAGACTTGCTGAGCTAGTTAGCTCATTTGTGCGATGTTATTTATATTCTTTCCAGTTAAAAAGGAACAAGTTGGAAGCGAGGATCCCCAGTCCAACGCGAGAGCTAGGGGTTCAGGTTGATCGAGTTAAGCTAGCAGGCTTCTTTTGGAATAATTTAAGTTTGTAAAAATTTGTAATAATGCTTAATACTCAGTTTGAGTTTGAATGGTTGGGATTTGAACGGTTTGTAAGATAAGTAGATGTGTTTGGCCTGTGTGCATACTTTAACCTGTTGCGATCCTTGGTAGTTCGTAAGTAGGGTCACTGCATATTATTATTATCTTTATTATTGTTATAAGCAGGTTATAATTAAGGTGTGTGAGTAGACCCCAAACTTCTGACCTGGGTTTGGAGGGCGCCACAATATCTTAATCAAAAACCATTTTATGACGCTACAGATTACAGCCGGTGATCAGCCGCGAAGTAATCCCGAACCTCGCTGGGTTCTAAAACATTAATGGGATCCCTAGGTAACTTTTAAGCCTACAATATAAGTGTGGAAAAGACTCGCGTCTCAGTCCAGATCCACTATTCAAAGAAAACATTTATCCCCCTTTGGGACTGAAAATCCACATTTAAATCATTTCAAAAACTGATGCCGATTGATAATAAAATCTCTTAAACAGTAAACATTTTTATCAATGGATTGAAGTTTGACTTGAAACAGTGAAATTATGTTCACCAAGTCTTAAGGCCAAGATCCACTAGACTTCACTCTATCAGGGTAATTGAAAGGTTTCCATTTACAAGAATTTTGACAAGGAGATTTAGTAGGGTTTTTGGATAATAGGAAGGAGTAATGCCAAACTGGGCTTAAAGCATTGGTTTTAGACCAGATATAGGTATTAGAACATCAAGAAGATAAGCATCACTGGTTACAAGTATATTAGAGGTGTTAAGGTATAAAGAAAGTGATCATTAGCTTAAGGTATATCAGGATGTCAAACTTTAGGGTAAGAATAGGGTTATCAAACAATCATGAACAACTTTAAAGAATATCTGGCTTTTAGGTATCAAGGTAAAGTTTCTATTGGGGTTCAAGCATCACGATGAGATATCAAGATTTCTCAGAAATCAATAGCATGTTAATCAAGAGGATCAAACAAGTATTATAACAAATCTTTATTTTATCGTGGCATTCCAATTACTTTGATATACTTGCATGATACGACTTTTGATCTACTTGCAATATGCACTTGAGGGTTCATGGCATTTCTATATAATACAAAGATAGATTTGAGAATCACTTGGTCCAGGTATGACAAGATAAATCAGATTACTCACATCATATATATATATAAGAATTAGCTATCACACATCCGCAGTATAAACTGGAAGGTAGGTTAAATCACTTGCCTTGAGAAGGCTGGACTGGTCTGGCAGGTAGGAGCAACTGGAAGCTTTACTCGACCTTTATGGCAAGCTTACCCTCGTCTCGAGATCACTAGGGAAGATGAGAAATGGGGTGGAAAATGGAAGGGAGTGGGGGAAATGGGGGTTCGACCGAGAGCAAAGGAGGGAGGGGGAGGAGAGAAAAAAAAATGAGGTGTGTTGGAGTGTGGAGTGAGTGAAATGACTTCTCCCACTTTGTTTTTGGTTTTATGCTTTTGTTTGACAAAGAAAAGGACTGGAAATGAGAATGTACAAGAATGACCTCTAGCTAAAGTTAGGCCATTTTGCAGCAAGGTTAGTGTGGTAATTTGGTTAACAACAAATGATTTAGTGGGGTTGGAAAGGTCTCCTTTGCCCTTTAGTAGAATAGAAGAGTGATTTGCATGCAAGGGCTTCCATGTAATTTGCTAATTATAATAAATAAATTTTTAAAGATTTATTTTTATAAAATAAAATACAAGTTCAAAAATTATAAAATTTATACCATAAAATAACTTGAATTTTTAGAAATTTTATAAAATCACTTTTGAAATTTGTGAACGAAATAACTTTTAAAAGAAAATTTCTCCAAGGTTTAGAATATTCCTTATAAATCAAAAATAAGGGAAATAAATAAGCTTTTGCTTTGAAAAATCATATTCTACATAAAGCAAATTTATAATACAGAATTTTCATTCACACAAATGTACAATCATTAAGTATATTTATATTCGGCTCTAATATTATACCAAGTCCACAAATAATATTACATAAAATGCTGGTCGTAACATCCTCTCCCCCTTAAAAGATTCTGTCCCCAGAATCTAAGAAAATAGATGAGGATACTGGGAACGCATATCAGACTCTAACTCCCAAGTTGATTCTTCAACCTTGGGGTTCCTCCAAAGTACTTTCACTAACTTTACCGACTTATTCCTAAGACTCTTTACTTACCAGTCGAGTAATTTGACAGGTTGCTCCATAAATGACAGATCTGCCTGAATTTCTACAGGTTCATATTCTATCACATAGTTGGCATCGGGATTGTACTTCTTAAGCAATGACACATGGAACACATTATGCACATGCTGATACTGAGGTGGTAAGGCTAACTCATAGGCCACCTTCCCCACTTGACTTAAAATTTTAAAAGGACCTATATATCTAGGTGCTAACTTCCCTTTCTTGCCAAATCTAGACAACCTTTTCCTTGGTGACACCTTCAGCAAAACGGCTTCGCCTACTTGGAATCTAACATCCTTACGCGCTGGATCCGCATACTTTCTCTATCTATCTTGAGCAGCAAGCAACCTTTTCTAAATTAACTTGACTGTCTCATGCAACTGTTGTACCAATTCCGAGCCTAGAATTTTTCCTTCTCCTACTTCATCCCAACTTGTCGGTGATCTATATATCCATCCGTACAAAGCTTCGTATGGTGGCATGCCAATACTGGAGTGATAGCTGTTGTTATAAGAGAATTCTACTAATGGCAAGTGGTCGTCCCAACTTCCTGCAAAATCGATTGCACAACTGCGCAACATGTCTTCAATTGTTTGAATTGTCCTTTCGCTCTGACCATCAGTCTGTGGGTGATATGCCGTACTCATGTTCAACTTTGTTCCAAGACTCTCTTGAAATTGCTTCCAGAATCTCGAGTTAAATCGGGGATCTCTGTCTGAAACTATCGATACAGGTACTCCATGCCTTAGTACGATTTCACGCACATACAGATGAACCAACATGTCCAATGACGACTTCTCATTAATTGGAAGGAAATGCGCCGACTTCGTAAGGCGGTCAACTATAACCCATATAGCGTCATGTCCGGATTTCGTTCGCGGTAGTCCCACTATAAAGTCCATAGCAATATTTTCCCATTTCCATTCTGGAATCTTTAGGGGCTGAATTAATCCGCTTGGTCGTTGATGTTCTGCCTTCACTTTCTGACAAGTATAACACTTTGCAACCCATTCCGCCACCTCTCGCTTCATATTTGGCCACCAAAAGTTCTGCTTCAGGTCCCGATACATCTTGGTGCTTCCCGGATGGATTGAAAATCTTGAATTGTGGGCTTCTTGCAAAATCTCATTCTTCAATTCAGGTACATGATAAATCCAAATTCTTGAGGAAAACCTTAGTATACCTTGCTCATCCTTTTGAGTACCAATCTCTTCTCCAGTTAGCTGATTCTTCTCTTTCTCCATTACTTCTTCCTGACATTTCCTTATCTTTTCCACTAGTGTTGGCTGAAAAGTCATTGCACGACAAACTTCTTCAACTATTCCACAATCACAAAGTTCCAATCCAAATTTTTTAATCTCTTCAGATAATTCTTTTGGTGTTGCTATCATATTCAATCTTTCCTTCCTACTCAAGGCATCGGCTACAACGTTCGCCTTTCCAGGATGATAATTTATCGAGCAATCATAGTCCTTAATCAATTCCAACCATCTCTTTTGCCTCATATTGAGCTCCTTCTGAGTGAAAATGTACTTTAAACTCTTGTGGTCTGTGTAGATTTCACATTTTTCCCCGTAGAGGTAATGTCTCCAAATCTTAAGTGCGAACACTATGGCGGCTAGTTCCAAGTCATGCGTCGGGTACTTCAATTCATGCGGTTTTAATTGTCTTGACGCATACGTGATCACCTTATTATGTTGTATTAGCACACAGCTCAATCCTTTATGTGAAGTATCGCTGAAAATCATAAAGTTTCCTTGGTCGTCTGGTAGTACTAACACCGGAGCTGTTACCAATCTCTGTTTTAACTCTTAAAAGCTATCCTCACATTCTGCATTCCATTCGAACTTCTGATTCTTCCTGGTTAACTTAGTCAATGGCGTGGCGATTTTCGAAAAATCCTTGACAAACCTTCTATAATACCCTGCCAATCCTAGAAAAGTTCACACTTCCGTAGGTGTCTTTGGCCTTTCCCAACTCATAATCGCCTCAATCTTTGCCGGATCTACTTTAACTCCTTCATCTCCAATGACGTGTCCCAAGAATTGAACTTCCTTTAACCAAAACTCACATTTAGAAAACTTAGCATACAACTTCTCTTATCGGAGCATCTCCAATGCTATCCATAGATCTGCTTATGTTCTTCTTCCGACTTTGAATAAATAAGGATGTCATCAATGAATATCACTACGAACTTGTCCAAATACTTTTTAAATACCCAATTCATCAGAACCATAAATGTTGCCGGAGCATTAGTCAATCCAAAAGGCATTACTAAGAATTCATAATGTCCGTATCTGGTCCTGAATGCTGTCTTGGGAATATCTTCTTTTTTGATCTTTAATTGATGGTATCCTGATCTCAAGCCAATCTTTGAAAAGAACATTGCTCCTTTCAGCTGATCAAATAGGTCATCTATTCTTGGTAGCGGGTAACGGTTCTTAATCGTCACCTTATTCAACTCCCGATAATCTATACATAACCGCATACTTCCATCTTTCTTCTTTACGAACAAGACAGGTGCTCCTCATGGCGACGTACTTGGCCGTATCACTCCTTTGTCCAATAATTCTTGTAGCTGGCTCGCCAACTCTTTCATTTTTGCTGGTGCCATCCTATATGGGGCCTTCGAAACTGCTTCTGTGCCCGGAGCAAGGTTGATCTCGAACTCGATTTGTCGATCTGGCGGTAAGCCTGGTAGTTCATCTGGAAACACATCTGGGAATTCGTTAACTACGGGAATATCCTCTATGCTGGGGTTGCCCTTTTTTGAATCCACTACATAAGCTAGTAATGACTCACAACCTTTTCTAAGTAACTTCTTAGCCTGAACGATTGTAAGAAACAGTTGCTCTTGCCTTTGTCCCTTAAATACTACCTTCTCTCCACTCTTCATCTTTAAATACACTTTTTTGGTCTTACAATTAATCTGGGCGTTATTCTTCCCTAACCAATCCATACCTAAAATTATATCAAACTCTCCCAACTTGAAGAGTATCAAGTCGGCTGAAAACTTATACCCCGGAATATCAATCTGACACTTCGGACAGAATTGACTCACAGGAATCTTCTCTTGGTTTGCAATTACCACATTTACTACCTCGTTCATAACCATTTTATCATATTTAAGTTTATCAACAAAAGTTTCTGATATGAAAGATCCCGTTGCTCCCGAATCAATCAATACTTTAGCTTCGACATTATTTAGTAAAAGTGTACCTGCTATCACCTCAGAGTTCTGAAAAGCGTCCTTCATTTTCAAATTGACTGTCCTTGTTGTTGCTTGCGGAGTTGTTTTAGGTGGTGGAGGTAATGCCAATACCTCGGCTGGCACGCTTGCACTGGTACTTGCCACATTCATTAAAGCTTTGACTGGTCCAGTTGTCTTGCACTCCCTAGCTATGTGTCCAGTCTTTCCACACTTGTAACATGTAACTCCTGGCTTCGGCATCTTACACTCGTTTGCCAAATGTCCCTTCTGGTTGCACCTATAGCATGCCATGCTCAGCTTATTACACACTCCAGGGTGCCTTCTTCCACAATGCTTGCATTCCGGTCTCTGAAATCTGTTTTCTCCAACTTGTCCTTGGCTTGCCTGGTTGTTCCCCTTCGATTCTTGTCTTTTGCTCAAATTTCCCTTCTTTTGAAAATTTCCGCCCTTATAGAATCCAATCCTCTTTACATTCCGATCTTGTGAATTTCCGGCTTCAGACTTTTCTCCATAAAATGGAACCTTTCTCTTCTTGTTATCCCTTTCTTTTCTTGACTGCATCTCATTGTTCTCAATCAGAGCAGCTTTCTGTACTACTCCTGCATAAGTATCAAGCTCAAACATAGCCACTTTATCTCTGATCCAAGGCTCCAATCCTTGTTGAAATCTCTTCGCTTTTTCCTCCTCACTGCTGGTATACTTTGTCACAAACCTTGATAATTCTGTGAACTTCTTCTCATACTCCAGTTCAGACATGTTCCCTTGCTTCAATTCAAGAAATTTAAGTTCCATCTGATTCTGCATGTACTTAGGGTAATACTTTTCCAGAAATAACTTCTTAAATCATTCCCAAGAAACTTGCTAATTTGCTTCCATAGCTTTTACTGATTCCCACCAATAGATGACTGCGCCCTTCAAGAAGTAAGTAGCATATGGTGTTTTCTGATCATCTCCTAACTGTACCAACTTAAAAGCCCTTTCCATTTCCTTAATCTATGTGTTAGCTATTATTGGATCAGTGGTATCATGAAATGCAGGTGGGTTCACATTCTGAAAGGCCTTGAAAGTGACAACTTGTCGAGGTGGTACTGGTGGATCAGGTGGTCGGTGTGGTTCACGGTTATCTTGGTTTTCAAATCGTTGTTGAAGAGTTAGTTGTTGTTGAGCTATAGCGTTTGTTTGTTGTTGTAAGGTTTCCAGTAATCGAAGAATATTGGGATCTGTGGTAGATATGGTTGTTAGGTTCTTCTTTTTGGGTGGCATGATCCTGAAATAAGAGTTACGTCAAAACATGTATGAATAATGAAATAATTCGAGGGTGTCGCATGGCATTCTTATTTACATATGAGATCAAGTTTCAAATTAATCAAATATGGTGATGCATATAAAGGCGTAAGATAACAGTTGAAAGCAAATGGAATAATAATTGAAATTTAAAGGTCATAATACATCAAGATCAGGATAGAGTCTGATTCTAGGAATAACATGCTTATTTAAAGGAAACAACTGGGAAATTCTACGAAGTCCGATAATACAACAACATGAGAGGTAGATAATGGAAAGAACTAAGGCTCCACTCCATCAGAACGGGGCTTGGTAGTCTTCTCCTCTCGAAGCGTCTTCACAATGCTCTGGAGCTCATCTGCCACCATCTGGATAATATACTGGCTGGTGCGGTCTCGGTGCGATGACATCTCCTCAAGCTTAGTGTTGATGTACTGAACCAAAGTCTCAAGTCTCGCAGTCATCTGCTCCTTAGGCTTCCCTTCATAGTTTCGGTTGTCCGGATACACGTTCTTCAATCAGTCGGTCGTACTTGCCCTGAAGCATGTCAAACTCACGCCTCAACTCAGCATACACGGAAAAAGCAATAGTGTCGTCCGACGCAGAGGATGACGAGGAGTGCGCCCTTTGCTGACAAACCAATAAGAGGAGTATTAATAATAAATTTACTTAACCTACTCTCTCGCATATTATCTATAACCTATACATATATCCTATAACCTATTTGGGCTGTCCAGGGACTCTAAACCGTAGCTCTGATACCAAAACCTGTCACACCCCCAACTTAACAATACATAATATGTAACTATTACAATATTTAAAAGAAAGTAAATATAACTGAATCCAAGATCTTACAGTATAGGGTTTGGAACAGCCCAACACTACCATCTATTACAACTGGTTTTAATATCAATTCTTCACACAAAACTATCTCTTATTCTACCTGAGCTCGAACATACGCATCGGCATCACAAGTCTTACGTGCTCTCTACTTGAATCTAACCATAGCTGCTAGCTGTAATATCAGGGTTAAAGCAAGTAGTGAGCCAAATGCTCAACAAGTGCTAAACAATACAATACAATACAAAACATAAATCGAGATATAAATTAGAGTACGACAATGTGAAGAGATAACTAATAATAATCAGAGATGAACTGTTGGGTGATGGCATTATTTGCTTATATAAAAACATTTTCAAAATCATATCTTAATCAAAAACCATTTTATGACGCTACGGATTACAGTCGGTGATCAGCCGCGAAGTAATCCCGAACCTCGCTGGGTTCTAAAACATTAATGGGATCCCTAGGCAACTTTTAAGCCTACAATATAAGTGTGGAAAGGACCCGCGTCTCAGTCCAAATCCACTATTCAAAGAAAACATTTATCACCCTTTGGGACTAAAAATCCATATTTAAATCATTTTAAAAACTGATGTCGATTGATAATAAAATCTCTTAAACAGTAAACATTTTTATCAAGGGATTGAAGTTTGACTTGAAACACTGAAATTATGTTCACTAAGTCTTAAGGCCAAGATCCACTAGACTTCACTCTTTCAGGGTAATTAAAAGGTTTCCATTTACAAGAATTTTGACAAGGAGATTTAGTAGGGTTTTTGGATAATAGGAAGGAGTAATGTCAAACTGGGCTTAAAGCAATGGTTTTAGACCAGGTATAGGTATTAGAACATCAAGAAGATAAGCATCACTGGTTACAAGTATACTAGAGGTGTTAAGGTATAAAGAAAGTGATCATTAGCTTAAGGTATATCAGGATGTCAAACTTTAGGGTAAGAATAGGGTTATCAAACAATCATGAACAACTTTAAAGAATATCTGGCTTTTAGGTATCAAGGAAAAGTTTCTATTGGGGTTCAAGCATCAGGGTGAGATATCAAGATTTCTCAGGAATCAATAGCATGTTAATCAAGAGGATCAAACAAGTATTATAACAAATCTTTATTTTATCATGGCATTCCAATTACTTTGATATACTAGCATGATACGACGTTTGATCTACTTGCAATATACACTTCATGGCATTTCTATATAATACGAAGATATATTTGAGAATCACTTGGTCCAGGTATGACAAGATAAATCAGATTACTCGCATCATATATATATAAGAATTAGCTACCACACATCCGCAGTGTAAACTGGAAGGTAGGTTGAATCACTTGCCTTGAGAAGGCTGGACTGGTCTGGCAGGTAGGAGCAACTGGAAGCTTTACTCGACCTTTATGGCAAGCTTACCCTCGTCTCGAGATCACTAGGGAAGATGAGAAATGGGGTGGAAAATGGAAGGGAGTGGGGGAAATGGGGGTTCGACCGAGAGCAAAGGAGGGAGGGGGAGGAGAGAAAAAAAAATGAGGTGTGTTGGAGTGTGGAGTGAGTGAAATGACTTCTCCTACTTTGTTTTTGGTTTTATGCTTTTGTTTGACAAAGAAAAGGACTGGAAATGAGAATGTACAAGAATGACCACTAGCTAAAGTTAGGCCATTTTGCATGCAAGGTTAGTGTGGTAATTTGGTTAACAACAAATGATTTAGTGGGGTTGGAAAGGTCTTCTTTGCCCTTTGGTAGAATAGAAGAGTGATTTGCATGCAAGGGCTTCCATGTAATTTGCTAATTATAATAAATAAATTTTTAAAGATTTATTTTTATAAAATAAAATACAAGTTCAAAAATTATAAAATTTATACCATAAAATAACTTGGATTTTTAGAAATTTTATAAAATCACTTTTGAAATTTTTGAACGAAATAACTTTTAAAAGAAAATTTCTCCAAGGTTTAGAATATTCCTTATAAATAAAAAATAAGGAAAATAAATAAACTTTTGCTTTGAAAATTCATATTCTACATAAAGCAAATTTATAATGCTGATTTTTCATTCACACAAACGTACAATCATTAAGTATATTTGTATTCGGCTCTAATATTATACCAAGTCCACATATAATATTACATAAAATGCCGGTCGTAACAATATCTGCATAGGAATCTTACTACTCTCAGATGGATCCTCCTCCGGGTCTGAACAAACATACACAGGCTCCTCTGAAGAGCGTGGAATAGAGTCTCCTGGGGTACTGTTCAAACTAATCTCTAAATCGAAATCACTACCACTACTGGGGTCCTGAGAGAAAACATAAAACCGCAACCAAGAAACAGCGTTAGGGTTAAATAAAATTTCCAACTGACTCACACCCTAACTCTAGTTGCCACTTTAACCTATTCACTATACTTAGACTATACCTAATAGTCTAACTCAACTCTATATGAGTCGAACACTCTCGTGATATATATATATATATATATCAAAAATACCCTTTTTATCCAAACTTGTCACAGGGACTAGATCCTGTAGCTCTGATACCAACTTGTGACGCCCTCAATCTCGGTGTTAGGAAATGAGGACCCACACACCATTAAACTAACAATAAAATAACATAAATCCTGATTAACTACTAACATATAATTATTACAACCCAAAATATATTATCAAATTTACATAATCGATTCCTACTTGGAACCGATAGATAAACCAATGTATCTTTACAAACTCTCCAGCTAAAGTGCTTGCTCACACAACCTGTACTAACTGCTCTGGCATCTGGAAGTCTACGACACGGTAGAGACCATCAGGTACGCTCTTACGAGCAGTGTGCCTAAGTCTGGCCATCTTCTCGCTTAACTGCCATGGTTAGAACAAAGCAAAATATATGAGCATAAAAAGCTCAGCAAGTAACTATATGACAGTTCTATGATGCAATAATAACAATTATCCAAGATCACTTTTAAGGCATTCTACTTTAAATCTCTAGGTGGCAGATTTCTGTCTTTGGGCTATAAAAGGGTTATGAAGAAAGGTTTGGGCTTTCAAGAATCAAGGCTCAAGATAGGGTGAAAGCCGACATTCATCACAAATCATTAACAAGATCTTAAGGATCTTTCAAGTGGAAAGCAAGAATCTATTCAACTCTAGGAATCAATTATATGATTGATAACAATATTAGAGACAAGAATAAGGGTTCTCAAAGCTGTATGCTAAACAGTAACACAATCAACTCATCTCAAATCATTTTAAATCATTTCATTTTCAAAGAAGCAATTGCTAAAGTAATGTATTCAATTTATCTTTATAAAAAGATAGGGAACCCTTGAATGGACTACTTTAACTTTCATAAATAAAAATATGGGTGATCAGCCCATACCGACCTCCATCTGGTCGTTAAGGTACCTATGGCATAATTTCAGTCTTAAATTGGACTAGCCCCGCTAATCTCATATATGACTAGACTAGTCCCACTAGTCTCTTACGTCTCAATCCAATCCATCAGGAATTCATTTGAAAAACCTTTTGTTGGAAAATAAAGGTTTGACTAAGTTCATTTTATCATTACCAAGAATATGAAATCATTCAGACTCTTTCAAGTCGAAAATCATTCTTAAGTTCAATTCAAGAATTCAAAGGAATTGAATGAATCAAAGGTAATCAAAGATCAATACTATGGTCGAGATCAAATGATAATCAAGGTACGTAAGTTAGGGAATCAAAACAGTTCTAGAATCATTACAGAATAAGATATACAAAGGAAGGATGTAGGTTAATTGAAACAATACGCAAGGGAGTTCATAAAAGTTCTTATAAGGTTCACGAGAATTCAAGGTATCCAAAGGAATCAACAGGTACTCAAAATATGAATCAGCAGGGTTACTGTAAGGGTTTGAACAATAATCAAGTCGTTACAGGAACAATACCAGGGTGTTTCAAGGAATCAATAACAGGTATGGTACAAGAATCAATATCAGGGTGCTATAAAGGATCAATAGCAGGTATGTCACAAGAATCAATAATAGGGTTCAAGAATCAGCAACAGGTTATGACAAGGAACAATAACAGGACTTCTCAAGAATCAATAACAGGTTTATCACAAGAAACAATAATAGGGTTTCTCAAGAATCAATAATAGGCTCACAAGTGTTATAAAAGATCAATACTCTATCATGGCATCAACAATATCCTCTCTATAAATAATTTATATAAGTAAGCAGAGATACTTGCCTGGATTTGCTTTCCTGTTTTACGGGGTTTGAGCTACTGCCACCTAGAATACCTTTCCATTTTCAAGCCTGAATGCCTTCACACTCCGAATCTACAATCAAAAAGTCAAAACCCTAATAGATTCCCACTCGATGTTCTCGGAACGTTTAACACTTAACCCACTCCGCTCTATCGCTTACTTTAAACTTGCGAGTATAATTACAAGTATACTCATATAACACAAAAAACAATATACTTGACTTAAGAATCAATACTATAGTCATAACGACCACTTATACAATCTTAGAATCGAAACGACTCAATCCTTCTTTTTAATTCCTATAATTCGAACAAAATATTAACATAAAAACCATCCATAATCACATGCAACCATTTATTTTAACATGCATGATCTATTTCACACATATTCTCTCATTTACACCCAAATCGACCATGTTTATCACAAAATCAAACCAAAATCATATAAACCAAGAACTTTATTCATAAAATCAAGTAATCATTTTGATTATAAATAATAACTAAAAACAACTAGCATGCAAGCCATAAAAATCAATTTATTCCCTTTTTAATTACAAAACCTATTCGGATTTTTCAAATATACACACATGCACACACCATTTTTGACATGCAACCTTTAACTCACATATTTATCTTGCCAAAATCCATTATTTAATCATTTTACTCAAGATCAAACCAAGTTACAGCTTGAATACCCAAAATCTTATATACATGCAAAGAATTTTCCTAATAATAAGATTTTATAGTCCATACCAAACTCAATACTAAATATAAGTAAGTAAATCATGGATCATCAATCAAAATCCCATTTTATTTTTCCAAAAATTCAAACTACACCAAGTCAAAACCAAAGAAAACACAACATATAGAACACTACACTTCTCCTATGATCATACACTAAGAAATTGAGATTTTCTTAGATATAATCAAGAGAAGTTGATTTTGAAACTAGCTTAAATACTTACATGCAAATGGTATATGAGTAGAATATTGAAAATGATAACTATAGGTAGCAAGATCTTTGAATTTGGACTAAATTTTGATGTTGCATGCAAGAGAGAGAAAGAGGGAGAATGAGAAAGAATGAGAGAGAAGAAGAGAGGGAGAGAGAGCCGAGAGTGAAGAAGAAGAAAGGGGAGAGATGGAAGAAGTGAAATGAATGGAGTGGGGATGGAAATGACAAGCACTTGTCTCTTTTTGTTCTCACAAGTTAGTGGAAATGGGAATTTACGAATCTGACCTCCTCTCACTACTAACACAAAATGCATGCAAGAATGATATGGTAATTTGGTTAAGTTGAAATGAGATAGTGGGGTAGGAAATGACACAACTATACTTCTATTATATTATGAGTGGAAATGCATGCAAGGGTAATTATATAATCTAATAATTATTAGCAAACTTTTCTTACTTCTGTTTTCTTTTCTCTTTTTATTCTTAACTCAAAACGAATTTGGTTAATACATAACTCTCTCAGAAAATGTGAAAATATCACGAATAACAATTTTAGAATATAGATCTTGAAATTAGATTTCTAGAAATATTTTTAAAATAATTTTTGAGCGTACGGTTTATTTTCTATGAATTTTACAAGATTGCGCTCAAAATAGAATTATAACTCGATAAAATCATTTTAAAATACACCGAGCACCAAATAATTCTATCTATCATTTTTGTAAAGTCTCTAGGACTATTTTGAAAATAACAAAACAAATTTCACGCCTTGAACATACTCAGATAATTTTATAAAAATATTTAAAGGTTCAATAAACCTTATTTTAAATTATTTAAAAATAACCAGAGCACATAATCAAGCATATTTTCAAGCACTAGCACGTATTCACATATCACGACTCATATCGTAACACATTCAATCATAAGAATTCCCCTTGTTAATTAATATTCACTTTTCGCGTGACGGGTCGCGTCCTGTCTGACGGCCCGACGCTGAGCGTTTTAACTACGCTTCTCAATCATTCTCTTTATACCATCTCACTCGTCAAACTGGAATATAATACTCACTTAAACATTCCTATTTCACACAATAACACTTAGTTCACATTTAATTATCTTAATCTCTTTTTAAGACGGGTTCCGTTCAACCTGACAGCCCGACAACATAGCTTATCCCCTAAGCTGACTCATCAAACTGGAACGGGACATTTTACGTTCCTAGTTACTAAAATACAATAAAGACAATTAACCAACAAAATCATTTAACCCTTTAACCAACACTGTCTTGTTTGCATTCTTAGAAAAATATTCTAAGCTACATATACGTTGATCCATTGAGTATGGCATATAATATCAAAGTATTTAGCTTTTGCAAATAAGTATAAAAATTATTCTAAGTGGAGAACATATGGTTACTTATAATATAGCATCAAACACAATAACCATAGTTGTACTTTAAGAAAGATTTTTACACCTTTTTATATTAGTATAAGTGACTGAGGATAAGCATTGAATACTTAGAGGAGTTCTAAATAATGCCACAAATACTAATACTTCATAATTAGTTCATAGTTAAATTCTAAACTAAATATCATTAACTGATATAAGTCAAGAGTTAGTACACAACTAATCATGCTACAATCATGATTCTGATTTCAGTGAATTCTTGAGATGTAAACATTGCTAAATTTACTAAAACCAAAATATCATAATTAACTTATAACACATAAGTTACAATCAATATACTAGATATCAATTGTTGAAAAATTTAGTTATAATCAATTATGATGCTTATTTATTTTAAGTTAGTTTGAATTATGAAGCAAATAAAAAATTGCTTCAATCTCCATAATCCAAACAAGCCAAAATAAATACTAAATACATAAATACTCAACATCTATGAGTTCGCTACTAGCACTTCAATATTTATAATTATAGAAATACTTTCTAAGTATATAAGATATTGAGAGTTTTATACACATAACTTAGAAAATACTTCAACGTTCAATATTAGTGATTTTAGAAATAAGCATTGATTACTTAGAAAAGAAATTCTAAATAATATCACTAATACTAAAAGTATCACAATTATTCATACAAGATACAAATAACTAAGCTGCATATTATTTTAATATAATTTAAATTATGAGACTGATATGGAATGGAATTATCTACAGTCATAATTTTAATGAATTAAAATAAATTTAAACTTAATGCTATAATACTTAACTACCACAAATGTATATGACATTGTAATCATGATAATCAAGATAGTAGCACAAAATACGAGGTACTGGATTACTGATAAATTCACAAGTCCTTTAAATATTGAATATTTAATACTTGTGAACTTATATGAAGAATTTCCTACAGATGGGATTTCCAACTAATATGTAATGAATTATATCCTACACTTACAAACCAGTCTTGAAAGATTACCTTTAACAAGTGATTTAATACGTGTTTCTATAAGTGACTCTTTGACTAAAAAGACATGCTCTCGAAATAAATGATACCTGGTGTCAAGGTGCCTTGTCATAGAGTGTTCCACATAGTTGTTGGATTTGAAGTGGTTTCCTATCATAATAAAAAATCAATCTTCTTCCACAAAGTTGAGAGCTTCCCGAGATGCTTCTCCTGTCACTTAGATTGACAGCTTCAGAGATGCTTCTCCTGTATTTCTTACAACCCCTGTAATCTATATCTATATAGCCAAAAATGTTAAGTATAATATCTTTAGGGTACTTTACTCCAAGAGTTGATAGTCCCTTAAGATATCTAATAATCTTGTTAATAGCTATAAGATTGGATTCTCTAGGATCCACTTGGAACCTTGCACATTGGCATCTTGAGAACATTACATGTTGTCCATTAGCATCTGAGTAAAAGAGTGAGCTTGTCATACCTTTATAGCTTGTCATTATACCTGAGTTGCATTGATCAAGCTTTAGTGGTTTCTATTGGTAGGTAGTCTTGGCATGTTCAAAATCTTCCAAATTTTGCCTTAACTTACTTGTGTTGCCATCATTCTTTTGATTTACTTGTGCTCCTAAAAGAAATGTTCTTTTGGCTTGCTTAAGCTCCTAAAAGAATTATTCTAATGGCTTGCTTGAAGTGATTCCAAAAAGAATTATACCTTTTCCAACATGCTCCTCCATACCTACTTTGCAATTACTTAGAAAATAATCTAGCACAAGTCTTTGTTAGTAAACCAACATATAACATTATCATTATATCACTACACATATATAACATTATGTTCGTGTCTAGTGATAAGAGAGTTATTAATATGATGACTCTACTAGTTCATATTTAATTATAACTTCAGTTAGAGTGCCATACCATATCCTTGATGATTTCTTGAGTAGTATACTAGTTTATACCAACCTGAAGTGAGCTTGTGAAGAAGAGATATACATAGTCCAATAGATCTGCAACTGAAAAGTCCATGAATTGTTGTGCATTGACTACTTCCTTTGACTCACCAACTAGGAGTACACTTGTTCACATTTACCAAAGTTCAATTCCAAGTAGAAAATGCAACAGGTGCCTGATATGTCATAATATCCTCAAGTCTCGTCACTGGTGCTTTCTGTTAGATACTGCTTCTTGATAATAACCTAGCATCCAGTTTGGCCTTGTCCCTCACAACAATGCCATTGTCATCCAGTTTTGACTTTTGGTTATCCTTGTACCTAATTACAAAATTGTCATTTAGTTTGTATACTAGCTTCCCTACAATCTGCTTGATAACTGATTGAGTTCATCTTGCTTTACAATCACCCAATCAATCCGGATCTATCAGAGCTTCTGTAACATTCTTAGTTTCTTCTTTAGATAGATTACTAGAGAAATAATCATTCACACTAAGTAGCCCTGCTAATCATTACTCCACTATCTGGATCACTAAAGAACTAGACTCTGGGAATAATATTGACATCAAACCCTTTGTCTCAGCAGATATGTTCTTTATTGTCCTCTGATTTTCAATGTGGTGTTATGTCTGACTAGTTGATCCTTTTATTGCTCCCCCTAAGCTGTTGTTGGGATTTCCTGAAAATCCTTACCCTTGTTGAATGACTTCATTAAAATAATGAGTTGTTTTATACACTGCCATTCCACTGCTTGGATATGAATCATCAATACCATTAAATTCTCCTGTAACAGCTTAGAGCATGGAGTTGTGGAACTGTGCACTTAGACTTTTAATCATCTTCTGTTGATCAACCACAAATGCCCTGTCGGTTGTATATTCCACTGAGTAGCCATGGAAAATATCATAACTAGTCTTAGCTACAAATGCCAAGATTTTCAAACAACTAAAAACATTTCATTGTTTGCTTTCAAAGAACATTCTCTCCAAACACTTTCAGGTTATCCAGTGTTTGCTTCTGTTGGCCATTAACTCATTAGTGGTATTCATGTATACATCATGATCGAGGCCTGATCTTACTTGTAGCAAACTGTATTGACTGCTCCAGCCCTTTGGTATTTAAAAAGTCTTTATTAGCTTGATATTTCCCTTGTTGCTTTAATCAAGTTCTGGTTCTTCCCTTGTACCACTCCATCATGACATGGAACTCCCAGTGCTGAATATGTCTCAGAATATTCTTGATGTTACAGATATCATTCAGAACTGCTTATTGAATTTAGTCTCATTATCTGACCATAAGATCATTTCTTTTACAGTTGCTTCCAGTTTGATCTTCTGACATGATCAATCACCATATGTGATGTCTTGTCTTGAGAACGCACGAACAACAACTTTGTTTAATAAGAGTAGTCAACCACCATCACTAAGTTATATCTTTACTTTGATGTGATGTTGTTTTTGACTCCTCTTTCTGACATGCCTCACATTTATCATCTTCTGAATTCCAGATAAGGCAGTCCTCTCACTAACCCCTTTTTACAAAAGAGTTCCTTGAGTTGATGTTCAAGGGTGAGAACTTCTAATGCCATAACTATACTTTTGTCAGATGAAGCTTTACAAAAGCAACCATTGACTTCATCTTTCTTGAGATTCCAGTGTAGCCACAAGCATATCTTTTCCTTACTCTAAGAAGAGCAAGCTTCTCAACCTTCCTGCTTCAGATGAGACACTAATCCTTCGATAAATTGACATGTTGTCCTTTGATGCAGAACCGTCTAATAAGAGGATTTGTGCCTTGAATCTTCAACAAGAAAGATGTTTTTACTGTTATCAGTGACTCTAATGATTAGTTGTTATCAGTGATAGCAATTGTTGAATCCATGATGACATCCCTTTTTCTGTATAGCTTATCTAGTAACGAAAACCTTTGATGTCAACTCCAAAGATTATTGACAGAATAACTTTTGTTGATCATATTTGATTGTGAGGCTCTTTCTTTGATCATATGCCTTGAGTATCAATTACCAAGAATACATATGAATCACTTAACCTGTTATGGCCTGCACTCACAAATGGATTAACATTTCTTGGTACCTAACTTATCAATTTGGGTCCAGATGGATTAGAGATTTTACTATAAACAGAGATAACTACAGCTGCAACCTTATCATGTTAATTCTTATCTTTGACTGACCATTTTCTCAATTTTAATATTATAACGATTCGTATATTTTTGTACTATTTAAATGTGTAATTATTAAATAATTAAGTGAATGAAATATGTGTAAAGGTTCGGTCAGCTTGATAATGCTTTGTTTATTATACGTGATCATTGGTGTTCAAAGATCATTTGTGTAATTAATTATTGAGCTGTGTTGTTTTGGTTTTTATATTTAAAAGTGATTTTATTTAAGATTTATTTCCAAAGGGTAAATTCAATATTAAATTCCAGGATGTTTCAAAAATTATGAAATTCATATCTTATTAAGTTTTTAATATTTCGAGAATTTTAAAATTATTTTGTAAATTTTTCGGATTAAATTCACCCGCACGTTTGCTCGTTAAATCATAAAATGCGGGTCTGATGCGCATTTTTAAAATACTTTATAAATTATGAAAATTTATTTTATTAGTTTTTAAATATTTTGAGGATTTTTAAAATTTATTTGGTAATTTTCGGGTTAAATCTACCCGTAAATTGGTTCGTTAAAAAATACAAATCGCGGGTCAAAAACCAAGCCGTCAGGGGTGCACATACACGTGTAGTACTCCCGTTAATCTAATTTCTTCGTGGCAGCCTATCAGAGTTTCTAATGTCACATGCTGCATTACAAACAAAATAAGAAAATGATAATAAAAAAATGGATATACTCCCTGTTCTGTCCCCCCCCCCCCCCGCGGCTTCATCCTCTCCTCTTCGATCTTTCACGCACGCTTCCCTCTCTCTCTCTCACCACAGTGTCTCTCCCTCTCCTCTTTCTTTCCTTAGTTTTTCCGCCTGTTTCCGGTCTCCTGAGCTACCGCCGTGGTTTTTCGGCGAGCCCGCGGTTGTTTCCGGTACCATAGCCGCCCCTATTTCCTTTTGTGGTTGTTACTTCCTTCGCTGGTTCCGGTATGGTCTAATACACATGTATATGTGTGTATAACTCAGTCAAATTCTGTGCTTTTTGGGTTTGGTCTGTTGAATGCTTGCTATTGTAATTGCATAATCTGTGATTTCGATTGAATTTCTGATAATTGCTTTTGTGATGTGAATTAATTATTAATCGATTCAATTATTATTGGAAAAATTCTGACAGGAAACCCTTACGGGCACCGTCAGAATTATGCTGCCATCAGCGATGAACTCGTTGAGCCGAGGGATAATTAGCAATGATGATTCGTGAGCCAAATATTAAATTTATAAATCCTACTTTATAATAATCGAAATATTTGTAGTAGTTAAATGGGTAGTTTTGGAATTAATTGGATTGTGAATTTTGATTTGACTGGGAAATTGTTGGTAGTAACGTCGATGAATACAACTCGCTTTTTGAAAAATGGATTTCAAAAATACGGCAATGTATCCTATATATTATCGGGAATACCAATCGAACGCATAATTATATAATTATAAATATTTTATTAATTATAATTACGTGTCGTGGTGAAATATTTTGCAAAATATTCAGCAACTCTGATTTACTGAAACGATGCTTATACGTATTTTACGGAATTAAATACCAAACCGAGTTTCGAGTATGGGAACCCTAGATGTTTTATGTAACATAATAATATGTACGATTACGAGTCAGGTTTTGGTATCGTTTGGGTAGAATTTTTAGCGAGGATATGTCAAGTATAACGGGTCGTCTAATGTAGGGTATTTCGATTCTGTACATTTTAGTCGGAGGGTCCGAAAGTTTACGTCGAACTAAAGATAGCCTAGTGATCAGTCGACAAGCTCAGCAAGGTTCCAATCGAAGGGCCTGAGTGTTGAAGTCAGATCCAGGATAGTCCAATAATTAGACGATATAGCCTGAGTGCTCGAGTCGGTCCAAGGTCGATCAGTAATAGTTGTAAAGCCCTGCAAGGCAAGTACCCTTGACCATTCTTTTATGGTTCAGTACATATGAGTAAACTGTTGTTTTATTCTCATATAGGAACATAAATGTTTTAAGTTATGTATGCCCTGTATTTATAAATAATTGTTTTCACACATGTTTTGGGGAAAAGTAACTTCGAAAGGTACCTATCTCGAATGAAAATAATTTGTGAACTAGTTTTACGTGTGCTGTTAAATGAACGGATTTGAACTGAAATAGTATAATGACTCGTATATTTTATTATTTAAATGTATAATTGTTAAATAAATAATAAATAAAATATGTATTGGTAGTGTCAGTAGTGTATTGTGTGTTACTATTTTTTTTATGACTGTGGATGTATAGGGATTATTTGTGTAATAAATAGTGAGTGGTATTGTTCAGTTCCACTTTAAAAAGTGGATTTAATTGCAGACTTATTTCCATAAATATTTGGATGATCTCTAAAATTGGTTTCATAATTTTATAATTACAATAATTATTTTTTGGGACTTTCAAAAATTGAGAAATCACTATTTCATTAATTATTTATTTTTAAATGATTTTCTGGGCGTGTGTAATGGTAAAATCCATATTTAATTATGGAAATCTTCAAAAATTATGAAACTTAAATTTCATTAAGTTCGTATTATTCTGAGAATTTTAAAATTATTTTGGGAATTTTCGGAGTAAGTTTCACCCGCGCGTCGAGTCGTGTAATTGATAAAAGCGGGTACAAATTGTATTTCAAAAATTGTTTTAAAATTTCGAAATTTACATTTTTATTAGCTTCGGGATATTTATAATATTTTGAGACTGTTTCCGTAATTTCCTGAAATCGTTTTAAGTGCACCGAGGCTCGTAGATATCGAAACATGGGATAAAATAAAAGGCTTCTAGGAAGAATAAAGATACGTGTTAAACTCCCAGGCGGCTGTGGGCTTCGTGTATGGCTGTGGTTCGCTGCCTACTGATAAGGATAACTGTAAAGTAAATAAATAAATAAACCCACAAATACAAATCCTCCTTCCCTGTTAATCTCTTCGACCTCACCTCTCTCAATCTCTTGCAGTCTCTCCCTCACGTCTCTCTTCTCTTCTTCTCTCTTACTTCCCTCATTCTCTCTATTTTTCTTCTTTTTCCGGCGGTCGCTGTTTTTCCCGTTCCGGTGAGTTGGGTCGCCGCCCATTTTTCTGGTTCGATGTTGTAAGTCTAATCTGCTTACATGTATGTATATGCTGTATGTATATATATATATATGTGTGTGTGATCAGTTCATTTTTAGCCGCCTCTGTTCACCACCCTTTTTGTTTTTCCGGCAAAAAGATGTGGTGGTGTGAAGGGCTGCGGTTGTGTGCGCATCTACTATGTGCCTATGCATGTGTTCTTCACCAGTTGTTGTGTTGGGTTATGGTTCTGTACTGTTGTTTAACTATTAGTTTGATTTTGGGAAAATAATATTCGAATGAATTGTTCGTGATTTTTCGGATTTTTATTTTCGATTGTTCTAAAATAAAATAATCGGTGTAATTCGTATGGAAACCCGAATCAATCGGGCACCGACGAATTTCCCCGCCGACGGCGATGAATTTCGATAAGCTGGCGGTGGACCGTGATGATCATATTCTGAGTCCTAATAAAATAAATAAATATAAAATGCGAATAAAATTGTAAAACACAGATAACAATGAATAATAAGTGTATTTAATTGATATTTGTCAAATGGTGAATTGACGTAGCTGACTGAAATCGGTAGTTGGGAGTTTGATTGTAGTTGGGTTGTATTTGATTGTGTTGTTGATTTGACGTCGAGTTGTTCGACGGGTAAGCCGATAAACAGGGGAGGTGCTGTCCGAATTTTTGGAAATTAAATCCGGAAATTCGGGACATACCCTGTAATTATCGGAACGTCGAATAAGTGTAAATAAGTCTATACATATATTTTGTGCGGAATGTGATTATATGCTATGGTGAATGTTTTGTTAAAACTCAATAACTCTAATTTTTATAAATTAATTAGTATACTTATTTTCTGGAAACAAATATCGAACTGATCTCTAAGAACGTGAGCCCTAATTGTTGTGTGTCTTATTATAATATGTATAATTACGAGTCGGGTCCGAGTATCGTTGGGTAGGATTGGTATCGAGGATATGTCAAGCATACCTAGACGTCTAACGTAGGGTATTTCGGCTATGTAGGTTATATTCGAAGGACTCAGGAATTGATATCAAACTAAGATAATCTAGTGATCAGTCGGCAAGTGCCTCGAGGTTCCCAAGCGAAGAACCCTAAGAGTCCTGGATACTATCTTGAGATAGGTTGCGGCGAAGCCGGGATGTCTTCTAGTGAGACAGTCATTTTTCCATGAGAGCCGAACGTTCAAGCCTATAAAAATCAGTCAGTGATAGTCATAACGCTCTGCAAGGCAAGTACCCCTGACCATTCTTTTATAGTTCAGTGCATATGAATAGCTAAATGTTTTATTCTCGTAATGGCATAGAAACGTTTTAAGTTACGTATCCCCTGTAGTTATAAATCACTGTTTTCAAATTGTTTTGGGGAGAAGTAACTTCGAAAGGTACCTATCTCGAATGAAATGATTTGTGAAATGGATTTTATATGTGTGCTGGTTAAATGAAGGATTTTGAAAATGAGATAGGTACAAGTGTTTTGAAAACTGGATAAAACGGTCAGATATGGGATACATTGGGGCCAGAGTAGGCCTATTGAGGTAGCGTAAGAGGCTAATTCGGTTGTGCGCACTATAAAATCGATTAGTCCAGCAGATCAGAGACCTAGCTAGTCTCTGAGTTTCGGAACAGGTATACAGGATGGTAGTGGGAGCTGTCCGGTGTTGATAGCCTGATCAACTATCTTCACATATCCACTACGTATCTAATTTGGGTTTTGTGGTCTCCATAACGGAGCAAGTGGTTTATCTAGTGGATTTGGAAATGAAAATGGCTTGCTAAACTTAAACTCTGGTATTTATACACAGCACACTGCTGATGTTATTGTTTTACAGAGCATGCTAGTTTTGAATATCCAGTTTATGAATATTTTACATGTTTTGCAAGCAAGCTATAATCTATGTTCCTATCACTGCTTTATGTTAAACTGTTTTACTTGTTATTCATATAGTGGTGCTGCTGAGCAAACAATTGCTCACCCTTGCAGAATATTTTATATGTATTGAGCGGTAATCAGGGCAGAGTTCCAGCTCCTTTCGTGTCAGGCTCTTCTGAGGTAGTTGGTATGTTGAGTTGCTGCGTTGAATTAGTGGTCAGGATTGTGTAAGGTAATTTGGGTTGTGTTAATTGAGTAACCTAAGTCATACTTAAACCTGGAAAAGGTCTTGGTAAAGGGGTCGTGGTTATGGATAAATAGTGATTTGGATTATATTGTGTTCATTATTATTGTTGTTGCTGACGTCAACTCCTGACCCCGGAGTTGAGGCTGTCACAATTGGTATCAGAGCTACAGGTTTGAGTCCCTGATTTAGGTTATGGATAGAGTCAAAAGAGTGAAGAAAGGTTTATATATAGATGTAAGTTAGCAACTCAATCAGAAGAGCGAGTCTAAGAGTTTAGTCAAGGGTTTCGGAGATGTAACCCTGACGTTTACTGAGGATTGACTGGAACTGCACTAAACCTAGAGTACATATTCTTCGCATATGTATTATTAGTAACATTTTATAGAGATTTCTAGTTTTCCTTCGAGATAACGAGTCTGATTGCGAAGATTCAGCATTGAGCGGGCTCTTGTTGTGTCAGTTGAGAAGACGCCAACGTTACTCCTAGATATCGCATTTTATGTGTCAAGGAATGTTATTGGACTGATTGTGTGACCTTGGTGAGTTCGGATAGCGTGATAATAGTCAGGGGCTGTTATGACAACTAATTTTGATAGTGAATGTGGATTCAAACGGGAGGTGATATCTTTGAACTCTTTTATTTCCTTTCTTGAAATGTATTTTATCTCCAGAGTAATTGCTTCTTATTCTATAAGTTGTTTATCTTTCTTGTGAGAAAGTTGTGAACCCGAGGTAAGCTACTTAGGGTTCTGTTGATCTCCTTATAAATCAGATTCTTTCCTTTCTATTTGTGAATTTCTTATCTGAATATTGTTTCAGGTAAGACACTAATCAGTATCTTTTTAGGTTAAAGTATGAAAACAAGAACCACTAACTACTTTATTACAAAACCAAATTCAAAATCTCACAAGCTCTCTTTATTACAGACCATTGTCTAATTCATTTTAAACTAAGTTCAACTTTTATTCAAACACACACACTATCTATCAAAACTTCACATGTTCGGGCAACTCAAAGCTTTCTTCCTGGATTGGGATCAACACCTTGTGTATGAGAGGATCCCGAGGCTTGACCCGCTTCTTTACCACTCGAGTCCTGAGGGGTTTCATATTCCTTCTTAACTGAAAATAATAAGGTGAATAACAACAAAAAGGGGTGAGCCAAAAATTGCTCAACAAGTCCACAAAATATAAACAGTGTTAAAGCATTTCAAATGAATCTGTAATCCCGGGTATATCTGTAAAGATATAACCCCCACGAGAATAGAAAGAAGGCCATTACTGGCGAGTACAAATGAATTAAACTGGACACAAGTTCGCATCTATATTCTGCTGATCAGTCAGAATATAATGCAGATCTATATCTCAATATATAGATCCAGTCGGGTACCCAGGCACTACGGCCCATGTCGAGGCACCAGTCAAATCCCGATCATCAGGATTAAGACACACTCAATCCCAAAAAAATAGCATTATCCAGTACATCGCTTAGCAACCAGAACAAACGGTATACTTTGATATATTCTAAACACCAGAATATATCAATCTCAATGTATCATCAATGGAATATGAATCAGGAATTCAAAGGAACGTAGAAATCAAGAATAGAAATGAAATATGAACAAAGGAATAGCAAGTGTGTATCAGTGAATAAGAACAAGAATCAAAAGAGTGCAAATGTGATAAACATCTGAAGAAATGTCACTATTCTGGAAGTAAAATAGGAGAAAAACTTGCCTTCTGCGTGACTCACTGCATTTAGATCACTTTCATCTATCACCTTCGATTAATACTGACTCAACCTGCCTGGCTGGCTTAGCTTTTGTTAGCATAATAGACTGGTTAAGTCATTTCGTACTTCAATTGCATCTTGAATCGACTTCACACTGTTCCTAACATCTACCCATGCGCTTATGACTGACTCATGTATTATTTATTAGCAAATAAGACTCAATTAACCACGTACTACATAAGCACATAAGCACATAATCATTTTTATAGTTAAAATAATTTTTAGAACCAAAATCGACTCACTGATCGCTCAACTAATCGTTATCTGACTCGTTTCCCATTTTTCCAGAATTTTCCGGACTCGTCTCGGCACGCATTGCGACTGATAATCAAACAAGTAACAAAATCAACTAATTTCTAGAAGAAATTAAGCTTTGATATTATTTTTAATGAAAAGAATTCATTTTTCTGAGTCAACAGGCTTTCGTTTCACTCGAATCGGACTAACGGTTGAATTATTATCAATTAAACACTGATAATTCCAATTTTTATTTACTATAAATAATTATTACTAATTTTTAAAACTCAAAAAAAAAATTAAAATCATTATTTAAAAAAAATCAGAATTAAAAATGATTTTTCTATAATTTTTGGAATTAAAATGAATTTATTATGATTTATTGAAAATTATTTGATTAATTATCAAAATAATAATCATTTTAAAATAATTAATAAATAGTTAATAAATAATAAATAATTAAGAAAATAATTCAATTTGATTTTTAAAAAATAATTCAGAATTATTTATAATATAAATCAATAAATTAAATAATTAATTAATCAATTTATAAAATAAATAAATCTAATTTTCAAAATTAATAAAATAAAATTAAAATTAAAAATCCAGAAACATATGTCAGAAACCAACCATCTGACAAAACAGATCAAAACCGGGTTGACAAACGGGTCAACCGGGTCACCATCCGGGTCATGAAGAACATGACCGGATTTTTTCAGAATCCGGCGAGTCAAAATCAGGCCAAAAACAACACCGTTTGGTATGGTTTTTACTGGGTTTCAATTCCAGACAACTGCAACAACTCAACTACGGCCAAAACATGCCAAAAACATCACTGAAACTTTATCTCCGATCAAAACCATCATGAACTCCGGCAAAAAATCGAATTTGCAGAATCGTACATGAAATTGAACGTTTAATAGGGCAAATCAAAGCTAAGAACATATACAATTATAACCCTAACCTTTCAGGAACCACAGATTCACAGAAATCATCGAGTTGTATTTTGAAAATCTGACATAAACCCTAGAAATCGAATTCATCGATTTAAGTATCGTTTGTTCAATTAATTAGTACCAATCGATTGCTTGCAACACAGAGAATCTATATCAGTCATCAAAATCATTCAACAACCCTTAGAACTATAATCCCCAAATCACAGCTATGAACCCTAGAATGGAAATAAAAAATATACTGATTTAAACATGAAATTGATGATACAAACCGAAAGAACACTTCAAGAGCTTCGTTTTGTGTACTTACATGACTGTAAACGATGCCGGAAACTGATCGGAATCACTGCTCGATTTCTTGATCCGAATTACAAACCCTAACCCGACTGCAGAGAATTTTGGGTATTTTTCTGATTTTTAATTAATAATTGTGATTAATTAAATAAAAATTAGGCTATTTATAGTAGTAAAATTAATACTCCTAATTAAAATTAAGGCCCTAATTCTACACTTTTTAAAATTAATAGGCCCCTAATTTTATAATTTTTGAATATTAAAATTTAATTTATAAATATTTTATATATGCAATATATATGCCAAAATTTCCCAAAAATTGTGAATATTGCAAAAATGCAAAGAAATAATATAAATGAAAGTCCTATAATTTTATAAAAATAAAAATGTGATTTTTGTGGGGTTTTTGACACCCAATGGGGCCCGGAAAAGTCATTTTTCGTAAAATGAGAAAATTTACAAAATATCTATATATTCAGAATAATGCGATGGTAAAAGCCGTTTGATGAAAAATAAGGCCCATTATTTTATTTGAAATACTGGCTTTAAAATCATAGTTTGGGTCGTAAAACGTTTGAAATGAAAGCGATGAATGCACAATAAAATATCTGAAAAATATCTTGAAAATACAGAAATGAGAGAGAATGCACATAACACGTAACAATTAGGGTTTAACAGATAATCACACATAAATGACACATTAACACACCTTATTTATTATGATTATGATAATATAAACGTAAATTTCCCAGTCGTTACATCGACCATTTGTCTATGTGACAAAAGGGTCTGGTGGGACGCCACCGAATTATGTGTTGTGACCGTATGGTACTAAGACTGGCCATCTTATGTACTTGTATGGTTGCTCTCAGTCATACCTATGTTTTCTTCTTTTGTCCTCCCCGTATCATTGAATCTTTGACTTTGAAATTTCATTTGAAGTCCCGAGGCAGTGGATTGTCAGTAGCTTTTGTAACTAGAGAGACCAGGTCATTGGAAGTAAATGAGAGTTGACTGTCTGGAAGAAATAGAAGATTTACATCGGATTGCTAGCCATCTCAGAAACGATAATAGTAGAGAGGATTCTTGATTCGATGTTGAAGGTTGCGGTTTTAGAAAAGTTAACCCTGTGAAAGATAGGTTATGGTAGGAGATAAGGAGTCGCCTTGGGAAGAAAGGGTAATTCGGTGATTGATGAATCACTTGACGGTGATAAGAAATCATCCCTGCAGGAATGGTTGGTTGAAATTTGGACCATGGTGCCTAGAGGAGTCCAACATTCTTTAAGCTTGACTTGAATTACTACCTGGCTATGTGTAATTGGTGGCTGTCATAGCCGACCAAGTTTCATTATATACCAAATTGGTGTTAATGTGGTATAGTGGTATAGAGTAGTGACGAGAAGTGGTCAGTTGCTGTGGTATTAAGGATCTATGCTATGGTATTCAGTATTCTAGTTTTCCTGAACTGTTGTTGATTATGCTACTGTCATTATTGTTGTGATTGCTAGTGTTGTTAATCTAGATTTCTTTGGTGAATGGGCCCTGGTATTAAAGACACAGGTATTTTATTGGGCAGCACTTTCCTGATACAGGTACACCGTTTAAACGGTGATATCTTTTGTTAAACATTTTGCTATGTTTTGAATAAATTCATTTATATATTCCAGGAAGATGCCACCCAAGAAAGTTACCCAGTCTAAAGAAAATAGTAGTAGATTTGTAGAGGGTCCAATTATAAATGAAATTCTAGACTTGTTGCGCAAGCAGCAGCAACAACAGTTGTAGCTAATCCAACAGGTTCAACAACAGCAACTACTGTTGCAGTAGCAACATCAAGGAGTAAACTCAAGTGTTTATTTCAAATCTTTTCAGAATGTTAACCCTTCTAAGTTTAAAGGTGAACCTAATCCAGTAGCTGCTGGAGCATGGTTAAAAGGAAATGGAGAAAGCTTTCAATTTTGTCTAAGTAAGTGAATATTTTAAGACTGAGTATGTAAATTACTTCTTAAAGAATGAAGCGAATTACTGGTGGGAGACAACCAGATCGTTAAAAGGAGAAGGCCATGTTTCATGGGCTAGGTTTACTGAGTTGTTTTTGGAAAGGTATTTCCCAGATTTTGTGTGAAGTTAAATGAAAAGTGAGTTCTAGAACTAAAATAAGGAGAAAGAAGTGTGTTGTAATTTGAGGCCAAGTTTATAGAATTGGCCGATTAGTTCCTGAGTATGTAGGTACGGAGAGTCAGAAGGCAAGGAGGTTTCAACAAGGGTTGAAGCCTGGAATTCGTAGAGGAGTTGCGGCGTTGCAACTCGAGACATACCCCTCTATGGGTCAGGTCACCCTAGTAATGGAAGGTGACCAGAGGTTGACTGTTAAGGAAGAAAGTGATAAGAAAAGGAAGTTGGAAGGTATTAAGGACAAAGCAGACCAAGGAGAATCCATTCAAGGATTTGAGAATTGGTTTGGCCGGAATAGGAGTAAGAGATTTCGGAGATAGAGTTTATTTCAGGATAGATATAGTGCTACTTCAGTTGTCTCCACTCCAGCCCAGTCAGTTAAGTGAGTAGTAGATTGCAAGTCCTGTGACGGAAGACACAGTGGCTCATGTAAAAAGAATGTGCAATATTTCAAGTGTGGACATAAGGGTTATTATGCATCGGAATGTAATCCAGAAAATCCAGGAGTTATGTGTTATAATTATAGAAAGAGTGGGCATGTTGCAAGGAATTGAAGAACGGTTATTCAAGATACTACATCACAAGTATTTAGAAGTTGGACGTAGTTACAGTTGATCAGGCACCCTCTAAGCTAGAGGGGTTTGATGTGATTTTAGGATCGGGTTGGTTGTCCTGTGCTAAGGTAAGGAGTGGTTTTTAGAAGAAGTGAAGTATAAAGTGTACAGAAGCCAATAGTAAGGTAAGTTTCTGGATGCAGAGGCAATATAAGGAATTCTTCCAATCATACGAGAAAAGAAGTAATAAGCTAAGGACATAAGTTAGATCCACTATCTGTAAATATATGAAGAAGAGAATACGTAAGCTGGAGGAATTTTGAGTAATAAATGCCCCGGGAATCTTTGGAAGTCAGTGGAACAAAATAATTAGTGCGATAATTGTGAAAGTGATTGAAAGGGAAGTGAGTAATATAGATAGAGACCCCTGAGATGCACCAGTGATGTTCTAGGAAAGAGGATGGAATTATGAGATTGTATAATGATTATCGGGAGTTTAATAAAATGACGAATAAGAATAAATAACCCCTATTAGGAATTAATTACTTATTTGACCTAATTCAAGGAGTACTTGGATAAGCGAATTATATTTATTGATAACATCCTCAGCTATTTAAAGATTAAGAAAATCTGTGTCGAACGCTCAAGGATTTCCCTATGAAGATTAGAAGGGAAGAAACTGTACGTTAAATTTTTCCAGAATGAATTCTAGCTGAGATAAACAAGGGGTTCTGATCGTTTCATCAAAGATCACCTAAGCAAAGTCGGTGTAATAACGGATGCCCTGCACAGAAGGAAATGATTGAGTGTGATTAAAATCACTGAGGAGTTAATGAAAGAATGGGAAAGAGTGGAATGTGAAGTTTAAATACCTGAAGATGAAAAGAAGTGAAGATATGAGGCTACTTTCCAGCCTAAATTGCTGCAAATGAGTAAAGAGTGTTCGAATGTTGGAAATCAAATTGAAAATCAATATTACTTATCATCCTTAGACAGAGGGTCAAAGTGAAAAGATGATTCGGACAACATAAGACATGTGGAGAATATATATATGATGGGTTTAAAAAGTGAACTGCGATAATCACCTATCATGAATTAAGTTTTCTACGATAATAGTTACCCTGTTAGTAAAAGAATACTACTTTGCGAAGTGTTGTATGGACATAAGTGTGAGTCCTCACCCTAGTAAGAGAAAGTGGAAGTAGAGATTTTGTTAAGTCCTAAGCTAATTCAGTACCTCAAAACTGTAGTGGTGTTGATTCGGAAGAGAGTTGAAGCAGCTCAGGATAGACAAAGAAAGACAGTGGATGTGCATCAAAAGAGTGTAGATGTAGAGGTAAGATCGTTGGTGTTGACAAAAGTTGCACCTTGAGAAATGTTGGCTAGGTTGGAATAGAAGGGACAAGTTGAGTCCTAACTATAGTGGACCGTTAGTTTAGATATAGGTAAAGTTGCCCATAGGTTGATATTGACACCGCAGTTGTAGCAAATTTGTAGTGTGCTCCGTGTGTCAATGTTAAAGCAATATGTTTCTGATTTGAATCAAGTCATTGATTAGGAGCCAGTGGTGGACTCTTATCCAAATTTATTCCACGTGGAATGAGTGATCCAAATTCTAGATCGCTAAGAGCGAGTTCTATCAAATGAGTTTATGTCCCTAACGAATATGCGTTGAATAATCCTTGAGTCAAAAAGTTTACTTGAGAGTTAGAGTCAGATATGCTTGACAAATATCCTCATGTATAGTAAGATCAGATTCTGAGGACAGAATCTTTTTAAGGGGGGAGAATATAACGACTCGTATATTTTATTATTTAAATGTATAATTGTTAAATAAATAATAAATAAAATATGTATTGGTAGTGTCAGTAGTGTATTGTGTGTTACTATTTTTATGTGTGACTGTGGATGTATAGGGATTATTTGTGTAATAAATAGTGAGTGGTATTGTTATGTTCCACTTTAAAAAGTGGATTTAATTGCAGACTTATTTCCATAATTATTTGGATGATCTCTAATATTGGTTTTATAATTTTGTAATTACAATAATTATTTTTTGGGACTTTCAAAAATTGAGAAATCACTATTCATTAATTATTTATTTTTAAATAATTTTCTGGGCGTGTGTAATGGTAAAATCCATATTTAATTATGGAAATCTTTAAAAATTCTGAAACTTATATTTTATTAAGTTCGTATTATTCTGAGAATTTTAAAATTATTTTGGGAATTTTCGGAGTAAGTTTCACCCGCGCGTCGAGTCGTGTAATTGATAAAAGCGGGTACAAATTGTATTTCAAAAATTGTTTTAAAATTTTAAAATTTACATTTTTATTAGCTTCGGGATATTTATAATACTTTGAGACTGTTTTTGTAATAACCCCAAAATTTTCAACTTTTTGTAACCCTTGTGAATAGTGTTTTAGCTGAATGAGAAAACTTTTCACGCCACACTATGTAGGGGTTCTGTTATGGATATTCTGGGATATTATTAGTACTCTATGAAGTATATAAGTGTATGTAAAGATCGTCAGAATCCAATTCCGAACACTTTGGTTTTTCCCGAAAATCCACAAGATACGGAGAGAATTGAGTATAAGGTAACAGGATAAAAAGGATTTAAATTAAAGGATTATAATAGAGGATCATAAAAAGGAATATAATGTATTGAGAAAGGTTAAGGGAACCTAAGTAATAAGATCCCGGGTATGATCCTTCAAACGATAAACGAGAACGAAAGTTAAGCGAACCGTATAACAGATCAGCGGTCATTAGGCAAATGATTAGGAAGTTAATCAAAGGGATTAGTGGGAAGGATGTCATCCAACCAATAGAAAGAGGACAAGGAAGGGAGGATGACATCATGAGGATGACATAAGCATGACATGGGAAGGAAGGAGGTGTGGAAGCTTTGTAACCACACAATTTCAAGGGCAAGAAAGTAATTGACTAAATCAAATACAAAACAAGTCAACCAAGCCAAGTAAAAATCATTCTCATCAAAAATCAAAAGCAACCAAGGCATGAGTTCTTCATTTGCTCTCGGCTTTTAGCTTTTTTTAAAGGCATAGAATTTCAAAACTCAAGATCCAAGCCTCCTAAATTGGTAAGATAATTCCCTAATCATCTTCATGCTTAGTTAGGACTATATCATGAGTTTAAGCCATTAATTCTTTCTCAATCTTCTTCATTTAATCAAAGAAGAAGACAATGAATAGTGTTTTCAAGTTTTTTAACTTGAACTTTTCTTGGTTTTCTTGAAGATCCAAGCATTCTTAAGACTTCTCCAAGCTTCTTAAGGCTTCCTAGCTCCACCCACCACTTCAAGGAAGGTATACCATCTCCAAACCCTAGATTCCTATATATTATAAGATGATTTTGATTAGTGGGTTGATATTGTAGCTTGTTGTTATGATTTAGAGTTTGGGATTTGGAATGGTAGTGAAATGGAATGGTAATTGTTGTGGTTTTGATTTAAAGGAACTTAAGTATGATTAAAGTTAAGTTTAAGCATAAGTATGAATGATTAAATTGAATTGGTTGGGGTTGTTATGATGTGATAAGGATAGATGTTGGTTGTATGTTGGATTTGAGGTTGGTTTGTGGTTGGTTTTGTATGGTTTAAAATTTGGAAATCGCGTAAACATAGCCGTCGTAACGTCCGATTTTCTTTGGACTGTTTTTGTGCATAGCATTAGGACCCGAGAACCCCCTGCTAGATTATGACCACTACCATGTTTAGATAGCTCATGTTACGAGCTTCGTTTTGATATGTAGTTCGTTCGATTCCGATGCACGGTTTAGGAGAAACGACCGTTTCAAGTAACGGCGTTTCGCGAACGAAACTTTTTCCCTCACCTTACTTTGAAACATAGGTTAAAGACCAAAAAGGGTTAATTAATGTATGAAACATTTATGGTAAGTGTGTTAGGCAGTTGGTAAGACATTCGCGAAGGAATCGCTTTAAAACTCGTAAAGGTTAAATTATTAAAAATGGTGGAGCCGAGGGTACCCGAGTGACTTAAGCGAATCGGTGAGCGCAAAACAAGCGTTAGAGTCTAAGTTAGTTAAAGTATAGGTTTACAAGTGATTTTGGTTTAATTCCAACTTACTTGTTGTTTATAGGTTATCAGACTCGTCCCGAGCCTTTCTCACCCCCAAGTCGCTCAGGCAAGTATTCTATCCGTTATACTGTTGTTGTGATGAATATATGTATTTGCATTATCTTGCGATAGATGCATGTTGGATAATTAGCAAATGATGCGATATATTGTAGCATGTGATATGGTATATATGCATGCCTGTTTCATATTCTTGGAATATATATCTGTTGGTTCAGTTGATAATACCTATGCTAGAGGATAGCGGTAACTTGCATATACCCTTAGTATAGGGACCCAAAGGTGAAAATATTTTCTAAAACCGGGAGTCGAGGATCCCGAGTACATTTTGTATATATGGATATGGATATATATATATATATTTATATATATATATGGTTATAGTTTTTCCAAACTATTAATCGAATAAGGTTTATTCGATAACTTTAAACTTTATTTTATTATGGAATATTATTTCGAATATTATTCGAAGGCGTATGACTCCTTTATATTAAATGAATATTATTTTGAATATTCATTCGAGGACTTATGACTCTTTTATATTAAATGAATATTATTTTGAATATTCATTCGAGGACTTATGACTCTTTTACATTATTTATTGAATATTATTTGAATATTCATTCGAGGACTTATGACTCTTTTACATTATTTATTGAATATTATTTGAATATTCATTCGAGGGCTTATGACTCAGTTTATATTATTTAATGAATATTTTTGAATATTCATTTGAGGATCTATGACTCCGATTATTTGCTGAAATATATTCTTTATTTTATTAAAGAATAAGGTGTAAATAATCAAACTTATTTTCGATTATTCAAATAAAGATAATACTTTTATATAAGTATATCTTTGGTTATTTAATACTCGTTTCAAGTATAAATTTCAATACTTCTACTTCAATTATTTTTATAAAGATTATTCTTTATGGGAATATTATTTAATTAATAATATTCAGTCATTTTCTAAATATTCTGGGGACTGATTTACTTCATTAAATCAGCTTTACTCCAAACACTCTATAAAGTGTTTTCGAGTCTTCAAAATGATTTTTAAAAGATAGAGCGGATCCCAAAACTCATTTTTATATTTAAGATCTTCCTTTTAAAGGGGATTTAAATACTCGTTCAAAACTTGAGGGATCCGGCTCAGTGGTGTATTTTACATTCGCAACGAGGTTGCTGTTTTGAGAAAACATCTTGATTACTTGCCCATCGTTCGGGAAGTAAGTCCATCTATTGAGTCGGCATAAGCAACATGGGCTCAGTGGGCATCCATGATAGTGTAAGTGGCTCAGTGGGAGTCCATCAAATGCATAAGTGGCTGAGTGGCAGTCCAGCATAGGTCCTAATGCGGCCAGGGTGATGACCAGTGGGGAATTCGTCCATCTACTAGTAGAAAAGGTTACTTATGGGTATCTTTGCCTGATCAGCAAGATATCTGGTTTATGCCAAAGGTTTTCTTTTCCTTCCAAATTCATTGGATATTGCAACTCTGCTCATACTTTACATAACAGAGGTTCCAGGAAATGTTTTAGAGATATATATATGTGGATATATATATATCGGGACTAAATAAAGTATCTCATAACTTTTTCATTCAATAATATTTCAAAGATTGAATCTATTCAAGTCTTAACTTGTGGTCTCATCTATGGGATGTTTTTCTTAAAACTTATAATACTTTGAACGGTGGTAGTTCAAGTAGCTTTATAAATGATATAAGTGTGGTGAAGTATTGGTAACTTCATTCCTTGTTTTTATATTATATCTAGTAAGTAATTATCTTACACACGATAAAGATTCTAGTGAGTATCCATTTAGATACTTATATTATTGTTATCACTATGTATTATCTTGCGAGCTGTAAGGCTCACTCTTGCTTTATTTCTTCATCACACAACAACAGTTAGGAGAGATGGCCAGACTCCAGCAGACCCAGCGCAAGCGCGTGGGAAGCGCCCCGCGTCTTCCCGATGATGTTGTGGCTGCTATAGCTGCAGAGGTAGATCCATTGTAGTTCAGACCATCTACTTTTGAGAATCAAATTATGTATAATTATAACTTGTGGCAGATAATGGCAATTAACTGTAAATTATCAAGTAATCATTTTGGGTTGTAATAATTTTAAATTATGGATTCAAAGACTTGTACTTATTTCAATTTCATCTCTGAGACTATAACGGGTTGTGGTGTGTGTTAGTGTGGGGTCACAGCATGAGGTTATTTATTATTAATTAAGTGAAGTGATATTGTGGAAAGAAAGACCGTGACAACCCGGATCCCCGACCCCGGATCTGGGGGTGTTACAGTTTTCGTAATTTCCTGAAATCATTTTAAGTGCACCTAGGCTCGTAGATATCAAAATACGGGATAAAATAAAAGGCTTCCGGGAAGAATAAAGATACGTGTTAAACTCCCAGGCGGCTGTGGGCTTCGTGTATGGCTGTGGTTCACTGCCTACTGATAAGGATAACAGGAAAATAAATTAATAAACCCACAAATACAAATCCTCCTTCCCTGTTAATCTCTTCGACCTCACCTCTCTCAATCTCTTACAGTCTCTCCCTCACGTCTCTCTTCTCTTCTTCTCTTTTACTTCCCTCATTCTCTCTGTTTTTCTTCTTTTTCCGGCGGTCGCTGTTTTTCCCGTTTCGGTGAGTTGGGTCGCCGCCCATTTTTCTGGTTCGATGTTGTAAGTCTAATCTGCTTACATGTATGTATATGCTGTATGTATATATATGTGTGATCAGTTCGTTTTTAGCCGCCTCTATTCACCGCCCTTTTTGTTTTTCCGGCAAAAAGATGTGTTGGTGTGAAGGGCTGCGGTTGTGTGCGCATCTGATGCGTGCCTTCGTCTGTGTTCTTCACCAGTTGCTGTGTTGGGTTATGGTTCTGTACTGGTGTTTAACTGTTAGTTTGATTTTGGGAAAATAATATTCGAATGAATTATTCGTGATTTTTTCGGATTTTTATTTTCGATTGTTCTAAACTAAAATAATCGGTGAAATTCGTATGGAAACCCGAATCAATCGGGCACCGACGAATTTTGTCGCCGACGGCGATGAATTTCGATGAGCTAGCGGTGGACCATGATGATCATATTCTGAGTCCTAATAAAATAAATAAATATGAAATGCGAATAAAATTGTAAAACACGGATAACAATGAATAATAAGTGTATTTAATTGATATTTGTCAAATGGTGAATTGACGTTGCTGACTGAAATCGGTAGTTGGGAGTTTGATTGTAGTTGGGTTGGATTCGATTGTGTAGTTGATTTGACGTCGAGTTGTTCGACGGGTAAGCCGATAAACAGGGGAGGTGCTGTCCGAATTTTTGGAAATTAAATTCGGAAATTTGGGACATACCCTGTAATTATCGGAACGTCGAATGAGTGTAAATAAGTCTACACATATATTTTGTGCGGAATGTGATTATATGCTGTGGTGAATGTTTTGTTAAAACTCAATAACTCTAATTTTTGTAAAATAATTAGTATACGTATTTTCTGGAAATGAATATCGAACTGATCTCTAAGAACGTGAGCCCTAATTGTTGTGTGTCTTATTATAATATATATAATTACGAGTCGGGTTCGAATATCGTTGGGTAGGATTGGTATCGAGGATATGTCAAGCATACCTAGACGTCTAACGTAGGGTATTTCGGCTCTGTAGGTTCTTGTCGAAGGACTCAGGAATTGATATCGAACTAAGATAATCTAGTGATCAGTCGGCAAGTGCCTCGAGGTTCCCAAGTGAAGAACCCTAAGAGTCCTGGATACTATCTTGAGATAGGTTGCGGCAAAGCCGGGACGTCTTCTAGTGAGACAGTCATTTTTCCATGAGAGCCGAACATTCAAGCCTATCAAAATCAGTCAGTGATAGTCGTAACGCTCTGCAAGGCAAGTACCCCTGACCATTCTTTTATGGTTCAGTGCATATGAATAGCTAAATATTTTATTCTCGTAATGGAACATAAACGTTTTAAGTTACGTATCCCCTGTAGTTATAAATCACTGTTTCCAAATTGTTTTGGGGAGAAGTAACTTCGAAAGGTACCTATCTCGAATGAAATGATTTACGAAATGGATTTTATATGTGTGCTGGTTAAATGAAGGATTTTGAAAATGAGATAGGTACAAGTATTTTGAAAACTGGATAAAACGGTCAAATATGGGATACATTGGGGCCAGAGTAGGCCTATTGAGGTAGCGTAAGAGGTTAATTCGTTTGCGCACACTATAAAACCGATTAGTCCAGCAGGTCAGAGACCTAGCTAGTCTCTGAGTTCCGGAACAGGTATACAGGATGGCAGTGGGAGCTGTCCGGTGTTGATAGCCTGATCAACTATCTTCACATTTCCACTACGTATCTGATTTGGGTTTTGTGGTCTCCATAACGGAGCAAGTGGTTTATCTAGTGGATTTGAAAATGAAAATGGCATGCTAAACTTAAACTCTGGTATTTATACACAGCACACTACTGATGTTATTGTTTTACAGAGCATGCTAGTTTTGAATATCCAGTTTATGAATATTTTACATGATTTGCAAGCAAGCTATAATCTCTGTTCCTATCACTGCTTTATGATAAACTGTTTTACTTGTTATTCATATAGTGGTGCTGCTGAGCAAGCAATTGCTCACCCTTGCAGAATATTTTATATGTATTGCAGATGCCTAGAAGATTCTTGAGCGGTAATCAGGGCAGAGTTCCAGCTCCTTTGGTGTCAGGCTCCTCTGAGGTAGTTGGTCTGTTGAGTTGCTGCGTTAAATTAGTGGTCAGGATTGTGTAAGGTAATTTGGGTTGTGTTAGTTGAGTAACCTAAGTCATACTTAAACCTGGAAAAGGTCTTGGTAAAGGGGTCGTGGTTATGGATAAATAATGATTTAGATTATATTGTGTTCATTATTATTGTTGTTGATGACGTCAACTCCTGACCCCGGAGTTGAGGCTGTCGTAGTTTGTATCAGAGCTACAGGTTTGAGTCCCTGATATAGGTTATGGATAGAGTCAAAAGAGTGAAGAAAGGTTTATATATAGATGTAAGTCAGCAACTCAATCAGAGGAGCGAGTCTAAGAGTTTAGTCAAGGGTTTTGGAGACGTAACCCTGACGTTTACTGAGGATTGACTGGAACTGCCCTAAACCTAGAGTACATATTCTTCGCATATGTATTATTAGTAACGTTTTATAGAGATTTCTAATTTTCCTTCGAGATAACGAGTCTGATTGCGAAGATTCAGCATTGAGCGGGCTCTGGTTGTGTCAGTTGAGAAGACGCCAACATTATTCCTAGATATCGCATTTTATGTGTCAAGAAATGTTATTGGACTGATTGTGTGACCTTGGTGAGTTCGGATAGCGTGATAATAGTCAAGGGCTGTTATGATGACTAATTTTGATAGTGAATGTGGATTGGAACGGGAGGTGATATCTTTGAACTCTTTTATTTCCTTCCTTGAAATGTATTTTATCTCCAGAGTAATTGTTTATTATTCTATAAGTTGTTTATCTTTCTTGTGAGAAAGTTGTGAACCCGAGGTAAGCTACTTAGGGTTCTGTTGATCTCCTTACATATCAGATTCTTTCCTTTCTATTTGTGAATTTCTTATCTGAATATTGTTTCTTTCCTCGGTGATTTTTCGGGTGATTGGGACAAACAATGCATATGAATCGACTGTAACACCCTCCAGACCCGGGGTATAAGTCTGGGGGTTACTAGCTAATCACCAAACATGTACAATCTGATTAACAAATAATAAAGAAATGAAATTAAACCCCTTTAGACACTAATCATGATCTTTTTAGGTTGAAGTACGAGAACAAGAACCACTAACTACTTTATTACAAAACCAAATTCAAAATCTCACAAGCTCTCTTTATTATAGACCATTGTCTAATTCATTTTAAACTAAGTTCAACTTTTATTCAAACACACACACTATCTATTAACACTCCACCTGTTCGGGCAACTCAAAGCTTTCATCCTGGATTGGGATCAACACATTGGGTATGAGAGGATCCCGAGGCTTGACCCGCTTCTTTACCACTCGAGTCCTGATGGGTTTCATATTCCTTCTTAACTGAAAACAATAAGGTGAATAACAACAAAAAGGGGTGAGCCAAAAATTGCTCAACAAGTCCACAAAATATAAACAGTGTTAAAGCATTTTAAATGAATCTGTAATCCCGGGTATATCTGTAAAGATATAACCCTCACGAAAATAGAAAGAAGGCCATTACTAGCGAGTACAAATGAACTAAACTGGACACAAGTTCGCATCTATATTCTGCTGATCAGTCAGAATATAATATAGATCTATATCTCAATACATAGATCCAGTCAGGTACCCAGGCACTACGGCCCATGTCGAGGCACCAGTCAAATCCCGGTCCTCAGGATTAAGACACACTCAATCCCAAAAAAAAATAGCATTATCCAGTACATCGCTAAGCAACCGGAACAATCGGTATGCTTTTATATATTCTAAACACCAGAATATATCAATCTTAATGTATCATCAATGGAATATGAATCAGGAATTCAAAGGAACGTAGAAATCAAGAATAGAAATGAAATATGAACAAAGGAATAGCAAGTATGTATCAGTGAATAAGAACAAGAATCAAAAGAGTGCAAATGTGATAAACATCTGAAGAATGTCACTATTCTGAAAGTAGAATAGGGGAAAAACTTGCCTTCTGCGCGACTCACTGCAATTAGATCACTTTCGTCTATCACCTTTGACTAATACTGACTCAACCCGCCTGGCTGGCTTAGCTTCTGTTAGCAAAATAGACTGGTTAAGTTATTTCGTACTTCAATTGCATCTTGAATCGACTTCACACTGTTCCTAACATCTACCCATACGCTTATTACTGACTCATATATTATTTATTAGCAAATAAGACTCAATTAACCACGTACTACACATAAGCACATAATCATTTTTATAGTTAAAATAATTTTTAGAACAAAAATCAACTCGTTGATCGCTCAACTGATCGTTATCTGACTCGTTTCCCATTTTTCCAGAATTTTTCGGACTCAACTTGGCACGCATTGCGACTGATAATCAAACAAGTAACAAAATCAACTAATTTCTAGAAGAAATTAAGCTTTGATATTATTTTTAATGAAAAGAATTCATTTTTCTGAGTCAACAGGCTTTCGTTTCACTCGAATCGGATTAACGGTTGAATTATTACCAATTAGACACTGATAATTCCAATTTTTATTCATTATAAATAATTATTACTAATTTTTAAAACTCAAAAATAATTTTTAAATCATTATTTAAGAAAAATCAGAATTAAAAATGATGTTTCTATAATTTTTGGAATTAAAATGAATTTATTATGATTTATTGAAAATTATTTGATTAATTATCAAAATAATTAATCATTTTTAAATAATTAATAAATAGTTAATAAAAAATAAATAATTAAGAAAATAATTCAATCTGATTTTTAGAAAATAATTCAGAATTTTTTATCATATAAATCAATTAATTAAATAATTAATTAATCAATTTATAAAATAAATAAATCTGATTTTCAAAATTAATAAAATAAAATTAAAATTAAAAATTCAGAAACTTATGTCAGAAACCAACCATCTGACAAAACAGATCAAAATCGGGTTGACAAACGGGTCAACCGGGTCACCATCCGGGTCATGAAGAACATGACCGGATTTTTTCAGAATCCGGCCACTGGCCAGGATTCCGGCGAGTCAAAATCAGGCCAAAAACAACACCGTTTGGTGTGGTTTTTACTGGGTTTCAATTCCACACAACTGCAGCAACTCAACTACGGCCAAAACATGCCAAAAACATCACTGAAAACTTTATCTCCGATCAAAACCATCATGAACTCCGGCCAAAAATCGAATTTGCAGAATCGTACATGAAATTAAACGTTTAATAGTGCAAATCAAAGCTAAGAACATATACAATCATAACCCTAACCTTTCAGGAACCACAGATTCACAGAAATCATCGAGTTGTATTTTGAAAATCTGACATATACCCTAGAAATCGAATTCATCGATTTAAGTATCGTTTGTTCAATTAATTAGTACCAATCGATTGCTTGCAACACAGAGAATCTATATCAGTCATCAAAATCATTCAACAACCCCTAGAACTAAAATCCCTAAATCACAGCTATGAACCCTAGAATCGAAATCAAAAATATACCGATTTAAACATGAAATTGATGATACAAACCGAAAAAACACTTCAAGAGCTTCGTTTTTAGTACTTACATGACTGTAAACGATGCCGGAAACTGATCGGAATCACTGCTCGATTTCTTGACCCGAATTACAAACCCTAACCCGACTGTAGAGAATTTTGGGTATTTTTCTGATTTTTAATTAATAATTATGATTAATTAAATAAAAATTAGGCTATTTATAGTAGTAAAATTAATACTCCTAATTAAAATTAAGGCCCTAATCCTACACTTTTTAAAATTAATAGGCCCCTAATTTTATAATTTTTGAGTATTAAAATTTAATTTATAAATATTTTATATATGCAATATATATGCCAAAATTTCCCAAAAATTGTAAATATTGCAAAAATGCAATGAAATAATATAAATGAAAGTCCTATAATTTTATAAAAATAAAAATGTGATTTTTGTGGGGTTTTTGACAGCCAATGGGTCCCGGAAAAGTCATTTTTCGTAAAACGAGAAAGTTTATAAAATATATAGATGTTCAGAATAATGCGATGATAAAAGCCGTTTGATGAAAACTAAGGCCCATTACTTTATTTAAAATACTGGCTTTAAAATCATAGTTTGGGTCGTAAAACGTTTAAAATGAAAGCGATGAATGCACTAAAAATATCTGAAAAATATCTTGAAAATACAGAAATGACACAGAATGCACATAACACGTAACAATTAGGGTTTAACAGATAATCACACATTAATGACACATTAACACACCTTATTTATTATGATTATGATAAAATATAAACGTAAATTTCCCAATCGTTACATCATTCCCCCTTAATAGGATTCTGTCCTCAGAATCTTCTACGAAAACAAATGAGGGTATTTTTCTAACATCTCGCTCTCAAGTTCCCAGGTTGATTCTTCAACCATAGGATTTCTCCACAACACTCGCACTAAATATACAGACTTATTTCTCAACACTTTCTCTTGCCGATCTAAAATTCTTACCGGCTATTCTACAAAAGACAAATCAGGTTGGATATCTATCGGTTCATACTCTATTACATGCCTAGAATCAGGATTATATCGCTTAAGCATCGACACATGAAACACATTATGAATATGTTGCATATGAGGCGGTAAAGCTAATTCGTACGCAACTTTTCCCACTTTCTTCAAAATTTCAAACGGTCCGACATATCGTGGTTTCAATTTACCCTTATTGCCAAATCTGGTCAATCCTTTCCATGGCGATATTTTGAGTAATATGTTTTCTCCTTCCTGATAGTCCATATCCTTCCTGGCTTGATCTGCATATTTGCGTTGCCTGTCTTGTGCTGCATCGAGTCGTTTCTGAATGAGTTCAATCTTTTCTTTAGTTTGTTGAATTAATTCTGGACCCAAAATCTTGCGTTCTCCAACTTCATCCCAATGTACTGGTGATCTGCATTTTCTCCCATATAATGCTTCGTACGGTGGCATTCCAATGCTTGCGTGGTAGCTGTTATTATAAGAAAATTCCACCAAAGGTAAATGCTCATCCCAACTGCCTTCGAAATTAATCGTACAAACTCGTAGCATATCTTCAACCGTTTGGATAGTTCTTTCACTCTGCCAATCAGTTTGCGGATGATAAGCGGTACTCATGTTTAAGTTAGTTCCAAGACATTCTTGAAATTGTCTCCAAAATCTTGAGTTAAAACGAGGATCTCGATCAGACACGATAGATATTGGAACTCCATGTCACATCACAATTTCCTTGAGATATATGTGCACTAGCTTGTCGAGTGAAAATCTTTCATTAATTGGTAGAAAATGTGCTGACTTTGTGAGTCTGTCAATGATTACCCATATCGCATCATGATTTGCCTTAGTCCTCGGTAGTCCTACCACAAAATCCATCGCTAGATGTTCCCATTTCCATTCTGGAATGTCTAACGGTTGTAGTAATCCGCTTAGACGTTGATGTTCAACTTTAACTCACTGGCATGTGTAGCATTTACTCACCCATTCTGCTATTTCCTTCTTCATATTCGGCCACCAAAATTTTTCCTTCAGATCGCGATACATCGTTGTACTTCCTGGATGAATGGAATACTTCGAACTGTACGCATCTCGTATTATTTCTTCTTTTAATTATGCCACGTTAGGAATCCAGATTCTCGATGCAAAGCATAAAATTCCTTCATTATCTTTCTGAGTGGTGATCTCTTCTCCCGTTAGGTCGTCATCTTGACTCATTACTTCTTCTTGACAGTGGCGAATCTTCTCTAGCAACTCCGGTCGGAAAGTCATAGCGTAGACAGCTTCTGCAGATTCATTGGAACTACGAACCTCGATTTCCAATTTGTCGAATTCCTTGGCTACTTCTTCGCATAAAGTTAACCAATTCAATCTTTCTTTCCTGCTCAGCGCATCTGCTACAACATTTGCATTCCCTGGATGATAACTGATCGTGACATCGTAATCTTTAATTAATTCCAGCCATCGACGTTGACGCATGTTCAATTCTTTTTGCGTAAAGATATACTTCAGACTTTTATGATCCATGTAGATTTCGTACTTTTCACCATAGAGATAATGTCTCCAAAGTTTCAACACAAATACGATCACTGCTAATTCCAGGTCATGCGTAGGATATTTCTGTTCATGAGGTTTAAGTTGTCTCGAAGCATATGTGATGATGTTACCGTGTTGCATCAATACACATCCTAGTCCGCGATACGAGGCGTCGCTGTAAATGAAAAAATTCCCTTGCTCGTCCGGCAATACTAGTACTGGTGCAGTTACTAACCGATTCTTCAACTCTTGGAAACTTTCTTCACATTTATCATTCCATACAAACTTTTCACTTTTTCGAGTTAACTTGGTCAACGGCGTTGCTATTTTCGCAAAATCTTTGACAAACCTTCGATAATATCCTGCCAATCCCAAGAAACTTCGAACTTCTGTCGGCGTCTTTGGTCTTTCCCAATTTAACACAGCTTCAATCTTTGCTGGATCGACTTGGATGCCTTCTCTACTGATGATATGCCCTAGAAATTGTACTTCCCTTAACCAAAATTCACATTTTGAGAAATTCGCATACAGTTGCTCTTTCCTCAGAATTTCCAAAGCTATCTTCAAGTGTTCTGCATGCTCTTCTTCTGTCCTTGAGTAAATCAAGATGTCATCAATATATACAATCACAAATTTGTCAAAATATCTCTTGAATACTCTATTCATCAGATCCATTAATGCTGCCGATGCGTTTGTCAAACCGAATGTCATCACAAGAAACTCGTAATGTCCATATCTCGTGCGAAACGCAATCTTGGAAATATCTTCGGCTTTAATCTTCAATTGATGATAGCCTGACCGAAAATCTATCTTTGAAAACCATGCGGCTCCTTTTACCTGGTCGAACAAATCGTCGATTCTCGGTAAAGGATACTTGTTCTTGATAGTGAGCTTATTCAACTCCCGATAGTCGATGCATAATCGCATGCTGCCGTCCTTCTTCTTTACGAAAAACACCGGTACACCCCGTGGGGATACACTAGGTCGTATGATGCCTCGGTCTAGAAGATCTTGTAGTTGCGTTGACAATTCCTTCATTTCGACTGGAGCCATTCGATATGGAGCTTTCGAAACTGGTTCTGTGCCTGGTGCTAGATCAATCGTAAATTCAATTTCTCGATCTGGCGGTAACCCGGGAAGCTCATCTGGAAAGACGTTTGGAAATTTACATACAACAGGAATATCTTCTATTTTAGGACTTCCTTTTTCAGTATCTAACACGTAAGCTAAGTACACCTCACATCCTTGTCAAAGCAATCGTTTAGTCTGCATCACGGTGAGAAATTTCTTCCGCTGTTTTTCGCCTTTAAATATTACCGTTGCATTTTCCGCAGTTCGCAATTTGACTTTCTTATTCGCACAATCTATCTGAGCATTATGACATGCTAACCAATCCATTCCCAAAATGATATCGAACTCTCCTAGCTTAAAAGGAATCAGGTCTACAGAAAAATGATGTCCGGCTATTTCTGCATTACACGCAGGACATACTCGATCTACTGGAACTTGGTCGTCATTCGCTAATTTTATAATTAACGTCTCGCCCAACCATTCGATTTCACAATGTAACTTATCAAGAAATTCTTCAGAAATAAATGAACGAGTAGCTCCAGAATCAATTAATACTTTTGAACTTACAGAATTCACCAAAATCGTACCTGCGATCACACTCGGACTCTGCACTGCTTCTTTCATTGTCATGTTGAAAGTCCTTGCTCTGGGTTGATTAGGCGGTGGCGGAGGTAATGCCAATACTCTTGAAATACTGGCTGCCATAGCTGGTCCTTTGTAATTTCTGGCGATATGCTCTTTCTTTCCACACTGGAAGCAAGTAATTTCTGCTATCTTTCCCGTTGGACATTCGTTAGAATAATTCCCTTTCTGCTTACATCGATAACACATCACATCCCTTTTTATACATACGCCGGTATGTTTTCGATTACATATCTTGTAGTACGGCACAGGAACTCTAGTCATTCCCTGCTGACTGGGGTCTTGGAAACGATTACCTATTTTCTGTGTGTTAGGTCACACACACACTGTAGAGGGGGTGAATACAGTGTATAGTACAATCAAATCGAACTTTAATAACTCAAGTAACAGAAAACAAACTTTATTGAAACAATAAACTCTGTTACAGTATGGAACTGTTCTCTCTCAGTGATGAACAAATATCACGAGAGCTGCTAGGGTTACAATGAATAGTCTTCTCGTTTTTGATAACACTTATAGTGTAAACCCTATGTCTGTGTTTATATACTACACAGTTACAAGATAATCGCTAATTGATATGAAATATAATTCTGCTTCCTAAAATATATCAATCAGATATCTTTTCTTCCAAGTATTCTATTCTTTATAGAATTCCTTCTTCATGTATATCTCTTCTTATGTTTGTCTCGATCTTCTATCCTTTAACCAGCTGATTTCCTTATCTGAGCGTCCTTCAGTACTTAAGTTCTGATATCCATCTTTTGATGATTATCTCCTGATAATATAAGTATTGATATCCTTAAGTCCTGACTTCCAGTAAGTACTGATTTATCCTGTTTAAGTAAGATCTGAAAACTAAACATAAATCACATTAGCCATGACATTATCAAATATATCTAACAATCTCCCTCAACTTGTAAATTAGCATAATATACAAGTTTAACATATATTTGATGATGTCAAAAACATTAAGTACAAATGCATGGGAATTTGACTACATAACTACAACTTACAGTCCTTAAAGCTTTACCAATCTAACTTCTGATAACAACTTCAGTCTGTATTTATATCAGAATTTAAGCAGCTGTAGATCTTGACTTGGCTTCATCTTCTGATCTCTCTGATGTCAGGAGTTGTTCTGAGATAGTTCTTCAACAAACATCTCTCAGCATATCTGAGTTCATCAATCATCCTTCTTTTAGCATCTTTAAGTTCTGCAGTATCTTCACCAATTTAAAAGATTGCAGCCCTGAGATCATTAATTCTAGATTTTCTTATATCCTGATCCAGTCTGATCAAATATGCCTTATCAGACTCAAGATTGAATTCCACAACCCTATAACCCAGAAAGGTAGTTATAATCTTAGCAGTGTTGGGCTTCATTTCAACTATATCACCCTTGTGATCTCTATACTTTGGAAGATATGTGCTGTCAGACTTAACAGAATAAAGCCTTTTCTGTCTCTGAATCTGATTCTTCAAATAGTTTGCAGCACTTTCTGTTATTCTGTCATGCACTTGAAGTAAGAATAATACATGCTCCAGTTCTTCAAAATACTTCAGTGGAATGGCATTTTCCCTTATATGATAAACCCTACCATCTGTCATGAAGTACAACAAGATGTGTTCTTTCAAGTAGGTATGGTAAACCATTTGTACAGATTCCAGTTAATTCAATCTCTCAGGAGTTGCTCCAATACCTGGTTCACTTAAGGAAGTTAGATCATTGGTAGTGTTCTGTATTCTTCTTTCATCAGCACTTCCCAATCCAGTTTTATCTCTTACTTCCGTTCCAGTAACTACTCTTGCTTCAAAACCACTTGCAGCAGTCTTCAAAGGTTGAGTCTGTTTGGCTTTGGTGAATCCTGGTAGGAGTTTCTTTGAAGGTTTAACATGAGCAATGTCAGAGATTTCCTTTGATTTAACTTCTGATATCAAGTTAACTTGAGCTATGTCAGAGGTTACTTGGTTCTTCGAAATATCAGAACTAACTATCTCTTGACTCTGAACAACTTGAACCATGTCAGAGGTTGTCTTAAAAACTTTTCTTGAAGTCAGAGCAAAATCATCATCTTCATCAGTAATTTTTCATTCTCAGGAGGCACATAAACCTTGATAGGTTCACCAACTTTCTCTTTGCCCTTGGACCTTGGATCTATCTGCAGTTGTGATTTAGCCATGGTTGCTTCAGGATTTGTCCTTTCTTTTATCACAATGCCTTTGAGTTTTGGAAGTTTCTTTTTACCAGAAGCTTCAGATTTAGATTTGCCTTTTTCTGATTTAAGTCTGGCTTCTTCTTCCATTAGACTCTCCAAGTCCATTCCTGGATTTTCCTGAAGAAATAACTGTCTTGACATTTCTTCATCAAGATCTAAAAGTTCATCAGAACTTATCCTTTTACCAGTAGCAGAAGTAATTCTTTTTCTAGCATCAGAACTTGTCCTGTGACTTGTGATTTCAGCTTTTCTTGATGAGAAACCTCTACCTTGACTATGACCTTCACCCATTCCAGGGTTTCCTTGGTCATCTTTTTCATCATCCTTCCCCTTCATTGTATTATCAGTTTTGCATTTGGACTTAATTACTTTCTCCCCCTTTTTGGCATCAGCAAGTAAAAGAAGAGAGACAAGCAATTCCACTGAGGCTTGGATTTCATGAAGTTGAGATTGCTGAGCAGCTTGATTTTTCAAAATTTCATCAATCTGAGATTGTTGTTTCTCTTGAGTCTTCTCAATATAAGCAACTCTGTCAAAGGTAGGTTGAAAGAATTTTTTCTTGTCAATTTTCTGAGTCATTTCTTGCTTGAGCAAGTCTTCCTGAATTTTATGTAAATCTGCATGAGTAGTTGAATGGAGACCTTATAGATGTTTAGTACTCAATGCAATGACTCTAAGCTGTGTTTTGAAATCATCAGTAATTAACATCTCATCAGCCTTTGTCAGGTGCTCAGCAAGATGCTGTGCAGATGGAGCACAGGTAACTGAGTTCCATTCCTTAGTCCACTCCTGTCCAGCAGGAGTTTCACTCCAAGGCACTGGTGCTTCCCAGATGACAAACTTCTTAACTAGTTCAGATTTAAGAACAGTTTGTTGAGGGGCATGTCCTGAAGGACCTACTTCATCAGTATCTGCATTTGGAGCAGCATCACCAGTATCTTCAGCATTTGCAGCATCAGAACTTTCAGAATCAGCATCTTCTGATAAAACAACAGTATGAGAAGCAATTGAGGCTTTAGCATCATCCTCTAAGTGCTGATCTGGTTCCAAGTTCTGATCAACAGCCATATCCTGATGCTCACCTATATTTTGATCATCATCATTTAGATGCAGAGAAGGTGTAGTAGATAATTCTGGAGTTTGAACAACATCATTAACAGGTGTTGTTGATGGAGTAGTTGCTGTTGGAGCTTCTAAGTAAAGTACCTCAGGCACAACCAAGTTCTGAATATCAATTTCAGCACTTGTGCCTGGATCAACAGGAGATACAGTCTTAGGAGACACAGATGGTGTGTTAGCCATTTCAATAGCTGCTTCCTGAGTTGGAGTCAATGGAGAAGCAGTGGTTTGAGCAGATTCTGGTTCTTGTGAGATCAGAGATTCCTGATCTCCTTCCTTAGCTGTTGCTTCCTCATCATCTGAAACTGGCCTTTTAGCTCTCTGTTTCTTGTATCTCTTTGAAGGTGGGGATTCCTTGGGAGGTTCAACAGAAGTCATTCTTCTAAGCCTTTTGAGAAGCTTAGATCCCCCAATTCCAGAATCCTTGTGAGAAGGAACTTTCTCAGCTTCTTTATCAACAGGTTCTGAAGTAGAAACTTGTTCCTCACTGTAATATCCGGGAAAATTATGTGAATATTATATGTTAAATAAATAAATATTGTGTGTTTTATAAATTTAAAGTAATTGTTTCTATGATATGAGATGTTATAACTGTTATGTGTGTTTCTGTGCGGGCCAGAAATTTTTTTCGATTGATTAAAAATATGTTTAAATTGCAATTATATGAATTTATCTGCAATCGGGACGCGTATTTATCAGCGTCTTTATTAAGATACCTGTTTTATTTGATTTTATTCACGTTTGAATGTATTTTACGTATTTTCGGGATTTTCTGATAATTTAGGGATCGTTTCCGTTTTTCAAAAAGCAACGGACCGGGACCCCACCAGGACGTCAAACCCCACAAAATCGATGTTTTTATTTTTATAAATTTTTTTTGTATTTCAAATACCCTTTATTTTTGTATTTTTGAATTATTCGCAATTTTCGGAGAATTTTGACATTAATTTTGTATTTTATCGTTTTTAAAAATTATTCCCCGTATTTATTATTTTGGGGTCCTAATTATTATAATTAGGGGATAAAAACACCCTTAATTTATTTAGGGATATAAATTTTATGTACATATATAATAGCTGATCAGATTAGCAGATTTATTTATTTTTATTTTTTTTTATAAAAATTCAGAAAAAAATATATATATAAACAGAAAACCAAGAATTGTTCTTGGGGGTGTTCTTGAGGGCAGTAATTAAAACCCAAAGTTGAAGGTGATTCCGGGATCCGTTTGTGACGCTCGAATAGTCAATTTAAAGCTCTCTTGAAGCTCTATCTATTGATATCAACATCAGTAACTGAGGTTAATCCTTCTGTGATTTCGTTTTTTTCATTTTTTTTCTATTTAAATTCGGTTTTGATCATAGGATGGTTGTTTGATGTTTTTAATCATTGATTAATGTTCTTGAGGCTGTGAGGAATGATTTGGTGTTTAATTTTGTTGATTTTGGTTAAGAAATGATAAAGTTCGAAGTTCTTGGTTTTTAAGTTTTTCAAATCGAAATTCTGGAGATATGCTTGATTCTAGGTTAGTTTGAAGCTTAGGAACAGATTCTACATGAATTACGCTTTAATTTGGTAGTTGAACCACTGAATTTGGTTAGAAAATGAAGGTTTCCGGTAGTCTGGGTCGAGGTCACCGGATAATGGTTGTAGTTGATCGGTTTTTGAACGGAATTTTGATTCCGGGATTGTTTGACCTTGTTGGGATTACTAGAAGCTAGAGGACGGAGTTTAGGACGTTTTAGTGGCAAAAACAGGGTGAAATGATGGGGTTTTCAGCCGTGTTGAGGACGACGGTTCGGCCGGTCGTCGGTCGGATTCTGGAAATACCCAGATTCCGGCGACTGGACCACCGTTCCGGTCGTCTTCCCCAGCCAATTGCCTACGAACCCTAACCCTAACCCGTTTTTAAAACCCGAGAGATGACCCGTTTTTGATTTATTTTTCCCCAAATTCCCCACCTGAATTTTGCTTCTGCTTTTATTTTAAACATTTATTCAGAAATTTAATTTTAGTTTTAGAAAAATCATTTATTTGATTTCCAAAAATCATTTACTTATTACTTTAAATTCTAAAAAAAAAAAAAAATTATTTTCTTAATTATTTTAAATTCCTAAAATTATTTTCTTTTATTATTTTCAAAAATCTAATTTGATTTAATTATTTATAATTTATTTTAGTTAATTATTTATGAATTCAATTAATTGATTAAAAATCATTTAATCAGTTAATTTTATTTATAAATAGTTAAATAAATGTAAATTATTTATAATTAATTCCAATAAATTCTAAAAATTATTTTTAGGTTTTAAAAATTATATTTTGGTATTTAAAAATCAATTAATATTATTATTAATTGATTTAAATCTATTTATTTCTTATTTTATTCATAATAATTAAACCGTTCGTCCGTTTAATACGAAACGAACGCGTACAGACTCAGAAAAATATTGCGCTTCCAATAAAAATACTTTTGAGACCTAATTTCTTTTATATTGCAATGTCATTTGATTTGTGTATCAGTTTAAGTCGGTATTTGATCGGTAAATGCTAATATTGACCTAATTTTCATTCTGAATGCACTGAGACGTATCTTTTAATGATTTGACTTATGTATTACATGAAATATGTGAGTACGTGTTATATAAATGCCATGATTACGTGTTACGTGATATACATGCTATCTGTTTACAGTTTATTATGCCATGCTTAGTTATAAACGGTCGGGTAGATGTCAAGACGTAGAGTTACGTCGATTGAGTTTAGTTCTGTCACTTAAGATAGTCCTTTTGTTTATAGAATCGAGTAGCAAGGAGCGCAGTCAAGTGTTAGACGGAGATAGTAGCCAGCAGTTAGAAACAGAGTTAAAGTAAGAGGTTATTGAGCATACCAGGCAAGTACCCTAACTTCACTTATTGTTCCAGTGACGTTTATTTTGAATCTTATTATGCAAATATTTATATGTTCACATACCATTCAAGTGTTATTGACTCTGAATTTATCCTTTCAATTTCTCTACTATTCTAAGTTCAGAATAGTTAAATATTTTTACATTTCGCTATAACTTACTCGATACAGTGAAGCTTTGAATTGAGACTAGCGAATAACTAATTGTTCTGGTTATTTCGCCATTGGTTGTTGAGAAAACTCCGGACCATGAGAAATGGGGAGTTATGTTGTTAAGGATGTCATTTGATTCGACTCCTTTGACGGAAAATGGTTTTATGGGTTGGATGGTTGCGTAAGAGGCCGTGACGGCGGTCCAGTGTGAGCTATGTGTTATACAGGATATAACCCCTTGCTAGGCCAATATGTGCCTTGGGTACCTTTTGTTTAGTTGGATATGCTTCGGCATACCGGTGTTGCTCCGCGGCTGATCACCGGCGGCAACACACCGTCGTTCGAGGATTCCAATCCCAAAACATAATATGTTGCAAATGTTGTTTATTATCAAATTTATATCAGTTTTGATACTGTTCAGTTATTGTAGTTGGTTTTGTTCATCAGATATACTGTTGTTATTCCAAATCATAAGCTATTTACTACTTGCTGAGCATTTCTTTCGCTCATACTTGTTTCTTATCTTGATTCTTTCAGCTAGGCCAGGGCAAGCTTAAGTTCCAGGTTTGACCAGAGGTTATGTGTTTGTAAATAGTTGGTGTGTTTCCAGGTAGACAGTTTGGGATACTTAATTAGTCTAGAGATTTGTAATAAAATTTGAATAAGTTGTAAAACTAATTAGACTATGGTTTGTAATAACACTTGATTTGTAGTAGTGCCTGTTCCATACTATAACATGTGATCGATCCAGTGCAGGTAAAGGGGTCGTATTTATTATATTATTCCGCTGTGATTATTTTATTTTAGTTTATTGGCGAGTGACCCCCAAATCTAGACCCCAGGTTTGGAGGGCGTCACAGGTTGGTATCAGAGCTACAGGTTATGGTCACTGAAACAGGCGTAGGATTGTCATAGATGAGTCATAGGAAGATCACATAAGATAGGCGCGTGTAATTTAGCTTTTATAGGATTAAATTTAGGATATTGGGCTGGGTTATAGTTAAGTTGTTTAGGTTTCCTGTTTTGCGTTTAGCTTTAGGCCTTGTGTCATTGCCCTGCTATTTTGTTGGTTTAGTTAAGATTTCGAGCAAGGATTTAAAAGGTTTGGATAATTCGGAGTAAATTTTCTTTATGTTATTATTCTCGAGATAATAAGCAGGATTATGTGATAATTATGTCGCTTGTGTTAATATGGTAGCAAGTTTATGATATTTTGAGAAAAGATAGTGTTTGCGAACTTTAATATGCTAAGGAATTGCTACATATTTGACACAATGCTTGACAGATTATTATATATATTGCTTGTTTCTTACCAGAATAATGGCACCAAAGAGAAGAAATAATTTAGGAGAGGATCGTACCGAGAGTCGTACAGATCCAGCGATTATCCAGATGTTGGGACTGATGCAGCAGCAGATGTTACATCTTACGCAGCAGCAACAACAGCAACAACAGCAGCAAGCAGCAGCACCACCTGCAGTGACTTTTAAGCAGTTTCAAGCAGTGAAGCCACCTGAGTTCAAGGGAAGTGCTGATCCTGTGGAAGCCAATGCATGGCTCAAGGAAATGGAAAAGGCTTTTGAATTAGTCGGAGCAGGAACTGAGCAGAAGACCAAGTTTGCAAGCTACTTTCTGAAGGGCGAGGCGAACTATTGGTGGGAATCCACGCGAGCATTGGAAGGAGGTGAGTTTATAACTTGGGAGAGATTCACAGAGTTGTTCCTGGAGAAGTATTTCCCGAGGTATATGAAGAATCAAATGGAGATTAAGTTCTTGAATCTGAACCAGGGTGATCTTACTGTGGCTGAGTACGAGGCTAAGTTTACTGAGTTAGCAAGGTTCGTGCCAGACCAGGTTGATACAGATGAAAAGAAAGCCAGAAGATTTGAACAGGGATTGAAGTTTTGGATTCAGAACAGAGTGGCCATGTTTGAGTTGACTTCATATGTGGCAATGGTTCAGAAGGCAATGGTGATTGAGAGTAGGAGTGATATGTCTCAGAAAGGAAATGATGGGAAGAAAAGGAAAATGGAAACCTCAGAGGGAGGTCAGCAGTCAAGTAATTTTCAGGGCCGTTTCAACAAAAGGCCAGGATTTCAGGGTAATAGGAATGTGGGATTCAAGAGACCACAATCAGGAAATGGAGGACAAGGCAACCGTTTTCAGAATTCAAATCAGCAGAGACCCAATCGTCCACCTGCGTCAGAGTGCAAATTTTGTGGTAGAAGGCATTTTGGGATTTGTAAGGCTAATGTGTTGTGTTATAAGTGCAATCAGAAGGGACACTATGCTAATGAGTGTCGAAGTCAGACTACAGCTCAAAGATCAGGGACAGTGTGCTTTAAATGTGGAAAGATGGGGCATATTGCCAGGGACTGCCAGACAATTGAACCAACTGCTAATGTGCCAAGGATTGAAGGACCACCAACAAAGGACCAGCCAAAGGCTAGGACATTCAATATGACTATGAAGGATGCTATTCAGAGTTCAGACGTGGTGGCAGGTACGCTTCCAGTCAAATCCATAGATGCTAAAGTTTTATTTGATTCTGGAGCTACAAGATCATTTATTTCTCAAAGTTTTGTCGATAAACTGCATTGCGAAGTTAAGTTGTTAGAACAAGCATTAATGATAGAGTTAGCTAATAAGGATCAAGTTTCCGTCGACCGAGTGTGCCCGAAGTGCGATATTAAGATAGGAGGACATCATTTCTATGCCGACTTAATACATTTTAAGTTGGGAGAATTTGATGTTATTTTAGGAATGGATTGGTTGTCAGAAAATAATGCTCAGATTGATTGTAAGAATAGGAAATTAAGACTTCAAACTTTGGATAGTAAGAAGAAGATAATATTTCGAGGAAATAGGCAAGAGAAGAAGTTCTTAGCGATCGCTCAAGTGAAAAAGTTATTGCGTCAGAATTGTGAAACATATTTGGCCCATGTGGTAGACACCAGTAAAGAAGTTCCAGCACTAGAAGCGATTCCAGTTGTCAACGAATTTTCAGATGTTTTCCCAGATGATCTACCAGGATTACCTCCCGACAGAGAAATTGAATTTGCGATTGATCTAGCACCCGGAACAGAACCAGTTTCTAAAGCCCCGTACCGGATGGCACCAGTGGAAATGAAAGAATTGGCATCTCAGCTGCAAGATCTTTTGGAGAAAGGAGTTATAAGACCCAGTGTATCCCCATGGGGCGCACCAGTACTGTTTGTCAAAAAGAAGGATGGGAGTATGCGGTTGTGTATCGACTATCGAGAACTGAATAAGCTAACCATTAAGAACAAGTATCCGTTACCAAGGATCGATGATTTGTTTGACCAATTGAGAGGCGCTGTATGGTTTTCTAAGATTGATTTAAGATCCGGATATCATCAACTAAAGATCAAGCCTGAAGACATTCCGAAGACCGCATTTAGAACCAGATATGGGCATTATGAGTTTCTAGTGATGGCATTTGGATTAACCAACGCACCAGCAGCTTTCATGGATCTAATGAATCGAGTATTTAAGAAGTATTTGGATAAATTCGTGATCGTGTTTATAGACGACATCTTGATCTATTCTAAAACAGAAGAAGAGCATGTAGAGCATTTGAGGATAGTTCTGGAGATACTGCGACATGAGAAGTTATACGCAAAGTTTTCCAAGTGTGAATTTTGGTTAAAAGAAGTACGATTTCTTGGGCACGTGATTAGCAATAAAGGAGTGGAAGTGGATCCAGCAAAGATTGAAGCCATAATCAACTGGGAGAGGCCAAAAACACCAACGGAAGTAAGAAGTTTCATGGGATTGGCAGGTTACTATAGAAGATTCGTGCAAGATTTTGCAAAGATAGCTACGCCATTGACAAAGCTCACCAAGAAGAACCAGAAATTTGAATGGGATGAGAAATGCGAAGAAAGTTTCCAGGAATTAAAGAATAGATTAGTATCTTCTCCAGTGCTAGTCTTGCCAGATGATCAAGGAAATTTTGTAATTTATAGTGACGCATCGTACAAAGGACTGGGATGTGTTTTGATGCAGCATGACAAGGTGATAGCCTACGCGTCAAGACAATTGAAACCACATGAAGAGAAGTATCCAACGCATGATCTGGAATTGGCAGCTATAGTATTTGCATTGAAGATTTGGAGGCATTATCTTTATGGGGAAAAGTGCGAGATCTACACGGACCACAAGAGTTTGAAGTATATCTTTACCCAGAAGGAATTGAACATGAGGCAGAGGAGATGGCTAGAACTAATCAAGGATTACGACTGTACTATTAACTATCATCCAGGCAAAGCAAATGTGGTGGCCGACGCGCTGAGCAGAAAAGAAAGGTTGAACATGATAACTTCATCCAAGGAATTAATCAGGGAATTTGAGAAGCTGGAAATAGAGGTTAATATTCCAAGTATGTCTACAGAGGTGTTGTGTGCAATGTCTTTTCAACCAGAATTATTAGAGAAGATTAAAAGATGTCAGGAGGAAGTTATGAGCCATGAACGAGACAGTTTGACAGGAGAAGAGATAGGAAGTCAAAAGGATGATAAAGGGATATTAAGATTTTCTTCCAGAATATGGATACCCAATGTAGCCGAGCTGAAAGATGAAATTCTTCGAGACGCTCACAACTCTAGATATTCAATTCATCCCGGAAGTACGAAGATGTATAGAGACTTAAGAGAAAACTTTTGGTGGCCAAGCATGAAGAAAGAAATTGCAGAATGGGTAAGTAAGTGTTACACTTGCCAGCGAGTCAAAGCGGAACATCAAAGGCCCAGTGGACTGATACAACCATTGGACATTCCAGAATGGAAATGGGAGCATATAGCGATGGATTTCGTAGTTGGATTACCGAGGACCAGGGCGAATCATGATGCTATTTGGGTTATTATCGACAGATTGACGAAGTCAGCGCATTTTCTTCCTATCAACGAGAGATTCTCAATGGATAAATTGGTACGGTTATATCTTAAAGAAATTGTGACAAGACACGGAGTTCCAGTATCCATAGTTTCAGACAGAGATCCTCGATTTAACTCAAGATTTTGGAGAAGTTTTCAAGATTGTCTCGGAACGAAGCTAAACATGAGTACCGCGTATCATCCGCAGACAGACGGTCAAAGTAAAAGAACGATTCAGACTATTGAAGATATGTTAAGGGTATGTACACTAGATTTTGAAGGTAGTTGGGACGAGCATTTGCCATTAGTTGAATTCTCCTACAACAACAGCTATCATGCCAGTATTGGAATGCCACCTTACGAAGCTTTGTACGGTAGAAGATGCAGATCTCCAATATGTTGGGAAGAAGTTGGTGAAAGAAAGATTTTGGGTCCAGAATTGATTCAACAGACGAAGGAGAAAATAGAACTCATTCGGAAAAGATTAACAGCAGCTCAAGATCGTCAACGCAAATATGCTGATCCTACCAGAAAAGATATGGAATTTGAAGTTGGAGTGGCAGTGTTATTAAAAGTTTCTCCTTGGAAAGGTTTATCAAGATTTGGAAAGAAAGGAAAGCTGAGTCCGCGTTATGTTGGCCCTTTTGAGATTTTGAAGCGTATGGGAAAGGTTGCTTACGAATTAGCGTTACCACCTCACATGCAGCATATTCACAACGTGTTCCACGTGTCAATGTTGAAGCGTTATTTTCCTGATTCGAATCATGTGATAGAATACGAGCCAATAGAGATCCAGCCAGATTTGTCTTTTGTAGAGCAACCAGTGCAAATTTTAGATAAGAAAGAAAGAGTGCTTAGGAATAAGTCTGTATCTTTAGTGCGAGTCTTGTGGAGGAATCCCAAGGTTGAAGAGTCGACCTGGGAGTTGGAAAGCGAAATGCGAACCAAGTATCCTCATTTATTTTCCTAGGCTGATTCTGAGGACAGAATCCTGTTAAGGGGGGAAGGATGTAATATCCGGGAAAATTATGTGAATATTATATGTTAAATAAATAAATATTGTGTGTTTTATAAATTTAAAGTAATTGTTTCTATGATATGAGATGTTATAACTGTTATGTGTGTTTCTGTGCGGGCCAGAAATTTTTTTCGATTGATTAAAAATATGTTTAAATTGCAATTATATGAATTTATCTGCAATCGGGACGCGTATTTATCAGCGTCTTTATTAAGATACCTGTTTTATTTGATTTTATTCACGTTTGAATGTATTTTACGTATTTTCGGGATTTTCTGATAATTTAGGGATCGTTTCCGTTTTTCAAAAAGCAACGGACCGGGACCCCACCAGGACGTCAAACCCCACAAAATCGATGTTTTTATTTTTATAAATTTTTTTTGTATTTCAAATACCCTTTATTTTTGTATTTTTGAATTATTCGCAATTTTCGGAGAATTTTGACATTAATTTTGTATTTTATCGTTTTTAAAAATTATTCCCCGTAATTATTATTTTGGGGTCCTAATTATTATAATTAGGGGATAAAAACACCCTTAATTTATTTAGGGATATAAATTTTATGTACATATATAATAGCTGATCAGATTAGCAGATTTATTTATTTTTATTTTTTTTTATAAAAATTCAGAAAAAAATATATATATAAACAGAAAACCAAGAATTGTTCTTGGGGGTGTTCTTGAGGGCAGTAATTAAAACCCAAAGTTGAAGGTGATTCCGGGATCCGTTTGTGACGCTCGAATAGTCAATTTAAAGCTCTCTTGAAGCTCTATCTATTGATATCAACATCAGTAACTGAGGTTAATCCTTCTGTGATTTCGTTTTTTTCATTTTTTTTCTATTTAAATTCGGTTTTGATCATAGGATGGTTGTTTGATGTTTTTAATCATTGATTAATGTTCTTGAGGCTGTGAGGAATGATTTGGTGTTTAATTTTGTTGATTTTGGTTAAGAAATGATAAAGTTCGAAGTTCTTGGTTTTTAAGTTTTTCAAATCGAAATTCTGGAGATATGCTTGATTCTAGGTTAGTTTGAAGCTTAGGAACAGATTCTACATGAATTACGCTTTAATTTGGTAGTTGAACCACTGAATTTGGTTAGAAAATGAAGGTTTCCGGTAGTCTGGGTCGAGGTCACCGGATAATGGTTGTAGTTGATCGGTTTTTGAACGGAATTTTGATTCCGGGATTGTTTGACCTTGTTGGGATTACTAGAAGCTAGAGGACGGAGTTTAGGACGTTTTAGTGGCAAAAACAGGGTGAAATGATGGGGTTTTCAGCCGTGTTGAGGACGACGGTTCGGCCGGTCGTCGGCCGGATTCTGGAAATACCCAGATTCCGGCGACTGGACCACCGTTCCGGTCGTCTTCCCCAGCCAATTGCCTACGAACCCTAACCCTAACCCTGACCCGTTTTTAAAACCCGAGAGATGACCCGTTTTTGATTTATTTTTCCCCAAATTCCCCACCTGAATTTTGTTTCTGCTTTTATTTTAAAGATTTATTCAGAAATTTAATTTTAGTTTTAGAAAAATCATTTATTTGATTTCCAAAAATCATTTACTTATTACTTTAAATTCTAAAAAAAAAAAAATTATTTTCTTAATTATTTTAAATTCCTAAAATTATTTTCTTTTATTATTTTCAAAAATCTAATTTGATTTAATTATTTATAATTTATTTTAGTTAATTATTTATGAATTCAATTAATTGATTAAAAATCATTTAATCAGTTAATTTTATTTATAAATAGTTAAATAAATGTAATTATTTATAATTAATTCCAATAAATTCTAAAAATTATTTTTAGGTTTTAAAAATTATATTTTGGTATTTAAAAATCAATTAATATTATTATTAATTGATTTAAATCTATTTATTTCTTATTTTATTCATAATAATTAAACCGTTCGTCCGTTTAATACGAAACGAACGCGTACAGACTCAGAAAAATATTGCGCTTCCAATAAAAATACTTTTGAGACCTAATTTCTTTTATATTGCAATGTCATTTGATTTGTGTATCAGTTTAAGTCGGTATTTGATCGGTAAATGCTAATATTGACCTAATTTTCATTCTGAATGCACTGAGACGTATCTTTTAATGATTTGACTTATGTATTACATGAAATATGTGAGTACGTGTTATATAAATGCCATGATTACGTGTTACGTGATATACATGCTATCTGTTTACAGTTTATTATGCCATGCTTAGTTATAAACGGTCGGGTAGATGTCAAGACGTAGAGTTACGTCGATTGAGTTTAGTTCTGTCACTTAAGATAGTCCTTTTGTTTATAGAATCGAGTAGCAAGGAGCGCAGTCAAGTGTTAGACGGAGATAGTAGCCAGCAGTTAGAAACAGAGTTAAAGTAAGAGGTTATTGAGCATACCAGGCAAGTACCCTAACTTCACTTATTGTTCCAGTGACGTTTATTTTGAATCTTATTATGCAAATATTTATATGTTCACATACCATTCAAGTGTTATTGACTCTGAATTTATCCTTTCAATTTCTCTACTATTCTAAGTTCAGAATAGTTAAATATTTTTACATTTCGCTATAACTTACTCGATACAGTGAAGCTTTGAATTGAGACTAGAGAATAACTAATTGTTCTGGTTATTTCGCCATTGGTTGTTGAGAAAACTCCGGACCATGAGAAATGGGGAGTTATGTTGTTAAGGATGTCATTTGATTCGACTCCTTTGACGGAAAATGGTTTTATGGGTTGGATGGTTGCGTAAGAGGCCGTGACGGCGGTCCAGTGTGAGCTATGTGTTATACAGGATATAACCCCTTGCTAGGCCAATATGTGCCTTGGGTACCTTTTGTTTAGTTGGATATGCTTCGGCATACCGGTGTTGCTCCGCGGCTGATCACCGGCGGCAACACACCGTCGTTCGAGGATTCCAATCCCAAAACATAATATGTTGCAAATATTGTTTATTATCAAATTTATATCAGTTTTGATACTGTTCAGTTATTGTAGTTGGTTTTGTTCATCAGATATACTGTTGTTATTCCAAATCATAAGCTATTTACTACTTGCTGAGCATTTCTTTCGCTCATACTTGTTTCTTATCTTGATTCTTTCAGCTAGGCCAGGGCAAGCTTAAGTTCCAGGTTTGACCAGAGGTTATGTGTTTGTAAATAGTTGGTGTGTTTCCAGGTAGACAGTTTGGGATACTTAATTAGTCTAGAGATTTGTAATAAAATTTGAATAAGTTGTAAAACTAATTAGACTATGGTTTGTAATAACACTTGATTTGTAGTAGTGCCTGTTCCATACTATAACCTGTGATCGATCCAGTGCAGGTAAAGGGGTCGTATTTATTATATTATTCCGCTGTGATTATTTTATTTTAGTTTATTGGCGAGTGACCCCCAAATCTAGACCCCGGGTTTGGAGGGCATCACACTCACTATCAGATTCATCTCTCAAAACAAACCTCCTTCTCTTCTGAGGTGTTTGAGGAACAGTCTTTGTCCTCTTAGGCTTGGAAGATGAAGGCTTCACAGTAGGTACTGAGGATGAAGGTTGAGATGTCTGTGAAGTTGAGAGATATGATTTGAGATATGTTCTGAGGGTAGGTTGAGTAGTATGAGTGGTATGTTTTGATGGTTGTTGTGGTGTTTGGGATGTGGTGGTGGGTTGGACATCAGGATAAACAGATCTATCGATTTCAGGATCAGCTTTTACCAAGATCTGTTTTACAGACTGAGGAATCTGTAAAGGTCTAACCATCTTTTTCTTAAGGTCAACATTTACCAAGTCATTAAAGGCTCGTTTTGCAATTTTGAAAGGTAGAGTTAAGTCAGTGGTAGGTTGAGGTTCATCAGCATAACAAAAATTATATATAAGCTGACAAAATCTAGCAAAGTAGACAACATTCCTATCTTCTGTCATCCTATCCCCAATAAAACCTATCACAGCATTTGCAAAATCAAAATGAGTTTGGTTAACGATAGCATACCCGATGTGCTGACTCATTATAGGAATGGCATCAAAGTTGGAACACTTATTCCCAAAAGCTTTAGTGATGCAGTCGAAGAAGAAGCTCCATTCCTTCCTGATATGAGCCCGTTTCAACTGCCCAAGCTTTGCCAAACTCTGCTCATACCCCAAACTGCCCATTAACTCTTGAAGAGCTGATTCCTCCGGGGTTGAAAAAGTACATCCTTCTGGTAAATATGGGGCCTTGCGAATTGTACCAGGAGTTACCACATGTGTAGAATCATCCACTTCGAAAACAATACCGAGAGTACCATTTGTACCACCATTATCAAAGTGCCCAGTCCGCCAAAACTTCAGAACTTGTCGGCTCGAAAAGACTGAAGGCTGGGTCAATGCATGCCCAATTTCACTGTGTGCAAGAAGATCTTGCACAAAATGCAACTCAGACGGAGCTTCAGCATGATCAAGAATTGCAGCATAGTTATTTGGAACAAATTTAGCTCCATCAATGATCAAATCCTTAGGTGCCATGAGAATAATTGAGATTTAAGAGTGCCTGTTAGGTGTTTGATAAAATGTCTGTATGAAAAACTAACGTCAGGAGATAAAAGAGAGTAAAAGCAAAGAGAGAGAGATAGAGTGTAAACGTAAATAAAAGATTGGAAAATCTTCTCTCTGTCTTACTTATACATGTAAAAAAAATATAACCGTTGGACACCTGTCAGACATGCAGTAATAATGAATAGTTAATGGGCACGGGAAAACAATAATCATTACTTACCCACTTGCAGTTTTTCAAGGAAAAACCGTTCCACTTACCCATTAATTCCATTAATCGAGGTAAGTCAGTTTTAATTCAAAATTGAAACTGTTCCCACTTATTTAATTTTTGTTCACTGCAACACCAATATTCTGAGAAAAATTCAAGTAAGAGAATGACCAAAATTAAATTAAGTAAATAAGTACTGATATTATAAGATCAGAACTTAATTTAAATTAAAATGGAAATGGTCATCAGAATATGGATTTATTAGGATTTATCAGTGCATTTAAATTACAGACATCTCAGAGACAAAAAAAACTTGCAAAAAGTAGAAATTCCATTAATATATTAAGAGAATACATTCATGAAATTTAAATTACATCAGAACTTTACAAGATTGTCCTAAGCTTCTAAACCTAACATCAACAGCCTTAGTCCTAGCTCAAGAAGCAGGGCAAGGCTGACGATGAAGAAAAACAGGAAGAAGAAAATAAGTTATTTCTTCTTCCTACTTTCGACAAACAAAATAGCGAGTCTGATGATTCGCTCTTGCTAGCGGAGAGCTTCCAGCCTTTCCTCCTCCAATCGCTCCAGATGGTGATGGTAGTCCATGTAGAAGAACAGGAGGTGGGTGAGAACCTCCTGGGGAAGTGAGTCCCAAATCTCATCAGGAATGGCAGTGACGTGCCATTCCTACTGCCAGGCTTCACAACTCAGCTCCTTGTTGAATGTTTCATAGTTCAAAAACATATTGTAGTTGACCATGATTGTGTTGGTATGAAGAAAATGAAGGTGAGTTTGTGAGAAAAGAATTGATATGTAGACTGTTGTGAAGTGTTTGTTTATATAGGCAAGAGAATTCCAGGAGACGCAGGGAAATTTAATGCTGACAGATAGAATTAATTCTACCTCATCTCCCTAGACTGGGAAGACGAAAAACAGTCATTGGAAGTGTAAGTCAGGGTTTAATGCGCACAAGTATCAAGTAAAAATAACTGTGCATGTACATGTTTTACTAACCCTGATTAGATAGACTGTTAATATTCTACCCAAACATATTCTGATTTAAAATGAGACTGTGTTCAGATGTTATCCACAAATAAGTCAAGTAAAGGATCAGAGTTTAATATCAGAACTTAGACTTATATCAGAACTTAACAGTTATCAGAATATGATTTCTTAACTCGAAAAATGAATGCATATCCTTGTAATTCTTCACACAAATTCTGATGTAGAGTCTTCATAACTTAATCATCAGAACAATCAACAGAACTTGTCCTCAGAATTTATGCAATGTGACACATAAACTGTTCATCTAAAATAACATAGAGCACCACAGTAATTTTCATCATTTATATGGAGTGTTTAGTGTGTGCATTAAGCTAAATATCAGACAAAGAGTAAAGTCTGATTCACTTCAGTACATCTTAGAAATAAGGCATAACTAAAAATTTACTAAAAACCTGTCATTATTCTGAAGCCTACTATTGAATGAGTCCATTCTTGAGTCCACCTCAACTGTTTTGTGCTAATTTTGTGCATCTTTTTAAATTCCATTGTACAGTGGCTTCTCAGTGTAAGTGAGTCACGACTGTTTATCAAAATTTATGCTATTATCAGTGTATTTCTCCAGTAATCATAGAGTGTGAATAGTCACCAAGAAAATATTTTGCTTTTCTGATGCATATTACTTAATACCAGTAATGCACTTGGGTCGTCCCTTCCACATTTTTACTCTAGACCTCAAAGGAGTACCTGATTTTATTTCCTTGATTCTTTTTCCTTTTCTTTTGATAAGTGAGGTTTATCAGCACTTAGTACATTCAACAGATTTACTAGCATCAGAACTTAACAGATGAGAAGCATTATTCTAGTTTGTGACTTAGTAATAAGATAGATAAAGTAAACTCAACTAAGCTCAATATCAGGATTTGCTTGTGTCAATGGATTTCCACATAAATAATTACTTCTAACATGGGATCTCCAGTATATTGAAGATTACTAGGCCAGCATCTAGCACATGTATCCTCATAGGATTGAATAGGTACATAAACAGTCATATCACTTTCAGAGTTTAGAAAGTCACATCAGACAACATTCAGTACTTAAGCAATTTTCAATTAAGCACAGAATACACAAAGAGAGTGATTTCTGTAAATACTGATCATAAAGTCTGATGCATCAGAACAAAACTAAGCAGATTTAGAGAAAGAACCTGAAACCATGCCAAGTTCATTTACAAATCTTGTAAAAGTAGCTTCACACAATGGTTTGGTAAAGATGTCTGCTAGTTGTTGATCTGTTGGAAAAAGTGTAATTCCACTGTACCTTCATCCACATGTTCCCTTATGAAGTGGTACCTGATGCTGATGTGCTTTGTCATTGAGTGTTGAACTGGATTACCTGTCATAGCAATAGCATGTTGATTATCACAGTAAATAGGGATTTTGAAATATGTTAACCCATAATCCAGTAATTGATTCTTCATCCAAAGAATCTGTGCACAACAGCTTCCTGCAGCAATGTACTCTGCTTCTGCAGTTGATGTGGAAATTGACTTTTGTTTCTTGCTAAACCAAGAAACCAATCTGCCTCCAAGAAATTGGCAGCTTCCACTTGTGCTTTTCCTGTCAATTTTGCAACCTGCAAAATCTGCATCTGAGTAACCTATTAGTTTAAAATATGATTCTCTGGGATACCATAATCCCAGATCAGCTGTTCCTTTAAGATACTTGAATATTCTTTTCACAGCTGTTAAGTGAGGTTCTCTTGGATCTGCTTGAAATCTTGCACAAAAATAGGTAGCATATATGATATCAGGTCTACTAGCAGTTAGATAGAGTAGAGAGCCAATCATACCTCTGTTATCAGTAATATCTACTGATTTACCAGTATCCTTGTCCAGTTTTGTTGCAGTGGCCATGGGAGTGGATGCACTTGAACAATCTTGCATTCTAAATTTCTTCAGCAAGTTTCTGGTGTACTTAGTTTGACAAATAAAAGTGCCTTCTTCATTCTGCTTGACTTGAAGGCCCAGAAAATAGCTAAGTTCCCCCATCATACTCATCTGATATCTTGACTGCATCAGTTTGGCAAACTTCTTGCAAAGTCTGTCATTGGTAGAACCAAAGATGATATAATCAACATAAATCTGGACCAGAAGTAAGTCCTTTCCATGGTTGAGGTAGAACAATATGTTGTCTATTGTTCCTCTGTTAAATCCACTTTCCATAAGAAACTGAGCTAGAGTCTCATACCATGCTCTTGGAGCTTGCTTAAGTCCATAAAGTGATTTATCAAGCCTGTAGACATAATCTGGATATTTGGAATCTACAAATCCTGGAGGTTGTTCAACATATACTTCTTCCTCCAATTCTCCATTGAAAAAAGCACTTTTCACATCCATTTGAAAGACAGTAAACTTTTTGTGAGCAGCATAAGCCAAAAATATCCTTATGGCTTCTAATCTAGCAACTGGTGCAAATGTTTCATCATAATCAATTCCCTCCTGTTGAGAATATCCTTTTGCAACCAGCCTTGCCTTATTCCTCGTAATTATGCCATCACTATCAGTTTTGTTTCTGAATACCCATTTTGTAACAACAACAGATCTGTTCTTTGGTCTCGGTACTAGGGTCCAGAATTTGTTTCTTTCAAATTCATTTAACTCTTCCTGCATTGCTTGCACCTAATCAGCATCTTGAAGAGCTTCTTCCACTTTCTTTGGCTCAGTCTGAGAAAGAAAAGAATTGTAAAGACATTCACTTGAAGTAGCTGTTCTAGTTCTAACACCTGCATTAGGATTTCCAATTATCAAATCAGGTGTATGTGATTTAGTCCACTTCCTTGCAAATGGAAGGTTTTCTCTAGAACTGGATGCTCCCCCATGATCCATGCCATCTTCATTTTCATTTTCTGATGCTCCCCCTGAAACTATGCTCTCTGAGTTAAATTCTTCAGTATTTAGATTTTCAGAACTATCAGCACTTGGCTTATCAGAACTTGACGAATCAGAACTTGAAGAGCCAGATGTATATTCTGATGCTTCTTGAGATGTGGTAATATCTTGAGTATGCTCCCCCTGAATAGGTGCATTTTCCTTTGGCGTAGTCACCACAGTTTCAATAACATCAGAGTTTAATCCATCAGAGTTTGCAGTAACAGGACTTAGATTGTCAGGATTATCAGTATCAGAATTTGAGTCTTCATTTTCAAATCTCAACTGATCATGATCAATAAAATCTTCAAGTCCAGTAATCTTCTTATCATCAAAAGAGACATTGATAGATTCCATGACCACTCTTATTCTCAAGTTATAGACTCTGAAGGCTTTTGTGGAAAGGATATCCAACAAAGATCCCTTCATCAGCTTTTAGATCAAATTTGGATAGCTGTTCAGGATGAGTCTTAAGAACAAAACACTTGCATCCAAATACATGAAAATACTTCAGATTTGGCTTCTTTTTCTTCACCATCTCATATGGTGTCTTTCATTGCTTGTTGATGAGTGTTGCATTCTGAGTAAAACAAGCAGTCTACACAGCTTCAGCCCAAAAATAGGTTGGAAGCTTTGCTTTATCAAGCATTGTACGTGCAGCTTCAATGAGAGTTCTATTCTTCCTTTCAACAACTCCATTTTGCTGTGGAGTTCCAGGAGCAGAAAATTCCTGCTTGATTCCATGGTTTTTGCAGAACTCTTCCATTATCAAATTCTTGAATTCAGTACCATTATCACTCCTTATTGTCTTCATAGAATCTTTGACCAATTTATCCAGTTGCTTGACATGATCAATCAAGATAAATGCAGTTTCACTTTTTGTGTGCAAGAAATACACCCATGTGTATCTGGTAAACTCATCCACTATGACCAAAGCATATTTCTTCTTTGCAATAGACATGACATTTACTGGACTAAATAGATCAACATGTAGTAGGTGATAAGGCTCAAGAATTGATGATTCAGTCTTGCTCTTGAATGAAGATTTTCTTTGTTTAGCCTTCTGACAAGAATCACAAAGGTTATCAGGAGCAAATACTGACTTTGGCAGTCCTCTCACAAGATCTTTCTTGACTAGTTCATTTATATTGTTGAAATTTAAATGAGAGAGTTTTTTGTGCCAATTCCAGCTTTCTTCAATTGATGCTCAACTCATCAGACAGATTGCAGAACCATCAGTACTTGTTGAAAGCTTAGCTTCATAAATGTTACCACGCCTGTATCCTTTCAGAACAACTTTGCCTGTGGATTTGCTTACAACTTCACAGTGTTCTTCAAAGAAATCCACATGATAACCTCTGTCACAGATTTGACTTATACTCAGCAGATTGTGTTTAAGTCCTGAGACCAAAGCTACTTCTTTAATGATGACATTCCCAAGATTAATATTGCCATATCCCAATGTTTTTCCAATGTTGCCATCTCCATAAGAAACACTTGGTCAGCTTTCTCCATAAAGTCTGATAGCAGGGCTTTATTTCCAGTCATATATCCTGAACATCCACTGTCCAGAACTAGGATGTTTTTCCTGTTGCCCTGTAATCACAAAGACCACTAATGATTAGTTTTAAGGACCCAGACTTGCTTGGATCTTTTGTCCTTGTTAAGTTTGTTAACATTTGCAGCGGATTTAGCATCAGAGTTTATGTTAACATTTTTCTTATCAGAATTTACACTATCAGACTTTGAATCAGAACTTACACTAGAAGGAACAATGGAAACTTTCTTTAAAGAAGGTTTTATTTGATAATAATCATAGTACAGACTATGATATTCCTTACAAGTATAAATGGAATGCCATAAACTACCACAATGAAAACAAGGATTTTGTGGCTTATATCTAACAGACTGACTCTTAACTCCTGATTTTGAAGGTAAGGAGTTTATGTTCTTATTCTTCCTGTAAAAAGAAGCCAGATGGTTAGAACTTCCACAGTTATGACATGTTTTCCTAGGAGCTTCTGGAACAGGCTTATAATCATTGCTTTTATTCACACCTTCCTTTCCATTCCTATTTTTCCTAGGTGACTTTACCTTGTTTGCATTCTTAACATCTTTCAGCTTATGCTTAAGCTGTTTCTTTGTCATTAAGCCTATGTTTACTTCAGTTGTCTTTTCCTGTTTAAGTTTGTCAGAAGTTACTTCCTGTTTAACTTCTGATTTCTCATTTTCAGACTTTACAGCTACAAACTTAACAGGTTTTATCTTTGGCTTTTGTTTAAAAACTACAGGCTTAATATCGATAGTTCCTTTATCATTCTTATCCTCTCCATAACCTAAGCCCTCTTTCCAGTTTTCACTACTTAACAGATTCTGAGTTGTTCTGCCAGAGTTAGTCCAAGTCCTGATAACCTCTCTTTCCTTTTCTAACTCAGCTTTTAGAGATTCATTCATTTTTAGCACTTCATCCCTAACATAAAAAGCATCATCTCTATCTTTCTGAGTTTGATGGAATATAACTAACTCCTTTTCTAAGAAATCATTTCTTTTCTTAAAAGCCAGGTTTTCAGAGGTTAATTTTTCACATGTTAAAGTTTGATCTCTATAACTAATAAACATGGTCTTAAGATATTTTCTCAACTCATTAATATCATCAGTATGAAAAGCATAAGTAGTTTGAGGTACTTTTAATTCAGCAGCATCAGAACTACTTTCAGCACTTGCCTTATCAGCATTTGCCATGAGGCATAATTCTCCTCACTTTCAGAATCTGAGGTGTCTGTCCAGCTTTTCTTCTTTGTGACAAGAGCCTTGCCTTTGTCACTCTTCACTTTCTTGCAATCAGGAGATATGTGGCCTTTCTCACCACAGTTGTAACATTTGACATTTGTATAATCTCCTCTGTCAGACTTTCCTCCTCTGCCCTCAGATTTTCTAAAATTCTTCTTATCAGAACTTGTGCCTTTCCTGGAAAACTTCTTTCCCTTCCTGAACTTCTTGTATGCAATCTTTGTGATCCCTTTCACCATAAGAGCACACAGCTTCATCATCTCCTCATCAGCATCCGTCTCAGGCAAGCTTTCAGATTCTGAGTCATCATCACTTTCAGAACTTGATGACTCAGTATCAGACTTTGTGAAGAGAGCTTTACCCTTGTCTTTCCTTGAGGTAGCTGCCTTGGGGGATTCTTCTTCAGCCTTAAGAGCAATTGTCCTTGACTTTCCTCCTTTCCTCTTGCTTCTTTGTTCCATCTCAAGTTCATGAGTCTTGAGCATTCCATAAATTTCATTAAGAGTTGTTTCATCAAGACTGTAGTTGTCTCTTATTGTTGTTGCCTTCAAATCCCAGCATTCAGGAAGAGCTAACAGGAATTTAAGGTTTAGATCTTCAAGATCATACTCCTTATCAACCAGTGACAGATCATTCAAGAGTTTGACAAATCTATCATATAAATCAGTCAATGACTCATTAACCTTTGAGTCAAAGTGTTCATACTCTTGAGTGAGTATTGTCTTCATGTTCTTCTTAATCGTATCAGTTCCCTGACATCTTGTTTCCAGGGCATCTCATATCTCCTTTGCAGTCTTGTAATTTATTACCCTGTTTGATATTACATTATCAATGGCACTATGCAGTAAGTGTCGTACCTTAGCATCTTTAGCAATTGATGCGATATCTTCAGCAGTGTAATCACTCTTCTCCTTTGGTACAGTCTTTGCTGCTTCACCTGCAACTGCAACCGCGAGCTTGGTTGGTTTGTGAGGCCCTTCCTTGATTCTATCAAGATATTCTGGATTTGTCGCTTCCAGGAACATGGTCATCCTCACCTTCCATATGGGATATTCAGATGGTCTCAATATGGGATCTCTGATAGTCTCATATCGGCTTTGAATTTGTGTCTTTGGAGGTTCTTCAGTTTTGGTGGGCTTAGTTGGAGTTTCTGTTTCAGACATGATTGTGTTTGGATCTTAAACTGTTTGTGCGTTAATAGATAGGCTCTGATACCACTTGTTAGGTCACACACACACTGTAGAGGGGGTGAATACACTGTATAGTATAATCAAATCGAACTTTAATAACTCAAGTAATAGAAAACAAACTTTATTGAAACAATAAACTCTGTTACAGTATGGAACTGTTCTCTCTCAGTGATGAACAAATATCACGAGAGCTGCTAGGGTTACAATGAATAGTCTTCTCGTTTTTGATAACACTTATAGTGTAAACCCTATGTCTGTGTTTATATACTACACAGTTACAAGATAATCGCTAATTGATATGGAATATAATTCTGCTTCCTAAAATATATCAATCAGATATCTTTTCTTCCAAGTATTCTATTCTTCATAGAATTACTTCTTCATGCATATCTCTTCTTATGTTTGTCTCGATCTTCTATCCTTTAACCAGCTGATTTCCTTATCTGAACGTCCTTCAGTACTTAAGTTCTGATATCCATCTTTTGATGATTATCTCCTGATAATATAAGTACTGATATCCTTAAGTCCTGACTTCCAGTAAGTACTGATTTATCCTGTTTAAGTAAGATCTGAAAACTAAACATAAATCACATTAGCCATGACATTATCAAATATATCTAACATTGTGTACCTTGTCCTATCCTTTTAAAATTCAAATTTGTCCGGGCTTGAAATCCCGGCTTTCTACTGGAGCGGTCTTGGAAACTTCCCTGTCCTTTATCTTGCTGAGATCTTTCACTTTCCCCTTCAATAATCAAAGCTTTCTGGACTACGGTGGTATACGTTGCTAATTCAAAAACTGTAACTTGGCCATGAATCCATGGTCGTAATCCTTCTTGAAATCTCTGAACTAGCTTTTCTTCAGTATCAACCTGTTCTGGGACAAACCTAGCCAACTCAGTAAATTTGGCTTCATACTCTACCACAGACATATTTCCCTGCTTCAGTTCTAAAACTTAATCTGCATTTGGTTCTTCACATAGCGAGGAAAATGCTTTTCTAAAAACAACTCTTTAAACCTATCCCACGCAATAACATCTTCACCCTCTAAAGCCTTTTTAGATTCCCACAAATAATTTGCCTCTCCTTTCAATAAATAGCTAGCAAAATCAGTCTTCTGGTCTTCACTTATCTTTACTAGTGCAAACACTTTCTCTATCTCTTTTAACCAAGTGGTAGCTTTAATAGGATCAGTAGATCCTTCAAATTTTGGAGGTTTAACTGACTGAAACTGCTTAAAAGTAACAATAGGTAATGTTGGTGGTAGTTGAGGCTCAGGACGAGGTGGCTGCTGTAACATTTGTTATTGTATCTGCCGTTGTTGATGCTGCATCTGCTGCTGCATCATTACCATCTGTTGTTGCATCAGATGGAACATTTGGTTCATGGTCTCATCAGTCTGACCTTCGGAATTGCTGTTAGAGGTCTCAGCCCTAGTCTTTCTTTTTGGTGCCATCTTCTTCTGATAATAAAACAGGTGATATTTCTTTAACAGTTTAATAAACAATTGACAATATATAAGGAAAACAATTTATCATGTATTAATAACATGGTTTATATAAAGAAAACAGTTGCTGAATGTAAAAACTGGAAATGTAAACAGTTAAATAAAATGGTTGTTCTCTTTTTTTTTTCAACAGGAATTATAATATGAAAAGCTGTAAAACAATCAAGTGAAAGTAAATGTTGTAAAACTGTAAAGACTGAAATTTAAATAAAAGAAATTGAAAAAGTTCATCTTATATATATGTGACACCAGCTTCAGGTGTAAATGCTTGATACAAAAGGTCTCGTGCTACTGGTAATCACTTCGGCTACAAGTCATACTACCACTACAGGTCAACTACTACTACAGGTTAAACTACTACTATAGGTTAAACTACTAGTACACACATACACACTACTCACTAGGTTATACTATGCTGCCTCTATATACATCTGTACTCTGAAGTCACTGTCTCAAAACCCAGGCGGAATACGCCTAAACTCCACTCTAAGTGCCTGGACCAAGGTCTGTGCCAAGCGGAATATCTTGTAGAACTCTGCGAAAGAAGGTGATCCCTCATGGGTCAAATCATCAAGCTCCCAAGTGGCACTCATCAACACTGACTGCAAGCGCTGTCTCATATAGTAATCCGGCTATAGGGCCGCTAACGGTCCTCTGTCCCTCTGGTCAAACAGATACATGATCTCTCGACACTGTGCCTGCCAATACTCCACATCATCCCTCATAACCCTGTACTCATGGTATGGTACCATATGCGGCTGTGCAACCTGACCTACTGACTCCTGTGATGGAACCCTCGGTATACCTGCACCCTGCTGTGGTAAACCTAACTGTAGATCCACATCATGCTCTCTCATCCCCTCAACTGGAATCATCTGAAACACATCTGGCTCTAGGGCATGCACCGGTATAGGAGGTAACAATGGTGGTGGTGGTAACTCCTGCTCAATACCCGGTATAAACTGGTGCTCAACTAGTAAAGGAACCATCGGCTCAAAGAACTCAAATGGATCAAACATCTCTATGGGGTCATGAACTATCCCCTGTACTGGTGGTACCGGCTCCTATGGCAATGGTAGTGGAGGTGGTAGAGGAGGAAACATATACTCAGATACTGGAGGTATAACTGGTGCTACTGGCCCGGTGATTGTCCTCTCAGAAGACGCAGAATAACCAGAAGATGCCATCTGATAATATACCAAGAAAAGAAAAGTCACTAAACAATCCTAAGATTTACACTTCCCTATTCTAATATGACCTAAATTCTAACACTATTTTTCCTAATTGACCATATCTATCCTATGTGCTCTCCCTATCTTATCTTAACCCTAATGTTCTTGTTTTCAGGGACCAAACCTACAGCTCTGATGCCAAACCTGTAACGCCCTCCAGACCCAGGGTATAAGTCTCGGGGTTACTAGCTAATCACCAAACCTGTACAATATGATTAATAAATAATAAAGAAATGAAATTAAACCCCTTTAGACACTAATCAGGATCTTTTTAGGTTGAAGTATGAAAACAAGAACCGCTAACTACTTTATTACAAAACCAAATTCAAAATCTCACAAGCTCTCTTTATTACAGACCATTATCTAATTCATTTTAAACTAAGTTCAACTTTTATTCAAACACACACTATCTATCAACACTCCACATGTTCGGGAAACTCAAAGCTTTCTTCCTGGATTGGGATCAACACCTTGGGTATGAGAGGATCCCGAGGCTTGACCCGCTTCTTTACCACTCGAGTCCTGATGGGTTTTATATTCCTTCTTAACTGAAAACAATAAGGTGAATAACAACAAAAAGGGGTGAGCCAAAAATTGCTCAACAAGTCCACAAAATATAAACAGCGTTAAAGCATTTTAAATGAATCCGTAATCCCGGGTATATTTGCAAAGATATAACCCCCACGAGAATAGAAAGAAGGCCATTACTGGCAAGTACAAATGAACTAAACTGGACACAAGTTCGCATCTATATTCTGCTGATCAGTCAGAATATAATGCAGATCTATATCTTAATATATAGATCTAGTCGGGTACCCAGGCACTACGGCCCATGTCGAGGCACCAGTCAAATCCCGGTCCTCAGGATTAAGACACGCTCAATCCCAAAAAAATAGCATTATCCAGTCCATCGCTTAGCAACCGGAACAATCGGTATGCTTTGATATATTCTAAACACAAGAATATATCAATCTCAATGTATCATCAATAGAATATGAATCAGGAATTCAAAGGAACGTAGAAATCAAGAATAGAAATGAAATATGAACAAAGGAATAGTAAGTGTGTATCAGTGAATAAGAACAAGAATCAAAAGAGTGCAAATGTGATAAACATCTGAAGAAATATCATTATTCTGAAAGTAGAATAGGGAAAAACTTGCCTTCTGCGCGACTCACTGCAATTAGATCACTTTCGTCTATCACATTTGACTAATACTGACTCAACCTGCCTGGATGGCTTAGCTTCTGTTAGCAAAATAGACTGGTTAAGTCATTTCGTACTTCAATTGCATGTTGAATCGACTTCACACCGTTCCTAACATCTACCCATGCGCTTATGACTGACTCATGTATTATTTATTAGCAAATAAGACTCAATTAACCACGTACTACACATAAGCACATAATCATTTTTATATCTAAAATAATTTTTAGAACCAAAATCAACTCGCTAATCGCTCAACTGATCGTTATCTGACTCGTTTCCCATTTTTCCACAATTTTTCGGACTCGTCTCGGCACGCATTGCGACTGATAATCAAACAAGTAACAAAATCAACTAATTTCTAGAAGAAATTAAGCTTTGATATTATTTTTTTAGTGAAAAGAATTCATTTTTTTGAGTCAACAGGCTTTCGTTTCACTCGAATCGGATTAACAGTTGAATTATTATCAATTAAACACTGATAATTCCAATTTTTATTCACTATAAATAATTATTACTAATTTTTAAAACTCAAAAATAATTTTTAAATCATTATTTAAGAAAAATCAGAATTAAAAATGATTTTTCTATAATTTTTGGAATTAAAATGAATTTATTATGATTTATTGAAAATTATTTGATTAATTATCAAAATAATTAATCATTTTTAAATAATTAATAAATAGTTAATAAATAATAAATAATTAAGAAAATAATTGAATCTGATTTTTAGAAAATAATTCAGAATTATTTCTAATATAAATCAATTAATTAAATAATTAATTAATCAATTTATAAAATAAATAAATCTGATTTTCAAAATTAATAAAATAAAATTAAAATTAAAAATCCAGAAACATATGTCAGAAACCAGCCATCTGACAAAACAGATCAAACCCGGGTTGACAAACGGGTCAACCGGGTCACCATCCGGGTCATGAAGAATATGACCGGATTTTTTCAGAATCCGGCCACCGGCCAGGATTCCGGCGAGTCAAAATCAGGCCAAAAACAACACCGTTTGGTGTGGTTTTTACTGGGTTTCAATTCCACACAACTGCAGCAACTCAACTACGGCCAAAACATGCCAAAAACATCACTGAAACTTTATCTCCGATCAAAACCATCATGAACTCCGGCCAAAAATCGAATTTGCAGAATCATACATGAAATTGAACGTTTAATAGTGCAAATCAAAGCTAAGAACATATACAATCATAACCCTAACCTTTCAGGAACCACAGATTCACAGAAATCATCGAGTTGTATTTTGAAAATCTGACATAAACCCAAGAAATCGAATTCATCGATTTAAGTATCGTTTGTTCAATTAATTAGTACCAATCGATTGCTTGCAACATAGAGAATCTATATTAGTCATCAAAATCATTCAACAACCCCTAGAACTAAAATCCCCAAATCACAGCTATGAACCCTAGAATCGAAATAAAAAATATACTGATTTAAACATGAAATTGATGATACAAACCGAAAGAACACTTCAAGAGCTTCATTTTGAGTACTTACATGACTGTAAACGATGCCGAAAACTAATCGGAATCACTGCTCGATTTCTTGACCCGAATTACAAACCCTAACCCGACTGCAGAGAATTTTGGGTATTTTTCTGATTTTTAATTAATAATTATGATTAATTAAATAAAAATTAGGCTATTTATAGTAGTAAAATTAATACTCCTAATTAAAATTAAGGCCCTAATTCTACACTTTTAAAATTAATAGGCCCCTAATTTTATAATTTTTGAGTATTAAAATTTAATTTATAAATATTTTATATATGCAATATATATGCCAAAATTTCCCAAAAATTGTGAATATTGCAAAAATACAAAGAAATAATATAAATGAAAGTCCTATAATTTTATAAAAATAAAAATGTGATTTTTGTGGGGTTTTTGACACCCAATGGGGCCCGGAAAAGTCATTTTTCGTAAAACGAGAAAATTTATAAAATATCTAGATGTTCAGAATAATGCGATGGTAAAAGCCGTTTGATGAAAAACAAGGCCCATTATTTTATTTGAAATACTGGCTTTAAAATGATAGTTTGGGTCAGAATACGTTTGAAATGAAAGCGATGAATGCACAATAAAATATCTGAAAAATATCTTGAAAATACAGAAATGACACAGAATGCACATAACATGTAACAATTAGGGTTTAACAGATAATCACACATAAATGACACATTAACACACCTTATTTATTATGATTATGATATAATATAAACGTAAATTTCCCAATCGTTACATCGACCATTTGTTTATGTGACAAAAGGGTCTGGTGGGATGCCACCGAATTATGTGTTGTGACCGTATGGTACTAAGACTGGCCATCTCATGTACTTGTATGGTTGCTCTCAGTCATACCTATGTTTTCTTCTTTTGTCCTCCCCGTATCATTGAATCTTTGACTTTGAAATTTCATTTGAAGTCCCGAGGCGGTGGATTGTCAGTAGCTTTTGTAATTAGAGAGACTAGGTCATTGGAAGTAAATGAGAGTTGACTGTCTGGAGGAAATAGAAGATTTACATCGGATTGCTAGCCATCTCAGAAACGATAATAGTAGAGAGGATTCATGATTCGATGTTGAAGGTTGCGGTTTTAGAAAAGTTAACCCTGTGAAAGATAGGTTATGGTAGGAGATAAGGAGTCGCCTTGGGAAGAAAGGGTAATTCGGTGATTAATGAATCACTTGACGGTGATAAGAAATCATCCCTGCAAGAATGGTTGGTTGAAATTTGGACCATGATGCCTAGAGGAGTCCAACATTCTTTAAGCTTGACTTGAATTACTACCTGGCTATGTGTAATTGGTGGCTGTCATAGCCGGCCAAGTTTCATTATATACCAAATTGGTGTTAATGTGGTATAGTGGTATAGAGTAGTGACGGGAAGTGGTCAGTTGCTGTGGTATTAAGGATCTATGCTATGGTATTCAGTATTCTAGTTTTCCTGAACTGTTGTTGATTCTGCTACTGTCATTATTGCTGTGATTGCTAGTGTTGTTAATCTAGATTTCTTTGGTGAATGGGCCCTGGTATTAAAGACACAGGTATTTTATTGGGCAGCATTTTCCTGATACAGGTGCACCGTTTAAACGGTGATATCTTTTGTTAAACATTTTGCTATGTTTTGAATAAATTCATTTATATATTCCAGGAAGATGCCACCCAAGAAAGTTACCCAGTCTAAAGAAAATAGTAGTAGATTTGTAGAGGGTCCAATTATAAATGAAATTCTAGACTTATTGCGCAAGCAGCAGCAACAACAGTTGCAGCTAATCCAACAGGTCCAACAACAGCAACTACTGTTGCAGTAGCAACAACAAGGAGTAAACTCAAGTGTTTATTTCAAATCTTTTCAGAATGTTAACCCTTCTCAGTTTAAAGGTGAACCTAATCCAGTAGTTGTTGGAGCATGGTTAAAAGGAAATGGAGAAAGTTTTCAATTTTGTCCAAGTAAGTGAAAATTTTAAGACTGAGTATGTAAATTACTTCTTAAAGAATGAAGCGAATTACTGGTGGGAGACAACCAGATCGTTAAAAGGAGAAGGCCCTGTTTCATGGGCTAGGTTTACTGAGTTGTTTTTGGAAAGGTATTTCCCAGATTTTGTGCGAAGTTAAATGAAAAGTTAGTTCTAGAACTAAAATAAGGAGAAAAAAGTGTGTTGGAATTTGAGGCCAAGTTTATAGAATTGGCCGATTAGTTCCTGAGTATGTAGGGAGGTTCCAACAAGGGTTGAAGCCTGGAATTCGTAGAGGAGTTGTGGCGTTGCAACTCGAGACATACCCATCTATGGGTCAGGTCACCCTAGTAATGGAAGGTGACCAGAGGTTGACTGTTAAGGAAGAAAGTTATAAGAAAAGGAAGTTGGAAGGTATTAAGGACAAAGCAGACCAAGGAGAATCCATTCAAGGATTTGAGAATTGGTTTGGCCGGAATAGGAGTAAGAGATTCCGGAGATAGAGTTTATTTCAAGATAGATTTAGTGTTACTTCAATTGCTTCCACTCCAGCCCAGTCAGTTAAGTGAGTAGTAGATTGCAAGTCCTGCGACGGAAGACACAGTGGCTCGTGTAAAAAGAATGTGCAATATTTCAAGTGTGGACGTAAGGGTTATTATGCATCGGAATGTAATCCAGAAAATCCAGGAGTTATTTGTTACAGTTATAGAAAGAGTGGGCATGTTGCAAGGAATTGAAGAACGTTTATTCAAGATACTACATCACAAGTATTTAGAAGTTGGACGTAGTTACAGTTGATCTGGCACCCTCTAAGCTAGAGGGGTTTGATGTGATTTTAGGATCGGGTTGGTTGTCCTGTGCTAAGGTAAGGAGTGGTTTTTAGAAGAAGTGAAGTATAAAGTGTATAGAAGCCAATAGTAAGGTAAGTTTCTGCATACAGAGGCAATATAAGGAATTCTTCCAATCATGCGAGAAAAGAATAAATAAGCTAAGGACATAAGTTAGATCCACTATCTGTAAATATATGAAGAAGAGAATACGTAAGCTGGAGGAATTTTGAGTAATAAATGCCCCGGGAATCTTTGGAAGTCAATGGAACAAAATAATTAGTGCGATAATTGTGAAAGTGATTGAAAGGGAAGTGAGTATAATAGATAGAGACCCCTAAGATGCACCAGTGATGTTGCTAGGAAAGAGGATGGAATTATGAGATTGTATAATGATTATCGGGAGTTTAATAAAATGACGAATAAGAATAAATAACCCCTATTAGGAATTAATTACTTATTTGACCTAATTCAAGGAGTACTTGGATAAGCGAATTATATTTATTGATAACATCCTCAGCTATTTAAAGATTAAGAAAGTCTGTGTCGAACGCTCAAGGATTTCCCTATGAAGATTAGAAGGGAATAAACTGTATGTTAAATTTTTCCAGAATGAATCCTAGCTGAGATAAACAAGGGGTTCCGATCGTTTTATCAAAGATCACCTAAGCAAAGTCGGTGTAATAACGGATGCCCTGCACAGAAGGAAATGATTGAGTGTGATTAAAATCACTGAGGAGTTAATGAAAGAATGGGAAAGAGTGGAATGTGAAGTTTAAATACCTGAAGATGAAAAGAAGTGAAGATATGAGGCTACTTTCCAGCCTAAATTGCTGGAAATGAGTAAAGAGTGTTTGAATGTTGGAAATCAAATTGAAAATCAATATTACTTATCATCCTTAGACAGAGGGTCAAAGTGAAAAGATGATTCGAACAACATAAGACATGTGGAGAATATATATATGATGGGTTTAAAAAGTGAACTGCGATAATCACCTATCATGAATTAAGTTTTCTACGATAATAGTTACCCTGTTAGTAAAAGAATACTACTTTGCGAAGTGTTGTATGGACATAAGTGTGAGTCCTCACCCTAGTAAGAGAAAGTGGAAGTAGAGATTTTGTTAAGTCCTAAGCTAATTCAGTACCTCAAAACTATAGTGGTGTTGATTTGGAAGAGAGTTGAAGCAGCTCAGGATAGACAAAGAAAGACAGTGGATGTGCATCAAAAGAGTGTAGATGTAGAGGTAAGATCGTTGGTGTTGACAAAAGTTGCACCTTGAGAAATGTTGGCTAGGTTGGAATAGAAGGGACAAGTTGAGTCCTAACTATAGTGGACCGTTAGAGGTAATTGATAGATATAGGTAAAGTTGCCCATAGGTTGATATTGCCACCGCAGTTGTAGCAAATTTGTAGTGTGCTCTGTGTGTCAATGTTAAAGCGATATGTTTCCGATTTGAATCAAGTCATTGATTAGGAGCCAATGGGCTCTTATCCAAATTTATTCCGCCTGGAATGAGTGATCCAAATTCTAGATCGCTAAGAGCGAGTTATATGAAATGAGTCTATGTCCCTAACGAATATGCGTTGAATAATCCTTGAGTCGAAAAGTTTACTTGAGAGTTAGAGTCAGATATGCTTGACAAATATCCTCATGTATAGTAAGATTAGATTCTGAGGACAGAATCTTTTTAAGGGGGAAAGAATATAACGACTCGTATATTTTATTATTTAAATGTATAATTGTTAAATAAATAATAAATAAAATATGTATTGGTAGTGTCAGTAGTGTATTGTGTGTTACTATTTTTATGTGTGACTGTGGATGTATAGGGATTATTTGTGTAATAAATAGTGAGTGGTATTGTTCTGTTCCACTTTAAAAAGTGGATTTAATTGCAGACTTATTTCCATAATTATTTGGATGATCTCTAAAATTGGTTTTATAATTTGTTAATTACAATAATTATTTTTTGGGACTTTCAAAAATTGAGAAATCACTATTTCATTAATTATTTATTTTTAAATGATTTTTTGGGCGTGTGTAATGGTAAAATCCATATTTAATTATGGAAATCTTCAAACTTTATGAAACTTATATTTTATTAAGTTCGTATTATTCTGAGAATTTTAAAATTATTTTGGGAATTTTCGGAGTAAGTTTCACCCGCGCGTCGAGTCGTGTAATTGATAAAAGCGGGTAAAAATTGTATTTCAAAAATTGTTTTAAAATTTCAAAATTTACATTTTTATTAGCTTCGGGATATTTATAATATTTTGAGACTGTTTCCGTAATTTTCTGAAATCATTTTAAGTGCACCTAGGCTCGTAGATATCGAAACACGGGATAAAATAAAAGGCTTCCGGGAAGAATAAAGATACGTGTTAAACTCCCAGGCGGCTGTGGGCTTCGTGTATGGCTGTGGTTCGCTGCCTACTGATAAGGATAACAGTAAAATAAATAAATAAACCCACAAATACAAATCCTCCTTCCCTGTTAATCTCTTCGACCTCACCTCTCTCAATCTCTTATAGTCTCTCCCTCACGTCTCTCTTCTCTTTTTCTCTCTTACTTCCCTCATTCTCTCTGTTTTTCTTCTTTTTCCGGCGGTCGCAGTTTTTCCCGTTCCGGTGAGTTGGGTCGCCGCCCATTTTTCTGGTTCGATGTTGTAAGTCTAATCTGCTTACATGTATGTATATGTTGTATGTGTATATATATATGTGTGTGTGATCAGTTCATTTTTAGCCGCCTCTGTTCACCGCCCTTTTTGTTTTTCCGGCAAAAAGATGTGGTGGTGTGAAGGGCTTCGATTGTGTCCGCAACTGTTGCGTGCCTTCACGTGTGTTCTTCACCAGTTGCTGTGTTGGGTTATGGTTCTGTACTGTTGTTTAACTGTTAGTTTGATTTTGGGAAAATAATATTCGAATGAATTGTTCGTGATTTTTCGGATTTTTATTTTCGATTGTTCTAAAATAAAATAATCGGTGAAATTCGTATGGAAACCCGAATCAATCGAGCACCGACGAATTTCTCCGCCGACGGCGATGAATTTCGATGAGCTGGCGGTGGACCGTGATGATCATATTATGAGTCCTAATAAAATAAATAAATATAAAATGTGAATAAATTTGTAAAACACGGATAACAATGAATAATAAGTGTATTTAATTGATATTTGTCAAATGGTGAATTGACGTTGTTAACTGAAATCGGTAGTTGGGAGTTTGATTGTAGTTGGGTTGGATTTGATTGTGTTATTGATTTGACGTCGAGTTGTTCGACGGGTAAGCCGATAAACAGTGGAGGTGCTGTCTGAATTTTTGGAAATTAAATTCGGAAATTCGGGACATACCCTGTAATTATCGGAACGTCAAATGAGTGTAAATAAGTCTACACATATATTTTGTGCGGAATGTGATTATATGCTGTGCCAAATGTTTTGTTAAAACTCAGTAACTCTAATTTTTGTAAAATAATTAGTATACGTATTTTCTGGAAATGAATATCGAACTGATCTCTAAGAATGTGAGCCCTAATTGTTGTGTGTCTTATTATAATATGTATAATTAAGAGTCGGGTTCGAGTATCGTTGGGTAGGATTGGTATCGAGGATATGTCTAGCATACCTAGACGTCTAATGTAGGGTATTTCAGCTCTGTAGGTTCTAGTCGAAGGACTCAGGAATTGATATCGAACTAAGATAATCTAGTGATCAGTCGGCAAATGCCTCGAGGTTCCCAAGCGAAGAACCCTAAGAGTCCTGGATGCTATCTTGAGATAGGTTGCGGCAAAGCCGGGATGTCTTCTAGTGAGACAGTCATTTTTCCATGAGAGCCGAACGTTCAATCCTATCAAACTTAGTTAGTGATAGTCGTAACGCTCTGCAAGGCAAGTACCCCTGACCATTCTTTTATGGTTCAGTGTATATGAATAGCTAAATGTTTTATTCTCGTAATGGAACAGAAACGTTTTAAGTTACGTATCCCCTGTAGTTATAAATCACTATTTTCAAATTGTTTTGGGGAGAAATAACTTCGAAAGGTACCTATCTCGAATGAAATGATTTGCGAAATGGATTTTATATGTGTGCTGGTTAAATGAAGGATTTTGATAATGAGATAGGTACAAGTGTTTTGAAAACTGGATAAAACGGTCAGATATGGTATACATTGGGGCCAGAGTAGGCCTATTGAGGTAGCGTAAGAGGCTAATTCGGTTGCGCGCACTATAAAACCGATTAGTCCAGCAGGTCAGAGACCTAGCTAGTCTCTGAGTTCCGGAACAGGTATACAGGATGGCAGTGGGAGCTGTCCGGTGTTGATAGCCTGATCAACTATCTTCACATATCCACTACGTATCTGATTTGGGTTTTGTGGTCTCTGAAACAGAGCAAGTGGTTTATCTAGTGGATTTGGAAATGAAAATGGCATGCTAAACTTAAACTCTGGTATTTATACACAGCACACCACTAATGTTATTGTTTTACAGAGCATGCTAGTTTTGAATATCCGGTTTATGAATATTTTACATGATTTGCAAGCAAGCTATAATCTATATTCCTATCACTACTTTATGATAAACTGTTTTACTTGTTATTCATATAGTGGTGCTGCTGAGCAATCAATTGCTCACCCTTGTAGAATATTTTATATGTATTGCAGATGCCTAGAAGATTCTTGAGCGGTAATCAGGGCAGAGTTCCAGCTCCTTTCGTGTCAGGCTCCTCTAAGGTAGTTGGTCTGTTGAGTTGCTGCGTTAAATTAGTGGTCAGGATTGTGTAAGGTAATTTGGGTTGTGTTAGTTGAGTAACCTAAGTCATACTTAAACCTAGAAAAGGTCTTGGTAAAGGGGTCGTGGTTATGGATAAATAGTGATTTGGATTATATTATGTTCATTATTATTGTTGTTGATGACGTCAACTCCTGACCCCGGAGTTGAGGCTGTCACAGATAGGTACAAGTGATTTTGAAAACTGGATAAAATGATCAGATATGGGATACATAAGGGCCAGAGTGGCCTTGTGCGGTTGCGAAAGAGGCTAACTCGGTTGCGTGTATTATGTAACCGATTAGTCCAGCAGGTCAGAGACCTAGCTAGTCTCTGAGTTCTGGAACAGGTTTATTGGATGGCAGATGGAGCCGTCTGGTGTTGATAGTCTGATCAGCTGTGTTCACATATCCATTACGTATCTGATTTGGTTTTGTGGTTTCCGTAACGGAACAAGTAATTTATACAGTGGATTTGGAAATGAAAATAGCATGCTAAAATTGAAATCTGGTATTTATACATGGCACACGACTGATGCTATTATTTTACAGAGCATGCTAGTTATTGATATCTAGATTATACATGTTTTACTTATTTTGTAACAAGTTATGCTTTCTGTTCCAATAGTTATTTTAACATAAACTGTTTTATTATTTATTCATATAGCGGTACTGCTGAGCAATTAATTGCTCACCCTTGCAGAATGTTTTATATATGTCTTGCAAATGTTAAGGAGGCCCGTTTCCGTCATAATCAGGGGAGAGTTCCAGTTCCTCCCGTGCCAGGCTCCTCTGAGGTAGTTGTGTCAGACCAAAAATGGTCTGTTGAGTTGCTGTATTAAGTTAGTTGCGTCAGGATTGTTTGTAATAAGTTGGTTTTGTAATAGTTATAACCTAAGTCATACTTAAACCTGGAAAAGTTCTTGGTAAAGGGGTCTTGTTTATGTATTATAATTGAATTGGATTATATTTGGTTTGTTATTATTGTTGTTGGTGATGTCAACTCTTGACCTCGGGTTGAGGCCATCACAGTTGGTATCAGAGCTACAGGTTTGAGTCCCTGATTTAGGTTATGAGTAGAGTCAAAAGAGTGTAGGAAGGTTTATATAAAGTTGTGAGTCAGAAACGCAATCAGAGGAGCGAGTCTAAGGGTTCAGTCGAGGGTTTCGAAGGCGTAACCCTGACGTCTATTTAGGATTGGCTGGAACTACCCTAGCTTTTAGTATGTATCCCTCGTATATATGTATTATTGGTAATGTCCGATAGAGGCTTTTTAGATCTCCCTCTTGAGAAAATGAGTCTAGTTGCGAGAATTCAGTTTCTGAGCGGACCATTGATGTGTCGGCTGAAGAAACACCCATATTATTCCTAATTATTGCATTTTCTATGTTAAGTAATATTGCTGGACCGAGTGTGTGACCCCGGTGAGTTCAGGTTATATGTGATGACAGTAGTCGGTGGCTGCTATGACAGCCAAGTCTCTTAGTGTATGGGGATCAGTACTGTAGTTTGTATTTAAACCCTTACATGCCTTTCTTGAAACATATTATGTTTCCATAATAATTGTTTACCATTTAATAAGTTGCTTATTTTTCCTGTAAGGAAGTCAAATCTCGAATTAAGCAACTTAAGGTTCTGTTGATTTCATCATAAATCAGATTTCCCCTCCCTATTTTTGAATTTTCTATCTAAATATTGTTTCTTCCCTCGGTGATTCTATCAGTTGATTGGGGCAGACAATACATATGATTTGACTATTTGTCTATGTGACAAAGGGTCTGGTGGGACGCCACCGAATTATGTGTTGTAAACTGTATGGTACTAAGACTGGCCATCTTATATACTTTTATGGTTGCTCTCAGTCATATTTATATCTTCTTCATCTTTCCTTCCTCTATAATTGATTTCTTGATTTTGAAATTCCATTTGATATTCTATGGAAATGAGTTCATCAATAACCTCTATAGCCAGGCAGTCCTAGTAAACAAAAGTTGACTGTTAGGAGGAATAAAAGTTTTATATTTGGTTGCTACTTCAGAAATAAAGATAGTAGGAATGATTCAGGATCCAATAGCAAAGGATGTAGCTTTGGAAAAGATAAATAAGTGGTATGTGAGTCATTTACAAGAGATAAGAAATCGCCCTGGGAGGAATGATTGGTTGAAACTTGGACTAGTGTGCCATCCAAGTCTGATTCCTTAAGTTTGACTTGACTTACCAGTTTACCCTTTTTGGTTGGTGACTAGTATAGCCCGTCCAGTTTTGTGATATATCAAATTTGTCAATATTGTAGTTTTAATGGTGCTGGAAGGTTGATCAGTTGTTGTTATATTGAGAAGTCATGCTATAATGTTTAGTATCTTTATATTCCATTTTTTCTGCACTGCTGTTGATTCTGCTACTGTCATTATTGCTATTGTTGCTAGTGTTGTTAATCTAGATATCTTTTATAAATGGATCCTGATAATAAAGTCATGGGTACTTTGATTAGGCAGCATTTTCCTGACACAAATGCACCGTTTAAACGGTGATATTTTCTGTTATGCATTCTCGTTATGTTATTGAATAAATTCCCTGCTACATTTCAGGAAAATGCCACCCAAGAAAGCTACCCAGCCTAAAGAAAATAGTAGTAGCTTTGTTGAGGATCCAGCTATAAATGAAATTCTAGATTTGTTGCGACAGCAACAACAACAACAGCTGCAGTTAATCCAACAGATCCACCAGCAGTAACATCAGCAAAGAGAGCCAAACCAAACTACTAGTTTTAAGTCCTTTTAGTCTGTTAAGCCTCTAGAGTTTAAGGGTGAAGTGGACCTTGTTACTGCCAGAAATTGACTTAAGGAAATGGAAAAGGCATTTACCCTCACTCGAGTAAGTAACGATCTTAAGACTGATTATGCGAGTTATTTTCTTAAGGGTGAGGCAAATTATTGGTGGGAATCCACTCGTGCATTGGAAAGAGAAGGTCCTGTTTCTTGGACCAGATTTACAGAATTATTCTTGGAGAAGTATTTTCCAGATTGTCTACAGAATCAGTTGGAAGTTGAGTTTTTAGAATTGAAACAAGGTGAAAGAAGTGTGTTGGAGTATGAGGTCAGGTTTACGGGATTGGCCCGATTAGTTCCTGAGTATGTAAGTACGGAAACCTAGAAGGCAAGGAGGTTTCAACAAGGGTTGAAGCCTGAAATTCATAGTGGAGTTGTGGTACTGCAACTCAAGACATATCATTATGTAGTTCAGGCCGCTCTAGTAATTGAGAGTGATCAGAAGTTGTCCATCAAGGCGAAGGGTGATAAAAAGAGGAAGTCTGAGGGTGTTATCGATAAAGCGAATAAAGGAGAATCCAGTCGGAAGTTTCAGAAATGAAGTCGGTAGTGGATTGTAAGTCATGTGGAAGGAGACACAGTGGTTCGTGCAAAAAGGATGTTCAATGTTTCAAATGTAGTCATAAGGGTCATTATGCGTCGGAATGCAAGCCAGAAAATCCAGGAGTTACTTGTTACAACTGTGGAAAGGTTGGGCATATTGCGAGGAGCTGTAGAATAGCTACTCAAGGTACTACGTCCCAAGGGCCAGTATCCAGCACAGCTAGAGCCAGAACCTTCAAAATGACCAAGAGATATAACGTCTAGGACTCAGACGTAGTCGCATGTACACTTTCTCTCAACTTCGTGCCTGTTACGGTTTTATGTGATTCATGAGCATCTAAGTCCTTCATATCATAGAAAAGGGTGAATAAAATGAATTTGATGTTGGGCGACCTAGCCAAGCCCTTGACCATAGAAATAGCCAATCATGATAGAATTTCAGTGAGTCAACCCTGACTTAACTGTCAATTAGAAATCCACGAGAATTATTTTCAGCTAATCTGACACCCTTCGAGCTAGAAGAGTTCGATGTGATTTTAGGAGCAGATTAGTTATCCTATCATAAGGCAAAGATTGATTTCTAGAAGAAGCAAAATTGTAATGTTACGGAAGTCAATATTAGGTAAGTTTCTAAGGGCAGAAGCAAGATAAGATGTTCTTCCAATCATGTGAGAAAAGGAGTTAATAAGCCAAGGATATAAGGTAGATCCACCATATGTAGAGATACGAAGAAGAAAGTACTTAAGCTGGAAGAAATTTGAGTAGTAAATGAATGCCCGGGAGTCTCTCCAGATAAATCACTAAAATTACCCTAGATTATGGGATATAATTTCTCATTGATATAGTAATTTGAACCAAACTAGTGTCAAAAACTCCATGTTGTATGGCCAGTGGGAATGAAAGAATTAGTTAAGTAATTACATGAGTTATTGGACATGGGAGTGATTAGACCAAGTGTATCCCCACGGGGTGCACCAGTGATGTTATTGAAGAAGAGGGATGAAGTTATGAGATTATGTACTGATTATCGAAAGCTTAATAAGTTGATAATTAGAAGTAAATAACCTCTACCTAGAATTGATTACTCATGTGACCCAATGAAAGGAGCGTGATGTTCCTCAAAGGTTGACTAAAGATCAAGCCTGAGATTGTACCAAAGACTGAGTTAGAACAAGATATGTGTATTGCGAGGTTCTGGTGATAATATGTGGATTAGCAAATGCACCAGTCACCTATACGGATTTAATGGGCATAATGTATAAGGAGTACTCGGGTAAGTTATAATTGTATTTATTGATAACATCCTCGTCCATTCAAGGACTAAGGAAGACCAAACTGAACACCTGAAGATTTCCCTACAAAGGATTAGAAAAGAAGCAATTGTATACTAAGCTTCAAGGTATGAATTCTAGTTAGAATTGATGAAGGATTACGATTGTTCTATTAATTACATCCCGGAAAAATCCAATATAGTGACAGATGCCTTAAGTAGAAAAGAAGGACTGAATATCATTAAGATTGTTGAGGAGTTAGCAAGGGAATGGAAGAAGTTAGAAATTGAAGTTCGAGTATCAGGAGGTAAAAGGATTAATTGTATAAGAATGCTTTTCAATCAGTATTAATGGAAGGAATAAAAAAGTGCCACAAAGAGGTCATGAATCAAGGACTGGACAGTTTGACTAGAGAAGAATTTGTACTTAAAGAGATAGTAAAGGTATGTTTAGGTTCTCCTTGAGAATATAGATTTCCAATCTGATTGAGCTGAAGAATGAAATTTTACGAGGAGCCCATAACTCTAAGTTTTCTATCCACCCGGTAAGCACTGAGATGTACTAGAATTAGAGCAGGACTACTCTTAGTGATCAGCAATATTTGGAAACTAAGTACAAGATGAATACCGCCTGTCATCCTCAGATGGATGGTCAAAGTGGAAGAATAAATTAAACGATAGCAGATATGTTGAGAGTATGTGTTTGGAAGCAGCAAACTAAAGATATAGTAATATTAACTCGAAGAAGAGTCGAAGCAGCTCAAAATAGATAGAGAAAGAACTTGGACTTACATTGTAAGGATATGGATAAAAAATAGGATCATTGGCATTGTTAAAAGTTTCACCTTGAAATAGTTTGGTTAAGTATGGATAGAAAGGTAAACTGAGTCCTGGGTAAATCATACTGTTTGAGTTAATAGGGAAATTTGGTAAAGTGTCTATGAGTTAGCGCTGTCGCCGCAGCTGCAGCATATCCATGGCGTGTTCCACGTATTTATGCTGAAGCGGTATATCCCTAATTCGAATCAAGTCAATGAATAAAAACCAATCGAGTTTCAGCCAGATTTGTTTTACGTGGAATGGTCAATTTAGATCCTAGACCGTAAAGAACGAGTCCTTGAAAATAAGTCTATTCCTATAGATAAAGTACTTTGGAGAAATCCTCGAGTAGAAGAATTTACTTGAGAGTTGAAGTCAGATATACTTGACAAATATCCTCACTTGTTTAATTAGTTAAGATTCTAAGGACATAATCTTTTTAGGGGGGAGGATATAATGACTCGTATATTTTTATACTATTTAAATGTGTAATTATTACATAATTAAGTGAATAAAATAGTGTAAAGGTTCTGTCAGCTTGATATTGCTTTGTTAATTATACATGATCATTGGTGTTCGAGGATCATTTGTGTAATTAATTATTGAGCTGTGTTGTTTTGGTTTTTATATTTAAAAGTGATTTTATTTAAGATTATTTCCAAATATATCTGGATTATCTCTAAAATTATTTTATTATTTTATAATTTTATTTATTATTTTTAGGAATTTGTAAAACTTAGAAATCAATATTTTATCAATTATTTAACCCAAAATAATTTTCTGATTGTGTTTAAGGGTAAATTCAATATTAAATTCCAAGATGTTTTAAAAATTATGAAAATCATATTTTATTAAGTTTTTAATATTCCGAGAATTTTAAAATTATTCTGTAAATTTTTCGGATTAAATTTACCTGCACGTTTGCTCATTAAATCATAAAATGCAGGTCCGATGCACGTTTTAAAAATACTTTAAAAATTATGAAAATTATATTTTATTAGTTTTTAAATATTCTGAGGATTTTTAAAATTTATTTGGTACTTTCGGGTTAAATCTACCCGTAAATTGGTTCGTTAAAAAATATAAATCGCGGGTCAAAAACCAAGCTGTCAAGGGTGCACATACACGTGTAGCACTCCCGTTAATCTAATTTCTTTGTGGCAGCTTATCAGAGTTTCTAAAGCCACGTGCTACATTACAAACAAAACAAGAAAATGATAATAAAATTAAAAAAATGGATCCCCCTGTTCTGTTCCTCCCCCCGCGGCTTCATCCTCTCCTCTTCGATCTCTCATGCACGCTTCGCTCTCTCTCTCTCTCTCTCTCACCACAGTATCTCTCCCACCACAGTATCTCTCCCTCTCATATTTCTTTTCTTAGTTTTTCCGCCTGTTTCCGGTATCCTGAGCTACCGCCGTGGTTTTCCGGCAAGCCCGCGGTTGTTTCCGATACCATAACCGCCCCTGTTTCTTTTTGTTGTTATTATTTCCTTCGTCGGTTCCGCCTTGATCTAATACACACTTATATGTGTGTATAACTCAGTCAAATTCTATGATTGTTGGGTTTGGTCTGTTGAATGCTTGCGATTGTAATTGCATAATCTATGATTTCGATTTAATTTCTGATAATTGCTTTTGTGATTTGAATGAATTATTAATCGATTAAATTATTATTGGCAAAATTCTGACAGGAAACCCTTATGCGCACCGTCAGAATTATGCCGCCGACAGGGATGCACTCGTTGAGCTGACGGATAATTGGCAATGATGATTTTTGAGCCAAATATTAAATTTATAAATCCTATTTTATAATAATCAAAATATTTGTAGTAGTTAAATGGGTAGTTTTGGAATTAACTGAGTTATGAATTCTGATTTGACTGGGAAATTGTTGGTAGTGATGTCGATTATGTTTCGACGGGTAGTCCGATAAACAAATAGAATGCTGCCCGATTTTGGAGAAATGGATTTCGAAAATACGGGAATGTATCATGTATATTATCGGTAATACCTATCGAACGCATAACTATATAATTATAAGTATTTTATGAATTATAATTACGTGTCGTGGTGAAATATTTTGTAAAATATTCAGCAACTCTGATTATATGAAACTATGCTTATACTTATTTTACGGAATTAAATACCAAACCAAGTTTCGAGTATGGGAACCCTAGATGTTTTATGTAACATAATAATATGTACGATTACGAGTCAGGTTTTGGTATCGTTTGGGTAGAATTATTAGCGAGGATAAGTCAAACATAACTAGTCGTCTAATGTAGGGTATTTCGACTCTGTAGGTTTCAGTCGGAGGATCCGAAAGTTGACGTTGGACTAAAGACAGCCTAGTGATCAATCGACAAGCTCAGCAAGGTTCCAATCGAAAGGCCTGAGTGTTGAAGTCGGATCCAAGATAGTCCAATAATTAGACGATAAAGCTCGCACGCTCGAGTCGGTCCAAGGCCGATCAGTAATATTTGTAAAGCTCTGCAAGGCAAGTACCTCTGACCATTCTTTTATGGTTCAATACATATGAGTAAACTATTTTTTTATTCTCGTATAGGAACAGAAACGTTTTAATTTACGTATCCCCTATAGTTATAAATAATTGTTTACAAACCTTTTTTGGGAAAAAGTAACTTCAAAAGGTACCTATCTCGAATGAAAATGATTTATGAACTAGTTTTCCGTGTGTTGTTAAATGAACGGTTTTGAACTGAGATAGGTACAAGTGATTTTGAAAACTGGATAAAATGATCGGATATGGGATACATAGGGGCCATAGTGGCCTAGTGAGGTTGCGTAAGAGGCTAACTCGGTTGCGCGCATTATATAACCGATTAGTCCAGCAGGTCAGAGACCTAGCTAGTCTCTGAGTTCCGGAACAGGTTTATTGGATGGCAGATGGAGCCGTCTGGTGTTGATAGTCTGATCAGTTGTCTTCACATATCCATTACGTATCTGATTTGGTTTTGTGGTTTCCAAAACGGAACAAGTGATTTATACAGTGGATTTGGAAATGAAAATAGCATGCTAAAATTGGAATCTGGTATTTATACACAACACACGACTGATGTTATTATTTTACAGAGCATGCTAGTTGTTGATATCCAGTTTATACATATCTTACTTGTTTTGTAACAAGTTATGCTTTCTGTTCCAATAGCTGTTTTAGCATAAACTGTTTTGTTTGTTATTCATATAGTGGTACTGCTGAGCAGTTAATTGTTCAGCCTTGCAGAATGTTTTATATATGTATTGCAGATGTTAAGGAGACCCCTTTTCGTCATAATCAGGGGAGAGTTCCATTTCCTCCCGTGTCAGGCTCCTTTGAGGTAGTTGTGTTAGACCAAAGATGGTCTATTGAGTTGCTGTATTAAGTTAGTTGCGTCAGGATTTTTTGTAATAAGTTGGTTTTGTAATAGTTGTAACCAAAGTCATACTTAAACCTGGAAAAGTTCTTAATAAAGGGGTAGTGTTTATGTATTATAATTGAATTGGATTATATGAGGTTTGTTATTATTGTTGTTGGTGACGTCAACTCCTGACGTAAATTATTATCTAAGAAAAATTTAAATTTAAGAATTTTAAATTTTATGAGAAAATAAATAAATTAGAAAATAAAAAATTCGGGGCTGCAAAAATTTACAAGTGATAACTGGTGACTAACAATTTGCACCCTTCTTCTGTCCAAGCTGACGTTGCAGGTTGATAAACTAACTCTAACCTGCGACCAAAATACAACATCCTCTTTTATTTGTTTTCAACTCTAAACTGCGACTGTCTTGTCAGTTAGCTGCTCAAACAAACAAAAAAGCTTCGCTCACGTGAGCTGCAATTGAGGCTCCAACCTGCGACGACTTCAAGGAGCTTAGCCGCGACGAATAAAATTTCCATGCTTTGTTTCCTGGGCGTGCGATTTAAGCCACAACTCAAGCCCGTACGTGTCTGCTCCCGCGCGCGTGGTTCTGCTTTTTCCCTTTTGTTTTGTCCGTGTTTTGAATACAGTAGTACACAAGTCAATTGAACTTAACAAATGGCAGCCCTTTTACATATTAATTCAATTACCAAGGTGAACAACTGTTTTGCTTTGGTTTATACAATAAGCTGCCAATTCAATACGCAAGAGTAAACTGGAGCTGCCAAAATGAAGACAAACAAAACGGCAGCTAAATTGACCAGAAAAATCTAAATTATAAATTCTATTTACTAAAATTAAAATAATAAATTTATTTAAGTCAAATTTATAAAATAAATTTATTTAAATTGAGTTCATAAAATAAACTTATTCAAGATTAAATAATAAACTCATTTAAATTAAATTTATAAAATAAATTTGCTAAATCAAATTTATATAATTAATTTATGTAAAATCAAATTAATAAAATAAATTTATTTAACGAGGTCACTCATCAGATAGAGTTCAAACAGTTTCTGCACACTCAGCTGCACTGGTATTAGGATCTTGATTTGTGTATCAATCAGTCAGCTCTGATACCAATTGTTAGGTCCCGAATTATCGTAGAGGGGGGGCTTAAATACGATAATCACTAAAATAAGAAATTCTTTCAAATCTTTTGCGGATATAAAATTTAGTGCTCGGTTAGTGGTTTCATGTTCTTGAGAGAAATAGTGTTTAGAATAATAAAACGAGGAACACAAGATATTCGGGGAAATATATATTCGTATATAAATCTGTGAGGGGTGTTGCTAAACTCTGGTAAATAAATTAACCAGCTACTATCTAGGAAAAACAAAGTTCCTAGGTTCTACAAAGATCAACAAATTATATCATATACAATGTTCTAGCTTTTGTTTCTCTAAGGATTTAATTACCGGATAACGTTTATAATGCCCTTATGAATATACAAGAGTTAAATCGGGCATTATAACGTTACTCCCGTGATAAGTTAAACGGATAATCAAAGTGCTTGAACTTCTCTGAAAATCTTTGCTTCTACTTTGACCAACTTTTTTAGAAGTGAAGATGAACAAAACAATTCAAAATCAATTCTTCTGCTGTTGTGTAGACTTGTATTAAATTAAAATGTATGGCTGAAACTGAGCCACACAAATTAATTGAATCAATCAATAAAGATGTGGCTGAGAAGTGAGGAATTTCTAACCCGCGACTAAGGATTTCTGCACAAACAAAATGTAACCCGCGACTAGAAAATCAACTGGCGACTAGTTTATTCTGTACCAACCTGCGACTAAAAAATTAGTTCTTTAGATTACAACCTGCGACTGCTTTATTTACTTAAACAAAATAAACACAACCTGCGACCATTACTTGGTCTGGTTGTTTTTTTTTCATTTACTTTATTTTTGTTTTTCTTTTTTCTTTTCCTTTTTTTGTTTTTCCTTTTTCCTTTTTCTTTTTCTTTTTATTTTTATTCTGTATTTTATTTTTCTCTTTTTTTATTATCTTTTTCTTTTAATTTAAGTTTAAATTATAACTAAATTAATTTATAAAATAAACCTAAATATAACTTAAATAAATCAACTAATTTAGAATAATAAAATAAACTTATTTAAAGTTTATAAATAAATCATTTTAAGTTTATTAAATAAATTATATTAAAATCCATTAAATAAATTTATTTAATTTAAAAATTAAACTTTGAGTTTCGCCAGTCGCTCGAGCAGTTTAGCTTTATAACCCGCACACCTCTTCTCGTACTTTAACAGATAAACATTCAATCCAAGTGCATTCCTCAACTTAACAATTTTTCTAAAAATAATATCCAAATTTTTTTCACGAGTTGTTGACACTTAGTGTAACTGGTCTGATTCACAGACGACTAACCCTGATTCAGGTCTTCGTATTATAGCCTTGATTACATTGTTAAGCTTGCAACAACTTTATCTTTTCCAACACTGACTGTCAATAAACAACTGTACTTTCAGTGATATCCTTTCTGGTACTTTAGACAACGTCTTCATTGCTACTACAACCTTGAATACTTCATTCACTGTTCTTCATCGACGCTTGAACATATAAATGAACTCCTGTCAGTGAGTATAACTTCAAGACTGCAGTTGTCTTCTTTAACCTCTACCTATACCATGTCTTCAATTCTTCAGATTCCTATGCTTCGAACACTGTCTATCTTCAATCAATGTTAATACACTGAAATCTTCTGGTAGCACTTATACACTGAATCTTTATCATTTCTGAAACCCTGAAAGTCTTTAATCTTTATTCTTCACTGAGCCATGATCATATAAATGAACTTCTTTCAGTGACCTGTAAACAGACTACAAGCTTTCTTCTAATCCTTTGATTCTTTGTATTTGCCTTGTCTTCATTTCTTCTGATTTCTTGTGTAGTCGTAGTATTATTAACTTGTCATATTCTAGTGTTGTTCTCGTGTTGAGTTATCACATAACTGTTTATACAACTATGTAGTATCACCAACACACTGCATGCTATACTCAAAACAGATATCTCATTAACAAGAATCTTGGCAAGTCACCCTACTCAATCTTGTCTAAACGAAAGCCTACTGTGAAGCATCTTCATGTGTTTGGAAGCAAGTGTTATATTTTAATGGACAACTCTGAATATGTGGGAAAATTTGACTCTAAATTTTTTGAAGCAATTTTTCTGGGATATTCATTGGAGAGAACTGCATACAAAGTCTATATGATTGAACTGAAGAAAGTTACGGAAATCACAAATGTTACTTTTGATGATGACAAATACCCAGGCTTAGAATGCCTTAGTGTAAATGAAGCTAAAACCCTACAATTTGAAAATCTCAAAATTGATAGTGATTCTGAGGATGAATCTGAAGTCGACACAAATCACTGAATTGATGAAGAGTGTATAGATCAAGTGAATCATGAGAATGGAAGCTCATTTCAAACACCTAAATTTGACAGCACAAAATCAGGGGGAGAAAGAGGAGAAAATTCTAAAAGTCATGCTAATGATGAAGAAGAAGCAGAAAACACAAGTCAACAAACTCACACAAGGAAATGGGATAGGAGTCATAGTACAGATGCAATTATTGGTGATCCCAATGCTGGAGTGTGGACTAGAAGTGCAACTATAAATGAATGTCTTCATGCATGTTTCTGTCTCAAATTGAGCCTAAAAAAACTGAGGAAGCTCTTCTTGATCCTAGAGCTTGGTATGACACATTGTCAGAATTCTTGATCAAGCATGGATTCACTAGAGGTACTATTGACATGACTCTCTTCTACAAAAATCATGTTGATGATATGATCCTAGTTCAGATCTATGTGGATGATATTATCTTTGGATCTACTAATAAAAAGTTGTGTCAAAGATTCTCTAAGTTTATGCGGAGTGAATATGAAATGAGTATGATGGGGAAATTGAGTTTCTTTCTTGGACTTTAAGTTAGTCAAAGAAGTGATGGAACCTTTATCAGCCAAACTAAGTATGTCAAGGATTTGTTAAAGAAGTTTGGTATGGTTTATTGCTCACCTGTATCTACACCTATGTCTACAGCTACAAAGTTGGATGAAGATAAAAAGGGAAAAAGTGTAGATATTTCAAACTATAGAGGAATGATTGGATCTTTGATGTACTTAACTGTAAGTAGACCAGACATCAAATTTGCAACATGTCTGTGTGCAAGATTTCAAGTAAATCGAAAAGAATCACATTTGATGGCTGTAAAGAGAATTTTCAGATATTTGAAGGGGACTCCAAACTGAAGATTATGGTATCCTAAAGGAACTGGTTTTGAAACTGTTGGAAACACAGATGCAGATTTTGCTGGATGCAGGGTTGACAGAAAGAGCACTAGTGGGAGCTGTCAGTTTCTTGGACAAAGAATTCTATCCTGGTATAACAAGAAACAACAATCTGTTTCAACTTCTATAGCTGAGGCTGAATACATAGCTGCTGGAAGTTGCTGTGCTCAAGTGCTTTGGATTAGAAATCAGCTAATAGATTATGGCCTAGTGTTACACAAAATTCCAATTATGTGTGACAAAACTAGTGTCATATCTATTGTGGCTAATCGAGTTATTCATTTTAGAATAAAGCACATTGATGTAAGGTACCATTTTATTAAAGAATATGTTGTTAATGGTACCACTGAGCTTATTTTTGTTCCAACGGAAAAATAATTAGCTGTCATTTTTGCTAAACCTTTGGATGAAGCTACTTTCACCAGACTTGTAGGTGAAATTGGAATGCTAAATTCTTCATCCTGAAGGCATGAACTCAGCTAATATTTTACAGCAGATTAATTTCTAATAAATCAAAATTAATTTGATTAATTGGAAATTAAGTGAAATATGAACTATAAATATCTTTTAGATTTCTCTGCATATTTATTTTCATTTTATTTTCTTTAGCTTGGAATTTTTCAATTCTAAGAAAACTGTCTAAATGTTGATTTGTATTTTCAATATGTAAAATTAGCACAAGGCGGAATCAAAGTAATCAGAAGTATATAGAAAACCGAGTTCTCGATAAGTCTAATTGACTTATCGACAAGTCATTTTAAGACTTCTCGAGTGAGTTCTCGATAAGTCAATTTTATGACTTCTCGAGGGACTTCTCGATAAGATTTATTATGACTTTTCGATAAGTCATTGTAGAGTTCTCTATAAGTATTAACTCATAGAGTTCTCTACAAGCATAAATTTTAGACTAATAAATAACTCGGAATTGAGATAATTTAATTTGATAAATTATTTTGGTAAAAATACTTTTGGTAAAATTATCTTGATTTTATTTCGATTTATTCAAATAAAATTGGAAACAATTCAGTCCATTTAGGACAAACTGGGTATTTATTTGAAATCTCGATAAGTCTTTTTCGAGTTCTCGATAAGAGTCTGGAAAATGATATATCGATATGTATCTATTCTCTTAATATGACTTCTTAATAAGCAAATTCCAAACGTTTATTTTGAGTTCTCGACAAGTCATTTACCTTTTACTATAAATACCCAGACATCTCGACATACAACTCTTTACAACTTCGAGAACTCTAAATGACCTGATTTTCAAATCCAAACCGATTTCTCTCTCATTTCAAGCTCTTTCTCTCTCATTTTTCTTACCCATTCTTTCTTACTCAACAACAATGGCACTCAACAATGTTAGATCTAATATCCCCAAGAATGGAACTAACTACCTTGCTTTTACTGATGCTAATCAGGCCCCTGATTCTTTCAAGGGGTTTGTTAAGTTTTTGTCTAAATCATATCTTGCAGGTGCTTTAACTGCTAATCCAATCCTGTACCTAGATGTTTTGCATGAATTCTGGACAACTGTTGTGGTGAGGACAGTTATGAATGACAACTTTACATATATAGTGGTGAACTGCTTAATTGGAAGGCGACAAATAGAGTTCAATGAGCTAGATGTGAATACAGCTTCGGGTCTTCCAACTGAAAATCTGGCGGAAGTGTCAACACATGATGAGCTAGCTAGATTCATGGATTTCATCAACTATGGTGGAAGAATCAACCTAGCAAGTCTGAATAAAACAAACCTGATGAATGAATGGTCTTTCTTGTTTGATTCTATAATGAGCGCCTTCACCTGCAGAAAGACATGATATGACAACATATCAAGTAAGATGTAGAAGCTGGTGTTCTCCATAGCCCACAATATACACTTGAATATTGGTCTATTGATCCTGGAAGAACTTGCCACCAGGCTCACAATGCCCCTAGCTACAAGAGGTAAGGATATTTCTTTCCTAGGTTTATCGTGTCTACTTTAAATCATAAAATTTCAGACATTCATTTACTTAGTGGTATAGATAGCACAAAAATAGGCAATTGTAAGTAAGCTTCCAAAATTATATTTGGTTCACTTACTATAAAGAATAAGGTAAGTGTGAGTCTCAAAATCACTCCATTTATGATGTAGAGGTTTAAGACTTACCCTTACCCGATGCCTGATATGAGAAACAATGCTAACTCTAGTACAACTATGGCTCCTGTCTCTGTGGAAGTACAAAAACAGGACAACCAACAAGGGCCTTCCCAAGCTGAGACCACTTCTTCTATACCACTAGAAGCTAGGAAACCAACCACTTCATCCTCTCAAAAGGGTGAAGTGAGTAAAAAGAAGAAAAAGCAGGCAAACCTGACAATCATAAATGAGAGTGGTGAAGAACAGACAGAAATCGAGTCACCCTTGATCAAAAAGACAAAGAAGGCTAAATAATCTGAGCTGACCACTCAAGCCACCTCTGCATCCTCTCAAAAGGATGTAGTTGTAAAATATGGACATAAACAGACTCCAGGGGCATCCTCTCAACAGGGTGTCTCTATTGAAAAGAGCACTCTCCCTAGTGCACCCTGTAATGAGTCTGCACAAACACTTGAAGTAATTCAAGTGTATGGAAGGAGGAATAAGGATGGCACACACAAGAAGAGTACATCTCTTAAAGCTCCCTCATTTACTCAAGGGGAGCTGCCAACATTCAATACTGACACTCAAAATCTTATATCTCAAATTTCTTCTTCCTACAATGAAACTCTTGATTCTGGTTCTCAAGAGTTGCCAACTTCAAGTGACATGGTTCTTGAAACTGTGCTCACCACACAAACGCCAAATCTAGATGGGGAGAGGCTACTAGCTTGGGTAGACCTTGATGATACCATCACAAACATGGAGGATCCGTCAGTTCTTACTGAAGACCCCATGGTAGTTATATATGCACCTTTATGTACAAATCAACCTTCACAGGCTGTAAGGTTTGAGGGTAGTACTCCTGAGGGGGAGATATCTAAATCCTCTCCAATTCAATTGGAGGTTACTGTTATATGAACAACTCCCCTCACAACCCTAACTGAAATTGCACTAACAATTGAAGCTATGAGTTTAATTACCAATGATCCTGCTATAGGGGAGGCAAGTTTAGCATATTCAAGTGCAAGCTCACTGCAAAATGAGCAAGGGTTGAGGCTAGAGTACATGAAACTAACCTAGCTAACTCCCCTCCAATTCAAATGGAGGTTCCCACCATACGTGAGGAACAACAAAGTGTCAAAACCATAGAGCAATATGTGAGTCAAACTGTGACCTTAGTCACAGATGGTTCAAATAAATTAGATCAACCATCTACTTGTCAACTACAATAACCACACCTCATCTCCCAATGGTTATAGGCAGCTGAAGCTCAACCAACAACTGTAGATGATCTTCTAGTTGATCAGTTGTCTGGACTTGCTCAAATCTCTCAACAGCTGCTAACTTCAGATATGTCCAACCAGGATTATCAGGCCATAATGCTCACATATCAGACAGAGGTCCAAGAACAACAAGCCAAAATTGTTAATGATGCTGAACATGATGGCAACTGTGATGCTTGGCTGAACAAAGACTATAGTCTTGATATGGATGTTGTTTTGGCCAAATTCAGGGAAGACTATCTAACCATTCTAGAAAGCAATGCAAAGGCCTTAAGTTCTGAGGAAGTCTATGAAGCAGTTAATGAAATTCACAAGGCTCAACTCAAAGCTTTTTACCAATTTGGTAACACTCTAGAATTATCATTGACTGGTCATCAAGATAAAATCAGATAATGGTGAGAGAGAAGATGGATGAGATTATACCTTCTCAAGTCAAGATCACTTCCAAATTTCAATATTTTGCTGACCAAATGGCAAGATTTGACCTGACTTCTGTGGAAAAGGATGTCAAAAATCTCAGAGAGTCTTTCATAGCTTTGCATGAGATGGTTCAATAACAAATTACAAGTTCAAATGATACAAAGCTCAAATTGAACTAGCTTCATCAAAGTAGATATGAGCCTTCTGCACTGCTCATGGAAGGAATAAAGGAAGCTGTGGAAGCAACTTTTGGGTCCTCAATACCTTCAAGCTTTCAACAACCCACTTCTACATCCACAAATTTCCAAATTCGAGCTCTTCAAGAACAGGTTTCAACTTTGCAGTCCTCCAATGACTCACTCATAGCTCAAGTGCAAGCTCTCACTACTCTAGTGCAGAGTCAACATGCAGATATACGGACCTTGGTGGACTCCCACAAGCATTTACAAATGCAAAATTTTATGTCTTTGGGAGCTATCATGGGTAAGCTTAACATTCCATTGCCTGCACTTCCTGAGACTGTGATGCCAGAAATACCAACTCCCCTACTCATGCCTGTTTCCAAGACTAAGGGGGATATAGAAGTTACGATTCAACAATCTAGGGATGCTGGTAAATCAAAGGAGCCTAGAAAATTGACAACAACTACACAGACTGGTCAAAGCTCTTCTAAAGCTCAATTATCAAAAGATGTTGGGAAGGACAGACTTCTAAAGGCTGTAGAAGGACCTTGTCAAGATAAAGAATTCAATGAAATTCTGTCAATTTTAAGGGTGTCTCTCCAGAACAACTACATCACTTACAAAAGAGCACTTACCAAAAATATCAACTTTGTTAGAGTGGTGATTGTCAAAGTTGATAACTTTCTGAAGAAAAGGATCATAGCAAATGTGAATGATTGTGGACTAGGCAGATGTCTACAGGTGTCTCTCTCCAATATTCAAAAATTGAGAGCATCTGAGCTGGATGTTGTGATTGACAAAGTACATACAGTCATTCCAGAGGACACACAATTGCTACATGAACTCAAGAAGGCTCAGATAGATGCTTTTCCTGAAGCCTATCTCTATCCAAGCAAAGGTGTGGCCTACATCTGTCCTCAGTCTAAGAAATGCAAAATATTCAATTTTCCTAAGAATTGTGTTAGAGGAAATATGAGGCTAATTATGACTCTTCAATATGATCTGAAATACGAAAAGCACAAGAAAACTGAAGATGAAGAGATGATCAGAATCCTGGAAAGGTACCTTGTGAATGCTGATACCATTATGCAAAACCTACAATACAACTTAAAGGATGATAAGGATGATGATGAGCAAAAGCAAGATGATAAACCACATTCTGGCTCAAATCCAAGTCAATCCTCTAAATGAACTAGTAGCAAAGAGAAGAAGCAGGATGAGAAGAAATGAGATGAGAAGAGGAAGGGAGATGAGAAGAAGAAAGGGGATGAAAGAAGAAAGAAGAAGAATGAAGATGGCTCAGAACCACAACAAAGGGCCCTAAAAATCTTGATCAATCAAGATCAACCTTCTAAGCCAACAAACTCAAATATCAAACCACCTCAAACCTCAAATCCAAAATATTTGTACAAACAAACTGCTAACACCTTTTTGAAAATACCAATTACCTCATGCCAAACATCTCTAAATAAAATTTTAAACCTACCTTCTGTTGAGCCACCAACCAAAATCCATTACAAATCTGTTGGGAAAAACCAAAGAAAATGCAAGTTACTGGGAGGGCCATCTGGATCTGTTTCAATCAAAGAGATTTTCTACCTCTGAACTGGTACATCTCAGATGAAGACTACTTTCAACAATTAGCTGAAGAAATGGTCAGAGTTTGGATTGTAACATTGGAGGAAGTAAGAATCTACTATCAGGATGGAACCTTCACATTTCTTGGCAGCAAATTAATGGACACATTTTCTCCTACAGAACTCAAAAGGGTGATAAGCTTACTGAAGGACAAGGACATTGTAACTAAAGCATGGAGATCTGTTTTGGCTGAATGGTTGGTACAAAGGGAAGAAAGAAGAGCAAGAGAAAAGGCTGAAAATGAGGAGAGGAAAAGAAAGTATATTGAGGAGATATAAATGTATATACAAAGATCTGAAGAACTCAAGGCAAAGGGGATGAGTAGAATTATCAAGGATGGACAATTTCTAAACATCAAGGCTGGAAGATTCTCAAGGGTTAGGGTTGGGTTCTTGAACAATTATTCATTAATAGATAAACTCAAACTTGTAGAAGCTCTAAGAGGAACACCAATCATAGAGGAACTGGAAGTGCTTGTATAATTAAAGGACCTCATTAGAAAAGAAACAGGAGATGAGAAGTTTGATTAATGAATGTTTTTGTTAAACTCAAGAAATCCTTATGTATAAAAGTTGTAACTCTGTCAATTTTTTATGTAAAGTTTTAATTGTTCATTGTAGCTTAGGGTTAGTCTTGTTACTAGGCATGAATTTGTGATAAATAATCTTCTCACAAATTGAGGGAGATTTTTGTGCAAGACATGTATGTACTATAACAAGACTAAGTCAAATTAACAACCCTAAGTAAGTTGTATGATAATCTAAATTTTCATTTTGTATTATATTACTTAAGTCTGTAAAAGTGTAAATAGATTAGACTGGAGTATTTTTCTGTAAATAGTCTCAAGCCTAAGAATAAACTCTGGAAGAAGATCATGAAGATCATGCCTCAGAGAAAGTGTGAAGAAGCTTGGAGTTGAATAAATGTGTTTTGAGAAAAATATTCTAAGTTAAGAAATCTACAAGTCATATAGAGAAGTCATTCGAGATCTCCAGAATGACTTATCGACAAGTCAAATATAGCTTATAAAGAAGTCTCAGAGATATCGAGAAGCCAAAATGAAGATATGAAAATTGGAGATATCGACAAGTCATTTCTGCATTAAAGAACTCAGAGATATCGGTAAGCCAAAATAAAGATATGAAGATTAGAGATATCGACAAATTAGATCTACATGCAAAGACTTGGAGACCTCGACAAACCAAGCTCATTCGAGATCTCAGAGATCTCGACAAGCCAAGCTCATTCGAGAACTCAGAGATCTCGATAAGTCAAGTTCACATTCGAGAACTCAGAGACATCGATAAGTCAAAACACTTGTAGAGAACTATGAGATCTCGATATGTCATTATACTTGTCGAGATGTCAGTTCTCTATAGTTCAAACTGGAGATCTTGATGTAAAACTCAAAGTACAAAATGCAGACCAGTTAAAGATCCAAGATTATCAATTAACAAATGATAAGTGGCATTTTATACCACTTAGAACGTCTTATAATGGCTTGAATTGATGTCTTGAAATCAAGTATTTTGTGTATTCGATGCGTTTTTCTAGTATTTGTGCATTTCAGGGTATTACTTGCATTTGTGGAGAGATTTCGTCAAGAATAAGCCTTAGTATATGCTTGGCATTGCAAGTGGGAAGTTAGGAGCAGAATGCAGCAAAGAACGGGAGCAAAAATAAGGTATTTTCCAGTAGGGGTCTGAGCGCCCGCTCAGCTCTGCTGAGCGACCGCTCAGGGAGCTGGGCGCCCGCTCAGGATTGTTGAGCGGCCGCTCAGGGACGTAAATTAAAATAATTATTTTTAGACTCCTAATTCTGTTGAGCTTCCGACTTCTGAGATAGCTGGGTTTTGTGGGACTCCTATATAAGTAGTTTTCAGAGACGTTTCATAGGGTGTTGAATCGTAGTATCAATCGAGGAGCAAGGAGATAAGGAAGAAGACCGTTTTAGCACATAGCAACGAAGAGAAAGCATAGTTTCTTGTGATTCTTTATTTCGTTGTAACAGTGGATGCTAGTTTTCTTTATTTTGAACCTATTTACTCTATTGACGTACTCTGGTTTAATATAAGTAGTTTATTTAGTTATTCTCGTGTGTTATTATCATGTTTTCATATGAACCCATGATGACGATGAGTGCTATCATGGGCTAATCGTGATCATGAGGTCGTAATGGATTTGCTATGGAATTCTTTAGTTAGTTGTTTAATACCTTAGTGTGTGATGATTGTAAGATATCTAGTAGTGGTTGTGCTTATTCGTCTTATGTGTGTCGCGAACATATAAGATAGGGTATTAATCTCTTGTGAAGCGACGGTGGATCTTGAGGTTTAGAACTTGCCATGCTAGCATAGGTTCATGTATGTGTATGCATGATTAGTGGGTAACTCTAACCGTTTTACTTGCCCTGTGTAATCAAAAAGAATAACTTGTGCTTAAATCGTTATGTTGTCAAATTCTGTAGCCATATAGGGTCTCAACATAACTGATGCCTATTCAACTTCTATCTTAATTGTGGATGCTTGGTAGAATGGTATTAGTACAACGAAAGTTGGCTTTTATCAGTTTCGTGTTGTTCGATTAATATCATCACCGTTACATGCTAAGGGTAATAACAATAACTATTGAAGGAAGTAGTAATGAAGTTGTGATCTCATGTGTGTTTAATATTGTTAATTCAAGTGTCAATTAAGTGCTTAATTCTCGTAGTTAATTCTAGTTAATAATTAGTTAATCAAATCTAAGTGTTATTGTCTTGACATTGAGAAGTAATTATACATTGGCGAGTTAGTGTTAATTGAACATAATTAGTCCGAGTCTCTGTGGGAAGGAACTAGAAAGTATCCTATATTACTTGTGAACACGTATACTTGCGTGTATTATTAGCGCGTGTTTTCGCCCTAAAAACAAACAAATCAATCACTGATTTGAAAAGTCTACAAAAAGCGGCTTGAAGAGTACAAGATCAAAGACCAAGATTAACTGATAGATAAAGTCACATACATGCACGATTTACAAAGATACACTAAGCCAGAAATAAAAAGTTTTAGTTAACTTAAAGTAGGGTTTAATACATGTTATTGCATGTTGTGTAAAACCTGTATTTATTGTTCTATAAAGTAAACACTGGATGCTTTGTTTTAGATGTAACAAATAGATCTAAAAATCTTGTAACTCTCTCAAGAAAGAAGCTGAGTTCTTTATCAACAAAGAACCAAGAAATTTGTAGTAAGACATACTTGATTTTAATATAAAATTAAGTGAGTTTTGAAAATAGTGTGTTCATGTGCATGTTTTATTATTTCTGTTAAAACATTCTATCTCTACAAGTTAGATTACTTCGTTCACCACTTCCATCACACTTCAAAAAGCTTTAAATAATCCAAAACACATTCACCCCCCTCTGTGTTATATTCATTACCTAACAATTTATCTTGTTATCTTGATAATTAGTCATATCCTGATGCTTGTCCATATCCTGACACCATATCTTATTGTTATGCAGATCCTAACTGATGGTAGATCTTGATGCCCCGTATCTTCCCAATAGATCATGATGTTTACTTAGAGAATTCTCGCCTAACAGACCGAACCCAAGAAGGGACAAAATAACACCCGAGTCACATTTAGACCATTATAACTTTCACGAAAATTCCAGAAGTTTTCTCGAAAGTTGGGGGGAAAATGATATGGATGAAAAGTAATCCGTAAAGATATAGTTAATGCTGAATTAATTATGTCCTAAATTTGACTGGTCAAAGTCCGTGAACGCCACGACCACGACCAAATATTAGTCCTGATAGTCCGAGTAGACCATGACGGCCATGTCCCAAGATGGTCGTGACGTCCATGGACCAAAATCAGCTACTTGATAGGCTCGTCGAGCAAACCTGAGAATGAGGTCCACAATGACACCAAAGCCATGTCCAACATCGAAACGGACTCCTATAAGGAAGGATTTAGAATCCACCGTTTTGAGGAGTCCTACTTACCATATAAGTAGGAGACTTGTCCACCAAGTCTCGTAACCCTAGTCTAACCCTAGACTCAATATCTATATAATAGGTTCTAACCCTAAAACTATGTTTTTGCCTTAATTCTCTACAACACAGATACAACACAGAGATACGTGGGCATCTTATGAGGACCGTATAGTCTCAAACACAAGTGCAACCGTTAAAGTTCGAAACTGAACAACCCTGTAATTAAATACAAACGAAACCCTAATTTTTATTTCATAACTCAACCTAATACAGAATTTCGTATAGAATTTTAAATATAAGTTTGTAAAAATAAAACACCATCATTACACTTTAGTTTTCACCAAAAAAATATTTGTAAATATTTGAATTACAATATTTAGCAAATTTCAACATTTAGATATCGAATCTAATCTAGAATATTATCAAAATTTAAAAATCAAATGTAAATGAATTTACTTTTTTTTGAATAATTAACCTTATACGTCTTGTAAAACAAATTTACAAATTTTGAGAAAAAAGTGACAATCGAACCCATAATTTGTTACGGCAAAAGATAAACCGTCATTACATGAACTATCTTGTGGGGCTCATAAAATTTATATTTTATCATGTTATAATTGATCATAATTTTTTAATTAAATTATATTTTTATCCATAAAAATCTTTTGAAGGGAAACAACAACCTAAATGCAATATTATATCTAAGATATTCTTTGCAGAGAGAATTATCAAAATAGACCAAAAAAGAGGAAGAGAGGCCCTACACTACCCTTCAGTTTTGCTGACAATTGTCTGTCGTAAGCTCTGTTATAAAAATCGGCCGATTTTTCAAAAATCGCCGATAAATCACTCAAAAATCAGTTAAAAATATTTGTCCAATTTGACCGATTTCTGATAAATCATCGATAAATCATCCGTTTTTTTAAAAATCATCCGATAAATCGTAAATCGGTACCTCTACCAAATAATTCCGATTTCCGAAATCTGTAACACTGGTGGTAAGTCGTAACTGTATATTTTTAAAAGGGGGTGATGTGTCATTCCGTGCTACGCATCAGGAATGATACCATTCACGTATAACGTACTAATGAAACATTTTGAGCTAAATTTTTGATATACTAACATCTCCCATAAGGGTTACCCACCTTATTTACCATGTCAAAATTTGGCACAACTTTTTAAATTAGCAAAAAGTAATAAAAAAATCTAAAATATATATTATTCAACCCATTTTTATATTGAACTAAATATAAAATAATATAGAGAGATCACATGGACAATCTTTAAAGTTGTTTAACTATTGGAACAAAATTTTAATAAATATTGGCAAGAGTGACATGGATGTGTGAGAAAATTAAAAAATAATATTATTTAATAATTTATTATGATTGGACAATTTTATTAGCAATCTCTGTCGAATATGCTTAAAAATTGGGAGGGGCGTATTTCGCGCCTACCCTTCTGTTTACTTGTTTACATGCTAGTGTTCTTTATAATTGATTTTTTTTTCTCTTATTTTTTCGAAAAAAAAAGCAAATTAAAAAGCTAATAGAAAAGTATAAATTTGAGTTGCACATGTGAGAGAGCGTCATCGTCTTCTGTCGCACAACTTGCCTAATTTACCAGAATTATTCAAAGAGAGTTACGTCACAGCCTACAATCGTTTTATACATACACTCAGCAACTGCTATCTAGGGTTCTTCACTTTTCCTCTACTCGCGGTAAATTTTTTTACTCCACTCATTCTTGAATAATTGCATACATTTTACATAAATAAATTGTAATTCAATTGCTTTAGATTCTGACATAATTTTCTTTCTGTGCTTCTTGTGCTTGTTTTTGTTCGATTTGTAGTCTCCGTAAGCATGATACAAGTCGATAATTTCGCGTTTTATACACTTTTACTGCGTATGTGTTTGTGTAATTTCTTTGTGTAGTACTGAATTGTAGTGAGCAATTAGAGTCTATTGACGATATTGTTTTTCGGATGATTTGTATAGATTTGATAAAATTTCGACAAAGAATGAACAATTACGATTGATTAGTATAATATGTATTTGAAGTGAATTATGATGTTGAGTACATTGTGAACTGACAGCTTGAGGTTCGAGGATGTGACATGCTAAGCTTTTGTTTGTTGATTTTGTGTTGGTTGGAAAACAATTAATGAACTCGTGGAGGCTGTATTCGTGATTGGAAATTAAATATAGTTTTTTAAAGTATTGAACATTGCGGGGAATATACAAGGGGCTAGGAACGCTGCTAAATTAGGTTAGAAAGAGATGTAGAGAGTTTTAAATTTGTATTAAATATGTAAGTTATAATAAATTGATAAATAAATGGGGATTATGACCCATTAAGGTGGGTGAGAAATTTCACGTGAACCCTATAATTAATGTCGGCTTTGAAAGGGAATTTTTATACATTTTTTTTCAAGTAACTGCCATGACACCAAAGTGGGAGAGATAACGTGATGACATGGGGAGGTCTCAAGGGAAGGGAATTCAGAAGGTGCCATTGTTGTGGGTCTTGGTATACATTCTTGTCAAGTGGTATGTTGCCTACGCATCCTAGTGGGAGGAAAGGAAAATGGTGTAGGATGTTTGAAGGATGGTACCTAGGGCATCTAGCTAATTGTTTTTAAATGAGTTATCTTAGTGTCCTATAGGGAGCTACTTTGGAAGGAACGGTCCTAAAACCATTGGACTTTCCATGTTTTGAAAAAGATAAACAAAAAAGAGAGAGAAAAGAATGTAAATTTGGACGTTAGTTCCTCAATTTTATGTAGGCTATAGCTAGTCTATAACTTGCCTTTTGTTTCTAAGAGAGAGAGACTACATTTGGAAGTCACCAGCTACTTTATTTCCTCATCTTTATGTCAGCTATAGCTAGTCTAACCTTATATTTCTGAGATGATTGTAGGGATGTGCTGTTTCTTTTACCTTTGGTATTTCCCCAATACCTTTCCTCAGCTTTCTTCCTAAGTTATACATATCTCCATAAATGAGTTGAATTCGAAAGGTCAGTCAATTTTTTTTGTAGCACTTTAAATTGTTTATTCTTTGCTAAAAATTCCGAATAAAATTCATTAAATGTGCAAAATGTGAGATTAATAACCTTGGTTAATGATGTGGAAGGAGAATAGATTATGTAGTTTCTTACGATAATGTAGCCTATGTAGGTGAAGGAAAGGTTTAACTTAACGATTCAGATGAAAAAATAGACTGGAAGTAATATTAATATTCCTTTCTAATGTGGCTGTCACCAGGTGTTACTAACCAAAGTTTGTCACATCAGCTTTATTTACCGAGGTTTATATGACTAGACTATAGAGCTCCGACTTTAATTATGGTTCGATTGTTATTGCAAAACTAACAATAGTAGTTCTAATGCGAAAAAAGTGAAAGTTGATTAGTTTTTTTAATTAACTCCTCTATAAATCTTTCAACCTCCCCCCCCCCCATAGTAATTTCTCTGTTTAAACTCGCTCGTTAAATCCATGGTGGTTAATGTTTCTATATGTTCCAATGATTTAAGTTCATGTTAGATAAGAAAGTTAAGGGCCAAAGAGGTTTTGTGATCATTATGAATGTTGTCTCGAAAATATTTTATTTTTGGAGAGTAGTGGTTGAAGCTAGAACACTGGGTATTAAGGATATTAAATCGATAGTTGGATTATTGGGTAAAATAATTGTCCTACCTCTTACTTTATGTGTAAGCACATAATTGTATCTCCCGGAACAGCAATTATATATTTCTTGAAGGTTAAGTGTATATCTTGGGCTTGTCGTTTTCTGTTCTGGACAGATCTTGATCTCGAACCTGTCACATACAACAATCTCTTGTTTTCTCAAAGTTTGTGGGAAAAATCGTGGTATTAGTTATTTAAATTTGTGAAGATGTTTTAACATATGTTTTTACATTTCTTTATAGAGATGGAAATTGTAAACGCATCAATCCCGGACATAAAAGCAGATCCTCAATATTTGGATGGCAATGGTAAAGATGTGGAGGATTTTGCGCAACGTGTTGACCATATGTTCATGAAGGTTGATCAGGTTAGTTAAATGAAACCAACATTGTGTCATCCGATACAAGTTCTTATAAGTTAGTAGATTAGTCCCTCCTTCCCAATTAGTTTATGTGAGACTTCGACTTTTGCACACTCTTTAAGGATATACTTCAATTTTGACTGATGTGAGGCTTTGTAGATAGTAGGATTTGTTATTTACTTATTTTCTATGGCAGGGAGGTATGTGCATTTTTCGGACGATGACAAATTACTATCACCTTATACCTTCTGGTCCATTGCTACTCTTATCAGTTTGTAGTATATTTATAAAAATTTATGCTCTTTTGATGTATTTTGGGACTACTTTTTTTGGAACTCTAGGAAAACTATATTAATAGATTGAGTAACCTGTGGTCTTGGGACTTGTTTTCCGATCTCTCAATTAGTCCATCATGTAAACTGGTTTGCTGAAAAGTGAAAACTTTGGATAACCTATATAAGTTTTATTTTTTGTCTAGCTCCATAAATTTTTATATTTCTTTCTTCTTGCTATATCGAAGTCCAGAATATTTTAAAAAATTTAAGCAATAGCTTTTAATTTACTATGGTTTAGCACTTAGATTTTGTATTGTTACATCTGAAAGTCAGTTACCAACCTTATAATGATTTCAGCAGGCTGCGTCTTGTATTCAACTGTCCGGGGTCCTCAAACCTAATGATTCCGTGGAGATGAAGTCAATTGTTTTCTTTTTTTAGTTATTCTATATTAGATTTCGAAGTTTGGTGCTAGTTCAGGATTCTAGGTTATGCAAATGTACAATTATATTATCACGTAGTTAATATTTTCTACTAATACATTTGGAAATAGTTTTATGATCATCTGCTATATATATGATGGAAAATACCATTCCAATTACCTGCATGATGCTGTCAATTCAGTTACTGGTAGTTTAATGTCTTTCTTACTTATTAAAGCCTAAATATATTTTAACATTTATAACCTACACAATCTTATTCATGCAGCTGGAGCAAACACTAAACAAAGTTGAGCAGTTCTACTCACGTAAAAGGCAACTGAATACTTCTAAAGGTAGTTCAATTCCAAAGGACAAGGATAAGGATAAGCATCTAACTAACTTTAGAAAGAGACAGCAGGATGTATCACGTAGGGAGTCAGCTGCAGTGAAGAGAATGCAAGAGCTTATGCGCCAGTTTGGCACGATAATAAGACAGGTAAGTAGAGATCATTGCAATTTTATCTCGAAATGTTTGTTTTCCATAAGGATTCCACCCTGAATTTCTGTTATTAAAATATCAAAGTCATTAGCTTTTGCATTGTGAAGCATAAAAACAGGGAGGGTTTCTCTTTTGAGTTCCAATCTTTATGTTTTTCTAAATTAATGAAGTTCATCAAGATTTATCCGATATGATCAGGGAATACTTGTTTCCTTATATATGAAGCACATTGACTTTATATTATGCCGGGTAAAATGGGACTTTTCTAAGTGAAGATGAATTTATACTTTGGCAAGGATGAAGTATATAACTTGATACTGGTCTTGTTTGATTTAGCTTTTATGGTGTATTACTGTATGGTTATATGAAAGTCATAAAGATCGGAACTCGTCATTGGACTTGTAAGTTGTATCTATGACCTCAACCTTATTTAAAATTTAATTATTTTATTGTTAAGAGGTAATACGAGTTTGGTTAATTGGTATCCAAATACAAATAAAGTAATTTGACATGCTTGTGTTTACTTCTCAGATTACTCAGCACAAATGGGCAGGGCCTTTTATGCAACCTGTGGATGTCGTAGGTCTTGGTTTGCACGACTACTATGATGTAAAGCTTTTCTGTTTTTTACCCCTTTTCTAATGGTTTGCTATTTGAACCACCATGTCTCTGTGCCAGTAGTCATACTAACTCTCTGTACCCCCAATCAATTTTTTATGATTCTTTCAGCATTAGTTGTTTACATAATGTGCTTTAGATGTTCTATACCAGGTGATCAAAAAGCCAATGGACTTCAGTACAATTAAAAATAAAATGGAGTTCAAGGATGACACTGGATATAGTAGCGTCAGAGAAATATATGCAGATGTGAGATTGATATTTGAAAATGCAATGAAATATAATGATGAAAGGGATGATGTTCACGTTATGGCAAAAACTTTGCTGGGAAAAGTTGATGAGAAATGGTTGCAACTTCTGCCAAAAGTAGATGAAGAGGTAAACATTTCGGTCCTACATTATTAAGATTTCAGATCTGTCCCCTTGGAGTGTTATTATGGTTTTATTTACTTACCTGTTTTAGATCTCGTTTTTAAGATGTTTACTAGTGTGGAATGAAAAATTTAATATTAGTTTGTCTATATTTTATGTTATTAGTTAGGAATAGATTTAATTGTAATTATTCTAAAGTTATACTATACATATTAGTATGAATATTCTAGATTATGGTAGAGAGTAAGAAAATAATTTGCTTCTTGTATTAAGATGATTTTTCTCAACGGTTAAGTTTTAGGGATTTAATTCTATATCCAATCTTTTATTATTAGGAAGACTTTGAAGTTTGATCGATTGATTGAATTGAGATTGATCTCTCTCTTGTTCTGGTATGCAAATTCATCTCTTCTGCGGTTAAGAAATACTTAAGCTCGTGGGTTTTATGAGGTTAATCCGTAATTATCTATCATTTTATTTTTTTTCCTGCTTGTCCTGCATGAGTTATGAGATGTTTTTATGTGTCTTATTCATAGAGTTTCTTATTTATGATTTGAAGAATTTTTTAATTGATAACTGTCACTTACAGGAGAAAAATCGGAATGAAGAAGAAGCAGGCGCTCAGATAGATATGCAGCTCGCTCAGGAAGCTACTCATGCCAGGATAACGAAAGATCTAAACATTGAGGTAAACCAATATCTATTCATAAACTTGAGCATACCACAATATCTTTTAGATATGCAAGTCATATGATTTTTTATTTTCAGCTTGAAAAGGTTGATAGGGATCTGGAGGAACTAAGAGATATGGTGCTTCAAAACTGCAGGTTTATTCTTACATCTTTTAAGTTTCAGCTATTTCTGGCTCAGCTTCTTACGCATCCCTAATTATATTTCTGTCAATCATTGATTGCATCTGTCTAACAGTAATGAATGGGAAACAATTGGCAATTCGAGTTCTTGTGCATTGAAACCAATGATTGCAGACCTGAATTAGTGGGTAGGATGGCCTATATTAGTATAATCTATAGCGGCTTTTCAACTTCTTATTCAAAATCTGCTGTCTCATTTAGATCAGTTATCAAATCTGCTTATAACCCTAAGAGTTTACTAGACATAAAACTATATAAACATAAACTAACTATGTTTGTACAAATTTTATTTAATACACGTGTATATATTAGTAGACCTTTTTTTGGCTTTGTCTTCGTTAAATTTTACAAAGTCATGCTCAAATACGCCGTGGCCGTAATATAATGACTTTTATTATCTCTCACCCTTCGTTGTTGAAAATAAGTTATATAGTGTTCCCGAACTCAAGAAAGAAAAGAGTAGAAAAATGATTCTTTTCCTTCTATCCTAATATTTCCAAAATAGGAAGAAAAATTTGTAAACAAATGTATTAGGAATTTCTTTCTTATTTATTAGCTTTGTTTTCCATTTCTTCTAAAAAAATCATTTGGGAACAAGTTGAACAAATCAATTCTCTGTCTTTCCTTTCTTGAAAAGTTAAGGATTTTCAGAACACACTATTAATTTCTATGTAAGTTACCTTTAAATATACAATTATTGTTAGAAATTTAGTACTCCCTCTTGCTCTCATTATAGGTTGCTGGAATTTTTACACACACTTCGTTACAGGTTGCTCTCATTATAAGCTAAAATAATTTTTTAAACTTTTCTCTTTAAGAATAAAAGCATATGCTTAATTTCTTTTCATAAAAGAAAAGAAATGCAAAATGAGAAAGTTTTAACATGGGGCCAAAACACTTTAAGTGATGTAATAAACGTCTGTTGACCTATAATCAATTGCAAAGGGAGTAGCTTATTCTTCTTGATTCTCATTTTTATACGATTTATTGTTACTTATTAGTTCATTTCAACTGTTCATTTATTTATTATTTTTAATTATTGTTTCTAGTATATTCTTTCAATAAATTTTAGCCATTTGATCGATAAAATCCAACTTTAGCTATTTAAGCTCCACCTCCTGCACCTGTGTAATACGTCATGTATATTATAAATAGTACATCATGAACATGGAATTGTACATTAGAGTTTGATCGGTAAATTGTGGAGGTTAATTATCAGCTCCCTAAATTATATTATCTATCATTAATTTATTTATTTATACAGTTTTAATATTATCAATATTGGTTCCATATATATCCCACCTTTCCCTCCATTTGACTTGTGGGTCCACCATCTTCTACACTGTACCTTCCCACGACCCAAAATATAAATTTAATAGCCTCCCATGCGAAGTGGGGGCATTTGTTGAATACATGAGGCTGAGTGAGACACACAAGGTAGGCTAGGTGCCTTGTTTTTAATGTGAAACTTTAGTTTTTATTTATCTCATTTAGTATACTAAATGTTCAATTTTAATGTAGACACACTAGTGCTAACTAGGGTTAAGTAAGAGAATGGTCAATTGTTTAATTTTTGAAAAATAGCCTGCAAGAAATAATTAATTTTCTACGTCCAGAATTTCATTGTTAAGTTTGAATTTGTCTTTTAAACTTGCGATGAAACAGTCAGAAGAAAAGTAGAGTACAACCTCACAAAGAAGAGAAAGACAAGGTGAGGGACTAACTCCTCTCGCATTTGGTTTTGCACCTCTCAAGGTGAAGTGTGTACCTCTTGAGCTTCACCTTAGGTTATAAGCATTGCAAATTCTACGTAAGTATGTGCTTTTTCCTAGGTGCAACTAAGAGCCCCCTTTATGCCCTTCCTACTGACATCTTCATGTTTTATAGATGTCAGAGTTTACTAGCGTTTTGCAACAAGTACTTTGGCTCGTTAGGTAACCTTGTATTGTCTCCAAGAGTGTTTTTTCATGGTATCACCATTACAATAAAATTAGTGGTATTTTGCGCTTTACCCTTTCTTTGTAGATAGTTCTCTATTGCTATGTGAACCTACTTATACTTTAGGAACACTCATTTTTTTGTTAAATGGTTGAACTTTGAAGTCATTTCCCACCAGTTGTAATTCTTATCCAGAATACTTTACCAATCTGGAAATATTTATGTAATTTATCATATACTATTTAGAATGTTGTCTACCACTAAAGTAATTGAAAAATTTTACAGGAGAATGTCGACTGAAGAGAAAAAGAAACTTAGTTCAGCTCTGACAAGTTTATCTCCAGAAGATCTTGACAGAGCGCTTATAATTGTTTCCCAAGATTACCCAAGCTTTCCTGCAACTAGTCAAGAGGTGGACCTTAACATTGATTCCTTGGTAATAATTTCAATGGTCTAATTATTTGATATTAGAAAATTATTAGTTGTACTAGAGTTGTGTTCTTGATGGTGTATTTTTATGCAGAGCGAGTCAACATTATGGAAATTGAAGTTCTTTGTAAAGGGAGCTCAGCAGTTTCAAAATAGAAGTACAGCAAGGATGGCGGGGAACAACCACCACAATAACGATAATAACAAACGGAAGATTTGTAATGCTTTTGCCAAGTCTTCCCAGAAAAGCAGGAAATAAACACATAGTTCACGGTAATAGTATATATAAACCTCATATAGTTAATAGTTGTAACTCTCAGGATTTTGTTGTACTAGTTTCAGCAACTTGGTTTCTCATAGTGACAGAATGCAGATTTGGGGTAGGTACAAATTTCTACATCTCATATTAGTTTATCTGATTCGTAGTTAATCTGCCTCGGCTGTAGCCGGATCAAATACACAGGGCACCACCGCTCTTGAGGGAGCTTATAATTAATTTCTGATCATGTGGGATATATTCAGCGTCTTCATAATTGGGCTGAAAGCCTGCTATAAATATATTATCCTTTATGTAGAAAGTTATGTTTCCCTACACTATAGGAAAACAGGACAAAACCGACCGACATAAATGGACGGTTTTAAGCAAAAACGGTCGATTACAGACTTAAAACCGACGACACATAGTGGTCGGTTTAAGACTGGTCGGTTATGATATAGTCGGGTTTAACCATCATAACCAAGCTGGTCAGTTATGTGTCTTTGCGTTGAGCCAATATGTGGGGTCATTTTGTATACGTGTCATCACGTGTGCACACAAGGTGCCATGTCCGACCACAAGTGGTCGGTTATGTATTCTTTTTAGATATTGACTGAAACTCATAATCGACCGTGGTTAAAATGTGTATAATGGTCGGTTTAAAGTCAGAAGCTAACTTAACTACACATAACCTACCACCATATAACCGACCACCCTGTCAAGAAGATGGTCGGTTTTATGAAGATGGTCGGTTATCTGGTTAAACGGTCGATTTTGTGGGAATTGTAATGGTAAAAAATGGTTGGTTATGACTTTTGTCGGTCGGTTTTAAGGCTAAATTTTTTAAAAAAATTTGCAGGTTTTCTGCAGTCCCATACCAAACCCATTCAAATCAATCCAAATCAACAGAACACAAATTCATCACATCCAAATCAACATAACACCAGTATAATACAATTCAACACAATCAATACATTAAATCAAACAAAATACTAAATCCGATAAAACACTACTATATAATGTGATAACCATAATATATCCATTTAATCCATAATATGTCATAACTTCGGTTTTGTCCTGTTTTCCTGTAGTGCTACTAGTAGTACTCGATTTATAATCAAGAGTAGTAATTAAGCTGAGAGAATTTATAATAGTCTGGTTCTGAGAGAATTTATAATAGTCTGGTACTCCATTCGGTACATAATACATTACTACATGTCCACTTTGAAAAAAAAAATTCAAATTAGTTGTCCACCTCAACTTTAACCTAAGTTTATGTTTTTAAAATTAACTTTATTCCACTTATCTTTAATTTATTTTCAAGATCAACCACATATTTAAGAAATTCTTTTTAAAAATAAAAATATGAGATTATAATTTTTATTCACAAAAAGATTTTTTTGAAAAAAATATTTTTAAATAAATGGTCAAAACTCCTAAACTTAAGTGCTAAAAAGTCAAATGTTATATATTAAAAAATAGAGAAAATATTATATTTAACTAATGCAATTAATGTATCTTTTTCTTATCAAATCTCACTATTCTGAATATTTGTGCTCTTTTTAAAGTAAACATGTAATTTGAAAAGTAAACATATAGGGAGTAATATAAAATCAAAATTAAACAATCCCACGCCATTAGAAAAGTTAAACATATACTAATTTACATATATTTATTGACCATTAATTATGACGGTGACTAATTAGTCCACTTTTTCACGTTAATGTATGTGGACCCGCACACATAATTCAATCAGATTTTAACAAGTGTATAGCAAATAGTTAGCGGACCAATTAATATGTATATGTAGCTAGTCGTAGCCTAAAATTAATTGCATGTTTAACTTTTATGGTTCTAATCAAAGTGACCCGTTTTAGAAACGACTTCTATATGAATTAGAAATAGGTTAATGAAAGTATCTCATTTAAATTGTATATTTACTGCTACGCACTATAATCTAATGAGAAAAAAATGGAAAAAGTGTTTCTTCTAAGTTCTTATAAGTACATACTATCTTGTCGGGGCGGAAGTGGGAAAATCTAGATTAAAACCAGGCTAGACTAAAATTTTTTGTAAGGAATTTTTTATAAAGTTCCCGTTTTTAGTTAAAATTTTGTATAAATTTTACATTAAGTCCAGCTAGTCTCGTAAACTGAGTTACAAATCATTTTAGTCCATAATATTATATGATGCTCCTTTCGGCCGCTGTATCTTTTAGCTATTTTGAAAGAAAATTGATAATTGACAATGTCAGTAATGTCGAATGTATTGAACATCACATTAATTTCAAATCTACCATGCACATGGTGACAACCTCACAGTTGAATTTTAATCTTTATGTATGAGATAGATCTTGATATATTTATGTAACAAACTATAGAATTTACATATACAGATCTTGATATATACAAAATGAGAACATGTAGTAAGCATACTTAAAGATAAGTAGATAAATAGCTACATGCAACATAATTCTTGATTAATTATGCATATATGTCACGGACTAATTAAATTAATAATCTATAGAAACACCTGAAAAAGTAAAATCTCATTGGCCGTTGCTGCTAAATAGGCATGGATGATTACCAACAGAATTTGCAGTTAAATCTTTTCGTTTCATTCGGTGCATAGTAAATTTCCAAGTATCACTACATTTAAAGTTCATAACCATATTGAATGCTCAGAGTTTGTGTACTTTTCTTAAGGTATATTTTATATACACACCGTCAACTTAAGTGGATATGGCTGTCGGTAACCAGTAACACAGGCCAGTATGTGAAAGCAGATGGGATTAATATATATAATAGAGGTGCAGTAGTTTTGAGCATTCATTGTCATTGTGGATAGCTGTTAGTTGTTGAAAGTATTTATTACATGCAACATGATTTGGAATAGGCGCATTGGAGATGTATTAATTTTCTAGTCCTATATATATAAACCCTAGTGATGGCTGTTCATTCAACTATCAGTGTGAAGTTCACTAAGTTCGAGGTTGATACTGACGTTAAAGATGGGGCGTGTTGGTTTTATGAAAGTTAGTGTGTTAGCATTGCTCTGTCTTCATGTTCTTGTAGCAAGTCATGTTGTGTTTGCTAGGGATGTGAGGGGTGATGAGGAAGAAAAGTTCTTGAGTGTTGGTAAGGGAGGCGGTTTTGGTGGAGGGTTTGGAGGCGGGTTTGGTAGTGGAGGTGGTAGTGGTGGTGGATTTGGAGGTGGGGGTGGAGGAGGTGGTGGAAGTGGTGTAGGATTTGGAGGTGGAAGTGGGGGAGGTTTTGGAGGTGGAAGCGGATTTGGTGGTGGCATTGGAAAGGGTGGAGGGATTGGGGGCGGTGTAGGTGGAGGAATTGGAAAAGGTGGTGCTATTGGCGGTGGACATGGGGGCGGTATAGGTGGAGGAATTGGAAAAGGTGGTGGTATTGGCGGTGGACATGGGGGTGGTGTAGGTGGAGGAATTGGAAAAGGTGGTGGTATTGGCGGTGGTGTAGGTGGAGGAATTGGAAAAGGCGGTGGTATTGGTGGTGGACATGGGGGCGGTGTAGGTGGAGGTATCGGAAAAGGTGGTGGAGTTGGAGGAGGTGTTGGGGGTGGGATAGGTAAAGGTGGAGGAGTGGGTGGTGGAATAGGAAAAGGAGGAGGAGTTGGTGGTGGTGTAGGAGGAGGTGGTGGAAAAGGTGGCGGTAGCGGCGGAGGAGCAGGAGGTGCGTATGGAAAAGGTGGTGGTGTTGGTGGAGGAATTGGTAAGGGTGGTGGTATTGGTAAAGGTGGGGGTAGTGGAGGAGGGATTGGTTTAGGTGGTGGTGTTGGAGGAGGCAGTGGAAAAGGAAAAGGTGGAGGTGCTGGAGTAGGATTTGGTAAAGGTGGTGGTGTTGGAGGAGGATATGGCAAGGGTGGTGGTGTAGGTGGAGGCATCGGGAAAGGAGGTGGCATTGGCGGAGGAATTGGAAAAGGAGGTGGCATTGGCGGAGGGATCGGAAAAGGTGGAGGTGCTGGTGGAGGAGGTGGTATTGGAGGCGGGATTGGCAAAGGTGGTGGCATTGGTGGTGGCATAGGCAAGGGTGGAGGCATTGGAGGTGGCATAGGAAAGGGTGGAGGCCTAGGTGGTGGTGGCGGATTTGGCAAAGGTGGTGGAGGATTTGGAAAAGGTGGTGGCTTTGGAGGAGGTATAGGCAAAGGTGGCGGCATTGGTGGTGGAGGAGGTTTCGGTAAAGGTGGTGGAATTGGAGGAGGAATAGGTGGAGGTGCAGGAGGTGGTTTTGGCGGTGGATTTGGTGGTGGAGGCGGAGGCGGGGGCGGAGGCATTGGTGGACACAACTGATTAATATATATTAGCTTTCTTCCCTGCATGGTATTGAGATGCTGCAAGAACCAACCAGTGCATGTGTATCTGATATAATCCAATGTATTACGAGTCTTACTATACTACTATACTGAGAAAAGAGTGCAATATTTTAACTACTGTCTACTGTATTGCTACCATTGTCTACAACAATAAAATTTTGGCTAAAATTGATTTATGATACTCAAGTCTTCTCTTAAATTTTCACTTCACAGAGATGAGGTTAAATTAAATATAAGTCACAGCTCACTTATAATTTATTCATACATACAAATGGTTTGTACATTTTCACAATTTCACATACATTGTTTAGGTGGCCTGTGGCAGAAAACAGTTTTAAGAATGAAAAAACAGAACTCTGAGAAGCAAATCACCAGGACACACACATTGTCAACTTGTGCACTCAAAAATTATTTTAGTGCTAAAAGTTTTGGGTTTAAAATAATATTCTTATATATATAACTTGCCAAAACGCCATACATAATAATTATTTGAAAAGCATTTGAAGAAATTTTAACTACTAAATTATAGTGCTAAAATTATCCATTTTGTGTGTTATAATTAAATTTAAAATTTGTTAACTACTTGTGAGTTACGACTACACATATATCTCAAATATCTCATATCTCTCTATTGTATTTTTTTTCTTTGACAAGATATCTTTAGATTGTTGGTATGATTACAAAGTTTTTTTTTCCATTTTTATCCCAAAAAAATATGGGAGTAAATTAACATACAAGTAAGTTAGAAAGAATTAAGTTAGAAATCTAAGAGATGATGTTACAATTAGTTTAGTAGGGATAAAAGAGTCACTATTAGTGAGAGTGGTAGTTACAAAAATTTAGAGTCTCTCAATATTATCCTAAAAAAATTGTTAGATTTATGAAATCATAGATAGGTTGTGGTCAAGTCATATTCTGTACATCTATCTATATATATTTATGAATTGTTCAACGCGCATATATTAGATAGAAGATCTATCATTGACTTGTGAAGAACAAGTCCGAGTTCTGCAAAATGTATACATAAGCATGGATGGCATGGAGTTTATTGAAAAAAATATACAAGGCAGCAGGCCATGAAATTAAATTGTCTGAAAGAATTTAATGTCCAGGTAATATAGATGTAGAAATTAAAATTCCTAATTTCGGCTCATGCACCGAGTAGCATTAAGCTTTCGTTTAGGCTTTATGTAATCCACGTTTTGTTTTGTTTTGTTTTGTGCCCTTGGCTCGTGAGCATTCTGCTATTCTGCGCTTTTCCATGTCAATGGCTCGTGAGCATTCTGCTATTCTGCGCTTTTCCATGTCAATGAAGAAACTCAGATTGACCCGATACATGCTAGTAAGATAAAAAAAAACTAGATCGAAACATGAAAGCATAGAAGTTAAGCAAACTTGGCAGAGAATGAAAATCTGGAGACAACAAACAGCCATTTACATGGAAATAGACGACAAAATCTAGAGACGACAAACTTGGCCAAGGAATGAAGATACAACCTGAAAATTTGTGATGTTTCTCTTGTGAAAAGTGCAACAAATGATGCAATTTACGATCAAGAGGGTTACACTTTTAAAGCCCTACATTAGACTTGTTATATCATGGCAACTCAATGACCCTCTACCTTTGGTGCTGTTCAAGCACGATATTAATTAAGCAGATCCACCAGTGGTAATGGTTCATGTAGACCGAGAATTTCGCAACGTAATTAAGTGAATAAAATATGATTTTGTGGTATAATTATAAATTATGTGCTTAAATGATTTTGATGGTTAATTATCTTTCTTATATATTAGTAACTGGGAACGTAGAAAGATGCGTTCCAATTTAAAGAGTCAGCTTAGGATTAAGCTGTGTTGTGAAAAAAGGCCCCAAATGTCACTATTTGGGGTATAATGGCCATGAATGTCACTTTTCAAAAAGATGGCCCAAATGTCACTCCAAAACGGAGATTCAGGTACTGTTTTTCATATAAAATAAAATCGGAGATGTGTCTCCCGTTTTGTTTTTTTTTTGTTCAAAAACGCAAGCCGAGTTGCTGTTTTTGTATAGAAAAAGGTGAATTGGAAGTGTGTTTAGCTGAAAACGGTTTACCAAACCACGTTTAGCATAAGAAGACAAAAAAAATTGAAAAACGTAAGACGAAACCACGTTTTGTATATTCAAACATAAAAAAATAAAAACAGACCCCGAGACTCCGTTTTGAAGTGACATTGAGGGTCATTGCACCCCAAAAAGTGATATTTGGGGCCAACACCCCTGTGTTGTCAGGCCGTCAGGTAAAACAGAGCCCGTCTTAAAAAGGGATTAAAGGGTTTAAATGTAAAATTGTTGATATGTAAAATGGAATGTTTAAATGCGTAAATCAAAGTCTATATGGTTAAGGTATACGAGTTATGGTATAGACATGTTGTGTGATTATAATTGAGTATATAAATACTCTTACGGTATAACGATAAAGGGAATTGTTAAAGCGTCCTGGTAACGTCCAGTGGGAATTTGATTAAGGTTTTGATTTTTGGATTGTAGATTCGGAGCGTGAGGGCATTCACGCTAGGAAATGGAAAAGTATACTAGGTGGCAGTAGTTCAACTTCCGTGAAACAGGAAAGTGAATTCAGGCAAATAACTCTACTTATTTGTGCAATTGTTATAGAGAGGATATTGTTCATGCCATGTAGAGTATTGAACTGTTATAGTGATATACCCCTGTTATTGATTCTTGAGATGCCCTGTCATTGTCCTTGTGAACCTTTTTATTGATAAGATTATTGTTCATACCTTTTTAAGTAACCTTTTCTTATCTTGATCACTTGTTAATACCTTGAATTCTTGTAAACCCTATAAGAACCTTTGCAAACCCCTTTGTGTGATGATCCTTTATTCCTTTGTTTACCTTATTCCCTAATGATCCTTGAAACGGTTTTGACTCCCTAACTTGTATACCTTGTTATCATTTGATCAAGATCCTGAGCATTGAACTTTGCTTACCTTTGGTTTATTCACTTCCTTTGAATTATTGAAATTGAACTTAAGAATGAGTTTCGACTTGAAAGAATCTGAATGATTTCATATTCTTGGTAATTGTAATAACCCCAATTTTTGGAAATTTTTGAAACCCTTATGAATAGTGTTTTTGCTGAATGAGAAAAATTTTCATGCCACACTATGTAGGGGTTCTGTTATTGATCTTATGGAATATTATTAGTACTCTATGTGGTATATAAGTGTATGTAAAGATCGTCAGAATCCAATTCCGAACACTTTGATTTTTCCCGGAAATCCAATAGATACGGAAAGAATTGAGTATAAGGTAACAGGATAAAAGGATTTAAATTAAAGGATTATAATAGAGGATCATAAAAAGGAATTTAATGTATTGAGAAAGGTTAAGGGAACCTAAGTAATAAGATCCCGGGTATGATCCCTCGAACGATAAACGAAAACGAAAGTTAAGCGAACTGTATAACAGATCAGCGGTCATTAGGCAAACAATTAAAAGCTAATCAAAGGGATTAGTGGGGGTGATGTCATCCAACCAATAGAAAGAGGACAAAGGAGGGGTGATGACATCACAAAGTGATGCAAGCATGACATAGAAGGGAAGGAAGTGTGGTTGAATTATAACCACACAAAATCAAGGTTAATTAAGTCATTAACCAAAAACAACACAAAAAATCAACCAACCAAGCAAATCATTTCATTTTCATCAAACAAAACACAAAAGCCTCTTTCTTCCCAAGCTAACTCTCGGCTTCTTTCTTAAAATTTGAAGATCCAAGCTCCACCATTTACTATTTAGCAAGGTAATTATCTAAGCTTCCCCATGGATAGTTACATACTTCCTATAAGTTTAAGCTTCTAATTCCAAGCCAATCTTTTTCTATAAATCAAGGAAGAAGATGGTGAATAGTAACCTTCAAGAAATAACTTTAGTTTTCTTGAATTTTTATGAAAGATTAAGGTGATACAAGCAAGGATCAAGGTTCTTTAGGCATTCAAAGCTCTTGTGTTGTGTTAAAAAGCTTCAAGGAAGGTATAATCTCTTAACCAAGCTTTGTTATTGAATGTTAAGAGCATAATATGAGTATTTTAGTTCATGAGAGGCTTGATGGTTGTGTATGTAGAGATTAGTGAGTTTTGGGATGTTGTTGGATTGGTAAATGTTGTTGTTTTGATTAAAAGAACTTAAGTATGATTAAAGTTAAGCTTAGGCATAAGTATGAATGATTAAATTGAATTGGTTGGGGTTGTTATGATGTGAAAAGGATGGATGTTGGTTGTATGTTGGATTTGAGGTTGATTTGGGATGGTTTTGGAATGGTTTAAAATTGGGAAATCGCGTAAACATAGCCGTCGTAACGTCCGATTTTCTTTGGACTGTTTTTGTGCATAGCATTAGGACCCGAGAACCCCCTGCTAGATTATGACCACTGCCATGTTTAGATAACTCATGTTACGAGCTTCGTTTTGATATGTAGTTCGTTCGATTCCGATGCACGGTTTAGGAGAAACGACCGTTTCAAGTAACGGCGTTTCGCGAACGAAACTTTTCCCCTCGCCTTACTTTGAAACATAGGTTAAAGACCAAAAAGGGTTAATTAATGTATGAAACATTATTGGTAAGTGTTTTAGGCAGTTGGTAAGACACTCGCGAAGGAATCGCTTTAAAACTCGTAAAGGTTAAATTATTAAAAATGGTGGAGCCGAGGGTACCCGAGTGACTTAAGCGAATCAGTGAGCGCAAAACAAGCGTTAGAGTCTAAGTTAGTTAAAGTATAGATTTACAAGTGATTTTGGTTTAATTCCAACTTACTTGTTGTTTATAGGTTACCAGACTCGTCCCGAGCCTTTTATCACCCCAAGTCGCTCAGGCAAGTATTCTATCCGTTATACTGTTGTTGTGATGTATACATTTGTACATGCATGATCTTGCGATAAATGCATATTGGTTATTTAGCAAATTCTTGCGATATATTGTAGCATGTGATATGGTATATATGCATGCCTGTTTCATATTCTTGAAATATATATCTGTTGGTTCAGTTGATAATACCTATGCTAGAGAATAGCGGTAACTTGCATATACCCTTAGTATAGGGACCCAAAGGTGAAAATATTTTCTAAAACCGGGAGTCGAGGATCCCGAGTAGATTTTGTATATATGGATATGGATATATATATATATATATATATTTATATATATATATATATATGGTTATAGTTTTCCAAACTATTAATCGAATAAGGTTTATTCGATAACTTTAACTTTATTTTATTATTGAATATTATTTCGAATATTATTCGAAGGCGTATGACTCCTTTTATTTATTTATTTATCTGAATATTATTTGAATATTCATTCGAAGGCTTATGACTCAGTTTATATTATTTAATGAATATTATTTGAATATTCATTTGAGGATCTATGACTCCGATTATTTGCTGAGGTATATTCTTTATTTTATTAAAGAATAAGGTGTCAATAATCAAACTTATTTTCGATTATTCAAATAAAGATAATACTTTCATATAAGTATATCTTTGGTTATTTAATGTTTATTTCAAGTATAAGTTTTAATACTTCTACTTCAATTATTTTTATAAAGATTATTCTTTATGGGAATATTATTTAAATAATAATATTCAGTCATTTTCTAAATATTCTGGGGACTGATTTACTTCATTAAATCAGCTTTACTCCAAACACTCTATAAAGTGTTTTTGAGTCTTCAAAATGATTTTTAAAGTCAGAGCGGATCCCAAAACTCATTTTTATATTTAAGATCTTCCTTTTTAAGGGGATTTAAATACTCGCTCAAAACCTGGGGAATCCGGCTCTGTGGTGTATTTTATATTCGCAACGAGGTTGCAGTTTTGGTAAATGAATTGATTACTTGCCCAATGTTCGGGAAGTAAGCCCATCTAATTGAGTCGGCATAAGCGACAGGCCGGGGTACGGTCTATCAAAGTGTAAGTGGCTGGGTGGCAGTCCATCAACGCGTAAGAGGCCGGGTGGCGGTCCAGCACAAGGTCCTTATGTGGCCAGGGTGATGACCGGTGGGGGATTCATCCATCTACTAGTAGAAAAGGTTACTTATTGGTATCTTTGCCTGATCAGCAAGATATCTGGTTTATGCCAAAATTCTTTTCCTTTCCAAAATTCATTGGATGTTTCAAACTCTGTTCATACTTTACATAACAGAGGTTCCAGGAAATGTTTAAGAGATATATATATGTGGATATATATATATATATATATATATATATATATATCGGGACTAAATAAAGTATCTCGTAACTTTATTTCATTCAATAATATTTCAAAGATTGAATCTATTCAAATCTTGTCTTGTAGTCTCATCTATGTGATGAACTTTTGAAACTGATTATAACTTGAACGGTGGTAGTTCAAGTAGTATTGGGAAAGATATAAGTATATTGGGGGTATTTGGTAACCTCATCTTTTAAACTTATATCTAATTAATAATTGTCTTATGAATGACAAAGATTTTCAGAAAAACGTTGAGACAAGGTTAGATATATGAGATCACCTTGCAACGATATTTTTTTATACAGTTATACACTGGGACTTTGTGTATATTATGCATGGAAGAGGACTTCCAATATTTTGAAAAGTATATATGTATATATACTGAATATTTTGCGACTTCATCGCATTAAGATATCAAACTTGGTTCATTTCTTTTGACCAAGACTTTCATGAGTATTATGAGTAGGCTCATATACTATTAATCATTATATATATTGTTTTGGTGGGCTTGCTGTTCACCCTTGCTTTATTTCTTCATCACTCAACAACAGTTAGGAAAGATGGCCAGACTCCAGCAGACCCAGCGCAAGCACGAGGGAAGCGTCCTGCGTCTTCCCGTTGATGTTGTAGCTGCTATAGCTGCAGAGGTAGATCTATTGTAGATTAGACCATCTACTTTTGAGAATCAATTATGTATAATTATAACTTGTGGCAGATAATGGCAATTAACTGTAAATTATCAAGAAATCATTTTGGGTTGTAATAACTTTTAAATTGTGGATTCAAAGACTTGTACTTATTTAAATTTCATCTCTGAGACTATAACGGGTTGTGGTATGTGTTAGTGTGGGGTCACAGCATAAGGTTATTTATTATTAATTAAGTGAAGTGATATTGTGGAAAGAAAGACCGTGACGACCCGGATCCCCGACCCCGGATCTGGGGGTGTTACAGAAATGGTATCAGAGCCAAGCGTTATAAACCTCAGAGATGATGGGACGTTAAGATAATAAGTTCACTAAGATAATAAGAACTCTTGCCAAGTTCATAGTCGGGCTACCTAACGTAGCACTGACAGTTAAAACCCTTATGGGAACCCTAATAGGTATCGTGATAGTAACATAGTTTGTTCTCGTATAGGGCAGCGGGGCACCAAACCTTGAGGTTCAGGAGCATCAGCATGAGGATGTTTTATTACAAGTTGGAGATCAAATTGTGAATCCGATGGAGTACCCTAATGAGGGACCAGATGAGGTTCAGATAGAGAATGCTGCGGTTGAGGATGTTATTCCGGAAAGGATTGTGGCTGAGGAGGATCTCATGGAGGATCCTGATGAGAATGAAGAGAGGACCGTTGAGGAACAAATGACCGTAGTCAGGGCGACTACCAGAGCAAGAATGGCCGCGAGGGTGGCACTAGAGGATGAAGAGTTACCAAGGGCACAAAGGTTAATGAGGGCAGAAGGAGTGGGGCCTTCCACGACCCCAATTATACCAGTATCAGACCCTCTTCCAGAGGCTCCTGTAGACATCCATGAGGTTCCACCAATTCCTGTTCCCTCCCCTGTACAAAGCCCAGCACATACTGAGGAAATGCCACCTTTATCCCCTGCACCATTGTCACCTGATACCATGCTTGGTTATCCATTTGGATCTCCTGGGTTTGCACCACCTGCACCCCATGGACTGCTAGATGCTACCACTCAGGCTTCTCTTATCGCCAATTATTATATGACTTTGGGTGGCCTGTCTGAGGCCCATAATGTTAGGAGTGATCTGTTGGATCGACTTACTGCACCAAGGATTGAGGGCGGGATACTTCCGGCAGGATTAGCGTATAGCATGGAAAGGATTGAGGCTACCACCCGTGTTACAGCTAGGGGCCATCTTGAGGGTCAGGTTGATCCAGCTCTACTTGCGACTATCTTAGACCTCATCACCTCTGTGATGGAGCAGGTTAGGGATGTCGTGCGTGCTTGTAACACCCCCAGATCCGGGGTCGGGGATCCGGGTCGTCACGAGTTCCATTTCCCTTAATAACACCCAATCTTAATAATTACTCAACTACTCTGTACTGTGACCCCACCATAAACACACACACCACACGTTATAGTCTCAGAGATGAAATTTAAATAAGTACAAGTCTTTGAATCCACCATTTAAAAGTTATTACAACCCAAAATGATTACTTGATAAATTTACAGTTAATTGCCATTATCTGCCACAAGTTATAATTATACATAATTTGATTCTCAAAAGTAGATGGTCTGAACTACAATGGATCTACCTCTGCAGCTATAGCAGCTACAACATCATCGGGAAGACGCGGGACGCTTCCCACGCGCTTGCGCTGGGTCTGCTGGAGTCTGGCCATCTCTCCTAACTGTTGTTGTGTGATGAAGAAATAAAGCAAGAGTGAGCCTTACAGCTCGCAAGATAATATATATAGTGATAACAATAATATAAGTATCTAAATGGATACTTAATAGCATCTCTATCATATGCAAGATAATTACTTACTAGATATAAGTAAAAACAAGGAATGAAGTTACCAATACTTCACCACACTTATATCATATATAAAGTTACTTGAACTGCCACCGTTCGAAGTATTATAAGTTTTAAGAAAAACACCCCATAGATGAGACCACAAGTTAAGACTTGAATAGATTCAATCTTTGAAATATTATTGAATGAAAAAGTTATGAGATACTTTATTTAGTCCCGGTATATATATATCCACATATATATACCCCTTTAAACATTTCCTGGAACCTCTGTTATGTAAAGTATGAACAGAGTTTGAAACATCCAATGAATTTTGGAAAGGAAAAGAATTTTGGCATAAACCCGATATCTCGCTGATCAGGCAAAGATACCAATAAGTAACCTTTTCTACTGTAGATGGATGAATTCCTCACCGGTCATCACCCTGGCCGCATTAGGACCTCGCGCTAGACCGTACCCCGGCCCCTCACGCGTTGATGGACTGTCACCCAGCCACTTACACAATAATAGACCGTACCCCGGCCTGTCGCTTATGCCGACTCAATGAGATGGGCTTACTTCCCGAACGTTGGGCAAGTAATCAATTCATTTACCAAATCTGCAACCTCGTTGCGAATATAAAATACACCACAGAGCCGGATTCCCCAGGTTTTGAGCGAGTATTTAAATCCCCTTTAAAAAGGAAGATCTTAAATATAAAAATGAGTTTTGGGATCCGCTCTGACTTTTAAAAATCATTTTGAAGACTCGAAAACACTTTAAAGAGTGTTTGGAGTAAGGCTGATTTAATGAAGTAAATCAGTCCCCAGAATATTTAGAAAATGACTGAATATTATTATTTAAATAATATTCCCATAAAGAATAATCTTTATAAAAATAATTGAAGTAGAAGTATTAAAATTTATACTTGAAACGAGTATTAAATAACCAAAGATATACTTATATGAAAGTATTATCTTTATTTGAATAATCGAAAATAAGTTTGATTATTAACACCTTACTCTTTAATAAAATAAAGAATATATTACAGCACATAATCGGAGTCATAGATCCTCAAATGAATATTCAAATAATATTCATAAATAATATAAAAGAGTCATAAGCCTTCGAATGAATATTCAAATAATATTCAATAATAATATATAAAAGAGTCATAAGCCCTCGAATAATATTCGAAATAATATTCAATAATAAAATAAAGTTTCAAGTTATCGAATAAACCTTATTCGATTAATAGTTTGGAAAACTATAACCATATATATATAAATATATAAATATATATATATATATATATCCATATCCATATATATAAAATCTACTCGGGATCCTCGACTCCCGGTTTTTGAAAATATTTTCACCTTTGGGTCCCTATACTAAGGGTATATGCAAGTTACCGCTATCCTCTAGCATAGGTATTATCAACTGAACCAACAGATATATATTGAAAGAATATGAAACAGGCATGCATATATATACCATAGCAGCATGCTTCAATATATTGCAACATTTGCTAATATAAACATCATGCATCTATCGCAAGATAATGCATATACATATATACATCACAACAACAGTATAACGGGTAGAAAACTTGCCTGAGTGCTCCCGGATAGACTTACGCTTAGAGTGGGTCCGATAACCTATGAACAACAACATAAGTCGGAATTAAACCCCGGTCGCTTAAGAAACTAGACTTTAACCATTTAGAGTCCTAATGTTCGCTTTCGCGCTTAACGGTTTACTTAAGTCGCTCGAGTACTCTCGGCTCCACCATTTTTAATAAATTAACCATTAAGGATTTTATGGAGATTCTTTCGCGAGTACCTTACCAACTACCTAATCCACCTTACATAATTGTTTCATACTCCAATTAGTCCTTTAAGGTCTTTAACCAAGGTTTCAAAGTAAGGCGAGGGGAAATGTTTCGTTCGCGAAACGCCGTTACTTAAAATGGTCGTTTTTCCTAAACCGTACATCGGAATCAAACGAACTACATATCAAAACGAAGCTCGTAACATGAGCTATCTAAACATGGCAGTGGTCATAATCTAGCAGTGGGTTCTCGGGTCCTAATATTATGCACAAAAACAGTCCAAAGAAAATCGGACATTACGACGGCTATGTTTACGCGATTTCCCAAAATTTTACCAACCAATTCAACCACCAATCAATCCCAATTCACAACCCAATCAAAACTCCATCCATACTTTATCATAACAGCCCCAACAACTCAACATTAACAATTTATACTATTCTTTATCATGAATTTAAACTACACTTAAGTTCATTAATCAACCACCAAGATTTACAACTCCAAAAACAACCCAAAACCAACTAATCTCTACATACACAACCATCAAGCCTCTCATGAACTATATTACTCATATTATGCTCTTAACATTCAATAACAAATCTTGGTTAAGAGATTATACCTTCCTTGAAGCTTTTAATCCATGAAAGATCCTTGGAATGTCCATGGAAGCCTTAATATATGCTTAAGCTACCTTGACCTTGCAAATAAAATCAAGAATCACAAATTTGTTCTTGAAAGTTACTATTCACCCTAAACTAAAATGATTTGTTTGAGATAGAAAACCTTTGATTCAAGCACTCAAACTACTTGCTCTTCTTAGTTATGAAATATAGGATCCAAAGAAACAAACCTTATAATTTTCCATGGAGTATAGCTTGTGTTTTGAATTTCTAATTCACCATTTTGGTGAAAAATTCGAAATGAAGAAGATGAAAAGGGGGGAGAGAGAAGCTTGCTTTGTTTTCTTGATCTTTGTGCATAAAAAGCTTGGTTGATATCCTTTTGTTTTGTTAATTACCTTTTAACCATGGTAAAATTTGTGTGGCTTGAAATCAACCAACAATACCTTCCCTTTGGTCATGCTTATGTCATCCTCCTATGTCATCTTCCCACACTTGTCATCTTCTTGTTGGTGTGGTGACATCATCATCACTAATCTCTTTGATTAGCTCTTAATTACTTGGCTAATGACCGCTGATCTGTTATACGGTTCACTTAACTTTCGTTCTCGTTTATCGTTTGAAGGATCATACCCGGGATCTTATTACTTGGGTTCCCTTAACCTTTCTCAATACATTATATTCCTTTTATGATCCTCTCTTATAATCCTTGAATTTAAATCCTTTTAATCATGTTACCTTATACTCAATTCTTTCCGTATCTAGTGGATTTTCGGGAAAAATCAAAGTGTTCGGAATTGGATTCTGACGATCTTTACATACACTTATATACCATATAGAGTACTAATAAAATCTCAGAATATCCATAACAGAACCCCTACATAGTGTGGCATGAAAAGTTTTCTCATTCAGAAAAAACACTATTCATAAGGGTTTCAAAAATTTCCAAAAATTGGGGTTATTACAGTGCTCGCATCTCTTAATCCATGGTAGTGAGCAGAGCCAGAGCAATCAAACAAGGGTCTCATGTAGCACCGCTTTTGGAGGATTAGCCTAAGTTATGAATGATTAGTTTTAATGACGAGTTGTCTATCTATGGTAGTACTTTTGGGATAGGAGCGATAAGTTCATATGATGTAATCCTCTTTAATATGTTCAGTTGTTGTACCCTCGAACAAATGGTTATGTATATATTCGTTAATTTCAGTTCAGATCGGTTTGTTGTGATAAGATCACATTGTTAATTGCTCTATTAACACTTAAGAGAGTGTCATGAAGTTTATAGAACTCGAGAATTCATAATTCGCAATCGTGCAAGGACTGAACGAGGGAAAGACTTAAGCAAAGTAAGTAAGACAAATATCCAGAGATTCTCAAAATTTTTCCAAGTAATATGCCCCCACAAGGAATAAGATTAGGGGCAAACCTTGAATGTGATAATCAGGGAGGTCGCAATTAAGATAGAAGGAACCCATAACATAATGAAGTGGAAAATGAGGAATTTAACGTACAAGATTGTAACACCCCCAGATCCGGGGTCGGGGATCCGGGTTGTCACGGTCTTTCTTTCCACAATATCACTTCACTTAATTAATAATAAATAACCTCATGCTGTGACCCCATACTAACACACACCACAACCCGTTATAGTCTCAGAGATGAAATTGAAATAAATACAAGTCTTTGAATCCACCATTTAACAGTTATTACAACCCAAAATGATTACTTGATAAATTTACAGTTAATTGCCATTATCTGCCACAAGTTATAATTATACATAATTTGATTATCAAAAGTAGATGGTCTGATCTAAAATAGATCTACCTCTGCAGCTATAGCAGCTACAACATCAACGGGAAGACGCGGGACGCTTCCCACGCGCTTGCGCTGGGTCTGCTGGAGTCTGGCCATCTTTCCTAACTGTTGTTGTGTGATGAAGAAATAAAGCAAGGGTGAGCAGCAAGCCCACCAAAATAATATGTATAATGATTTACAATATATGAGCCTACTCATAATACTCATGAAAGTCTTGGTCAAAAGAAATGAACCAAGTTTGATATCTTAATGCGATGAAGTCGCAAAATATTCAGTATATATACATATATACTTTTCAAAATATTGGAAGTCCTCTTCCATGCATAATATACACAAAGTCCCAGTGTATAACTGTATATAAAAAAAATATCGTTGCAAGGTGATCTCAAATATCTAACCTTGTCTCAACGTTTTTCTGAAAATCTTTGTCATTCATAAGACAATTATTAATTAGATATAAGTTTAAAAGATGAAGTTACAAGATACCCCAAAATACTTATATCTTTACCAAATACTACTTGAACTACCACCGTTCAAGTTATAACCAGTTTCAAAAGTTCATCACATAGATGAGACTACAAGATAAGATTTGAATAGATTCAATCTTTGAAATATTATTGAATGAAATAAAGTTACGAGATACTTTATTTAGTCCCGATATGTATATATCCACATATATATCTCTTAAACATTTCCTGGAACCTCTGTTATGTAAAGTATGAACAGAGTTTGAAACATCCAATGAATTTTGGAAAGGAAAAGAATTTGGCATAAACCAGATATCTTGCTGATCAGGCAAATATACCAATAAGTAACCTTTTCTACTAGTAGATGGATGAATCCCCCACCGGTCATCACCCTGGCCTCATAAGGACCTTGTGCTGGACCGCCACCCGGCCTCTTACGCGTTGATGGACTGCCACCCAGCCACTTACACAATTCATAGACCGTACCCCGGCCTGTCGCTTATGCCGACTCAATTAGATGGGCTTAGTTCCCGAACATTGGGCAAGTAATCAATTCATTTACCAAAACTGCAACCTCGTTGCGAATATAAAATACACCACAGAGCCGGATTCCCCAGGTTTTGAGCGAGTATTTAAATCCCCTTAAAAAGGAAGATCTTAAATATAAAAATGAGTTTTGGGATCCGCTCTGACTTTAAAAATCATTTTGAAGACTCGAAAACACTTTATAGAGTGTTTGGAGTAAAGCTGATTTAATGAAGTAAATCAGTCCCCAGAATATTTAGAAAATGACTGAATATTATTATTTAAATAATATTCCCATAAAGAATAATCTTTATAAAAATAATTGAAGTAGAAGTATTAAAACTTATACTTGAAACGAGTATTAAATAACCAAAGATATACTTATATGAAAGTATTATCTTTATTTGAATAATCGAAAATAAGTTTGATTATTGACACCTTATTCTTTAATAAAATAAAGAATATACCTCAGCAAATAATCGGAGTCATAGATCCTCAAATGAATATTCAAATAATATTCATTAAATAATATAAACTGAGTCATAAGCCCTCGAATGAATATTCAAATAATATTCAGATAAATAAATAAAAGGAGTCATAAGTCCCCGAATGAATATTCAAAATAATATTCATTAATAAAGTAAAAGGAGTCATAAGTCCTCGAATGAATATTCAAAATAATATTCATTTAATAAAATAAAGTTAAAGTTATCGAATAAACCTTATTCGATTAATAGTTTTAAAAACTATATCCATATATATATATAAATAAATATATATATATATATATAATATACTCGGGAACATCGACTCCCGGTTTAGAAATATGTTCACCTTTTATCCCCTATACTAAGGGTATACGCAACTACTTGCTTATTTCTAGCATAGGTATTATGCAACTATAAGCATTGAAATCAACAGATAGATAACCAGATTACGAAACAGACATGCATATATACCATATTAGCATGCTCCAATATATCGCAAAATTTGCTAATAACAATCATGCAATATCACAAGATAATGCATATACATATATTTACATCACAACAACAGTATAACGGGTAGAAAACTTGCCTGAGCGACTTGGGGTGATAAAAGGCTCAGGACGAGTCTGGTAACCTATAAACAACAAGTAAGTTGGAATTAAACCAAAATCACTTGTAAATCTTTACTTTAACTAACTTAGACTCTAACGCTTGTTTTGCGCTCACTGATTTGCTTAAGTCACTCGGGTACCCTCGGCTCCACCATTTTTAATAATTTAACCTTTACGAGTTTTAAAGCGATTCCTTCGCGAGTGTCTTACCAACTTCCTAACACACTTACCATAAATGTTTCATACATTAATTAACCCTTTTTGGTCTTTAACCTATGTTTCAAAGTAAGGCGAGGGAAAAAGTTTCGTTCGCAAAACGCCGTTACTTGAAACGGTCGTTTCTCCTAAACCGTGCATCGGAATCGAACGTACTACATATCAAAACGAAGCTCGTAACATGAGCTATCTAAACATGGCAGTGGTCATAATCTAGCAGGGTGTTCTCGGGTCCTAATGCTATGGACAAAAACAGTCCAAAGAAAATCGGACGTTACGACGGCTATGTTTACGCGATTTCCAAATTTTAAACCATTCAAAACCAACCACAAACCAACCTCAAATCCAATATACAACCAACATCCATCCTTATCACATCATAACAACCCCAACCAATTCAATTTAATCATTCATACTTATGCCTAAGCTTAACTTTAATCATACTTAAGTTCTTTTAATCAAAACCACCACATTTACCATTCCATTTCACTACCATTCCAAATCCTAAACTCTAAATCACAACAACAAGCTACAATATCATCCTACTAATCAAAATCATCTTATAATACATAGAAATCTAGGGTTTGGAGATGGTATACCTTCCTTGAAGTGGTGGGAGGAGCTAGGAAGCCTTAAGAAGCTTTGAGAAGTCTTAAGAATGCTTGGATCTTCAAGAAAAACAAGAAAAAGTTCAAGTTAAAAACTTGAAAACACTATTCATTGTCTTCTTCTTTGATTAAATGAAGAAGATTGAGAAGGAATTAATGGCTTAAACTCATGATATAGTCCTAACTAAGCATGAAGATGATTAGGGAATTATCTTACCAATTTAGGAAGCTTGGATCTTTGATTTTGAATTTTTCTTGCCTTTTGAATAGTGAAAAGCCGAGAGCTTCAAGAACAAAGCCTTGGTTGCTTTTTGATTTTTGATGAAGAATGAATTATTTGGCTTGGTTGGTTGTAGTTTTGTGTTTGATTTAGTCAATTACCTTCTTGCCCTTGAATTTGTGTGGTTACAAAGCCACCACACCTCCTTCCTTCCCATGTCATGCTTATGTCATCCTCATGATGTCATCCTCCCTTCCTTGTCCTCTTTCTATTGGTTGGATGACATCATTCCCACTAATCCCTTTGATTAACTTCCTAATCGTTTGCCTAATGACCGCTGATCTGTTATACGGTTCGCTTAACTTTCGTTTTCGTTTATCGTTTGAGGGATCATACCCGGGATCTTATTACTTAGGTTCCCTTAACCTTTCTCAATATATTGTATTCCTTTTATGATCCTCTCTTATAATCCTTTAATTTAAATCCTTTTTATCCTATTACCTTATACTCAATTCTTTCCGTATCTAGTGGATTTCCGGGAAAAATCAAAGTGTTCGGAATTGGATTTTGACGATCTTTACATACACTTATATACCATATAGAGTACTAATAAAATCTCAGAATATCCATAACAGAACCCCTACATAGTGTGGCATGAAAAGTTTTCTCGTTCAGCAAAAACACTATTCATAAGGGTTTCAAAATTTCTCAAAAATTGGGGTTATTACAGTCTCCCCTCCTTAAAAGGATTCCGTCCCGGAATCAGATAGAAATGAATAGGGATACCTTCTTAATATTGCACTTTCTAACTCTCAAGTCAATTTTCCCACATTGTGGTCCTGCCACCAAACTCTGCCTAGTTTGATAATCCTTCCCCTAAGCACTTGTTCCTTTTCACTCTATAACCCTTCCTGGTTGCTCCATATAGGTTACGTCGGGTTGCATGTCTATGCGCTCATGTGCCCCTATTTATCTGGCATCTGAATTACACTTCCTTAACATTGATACGTGAAACATGTTACGAACTTGTTACATGTTCGGGGTTAGGGCTAGCTCATATGATAACTTCCCAATATGTCTTAATATATCCAAGGGTCCAACAATTCGTGGACTTAGCTTTCCTTTCTTTTCGAACCTCATCAATCCTTTCCAAGGGATACCTATAACATTACTAGGTCCCCTATTTCATACTCTTTATCCTTTCGTGTCAAATCAACATACTTATCATGTCCATCTTGGGCTACTACCAGCCGTCCTCTGATTAGATCTATCATATCCTTGGTCCTTTGGACTACTGCGGGTCCGAGCATCTTGCGCTCTACAACTTCATTCTAACATAAGGGAGATCGACATTGTCTTCCCTCAAGGATCTCATAAGGCGACATCTCGATAATGACATATGATCTATTGTCGTAAGATAACTCAATCCGAATTAAGTGATCATTCCAAATTCTTTCAAGTCTATTGCACAGACTCTCATTATTGCTTTTAGCATTAGAGCTTCTGCTTCTCAATACCCATTCTTTTCCAGTTCGTAATCGCTACTACCTTCCGTTCCTAATATTATACTGGTTATACTTTTGCTCGTTAGCGTTCTATAACCTTTTAATAACCACGTCAACCTTAGTATCACGAATGTGTTCCCATTCCGCATACTACCACCACTTTATTACTCCTTTTTCAGTTGTTTCTATTTTCCAAAATTTGATCAATCAAATAGAAGTAAAGGAATTTGTTGAGAGATCACTATGATCATGAACACTTGTTATCTCGCATAGTTAGTACAGAAGGTGGCCAGCCTTTAGTACTTGACAAGCAATTAAACAATAGTTGGTATCCTACTAGGCTTCTATCACACAGATAGACAGTCATTCGGCAATACCTCCCCTTTCTGGAAGGGTTGTTCTTCTCAGCTTACATGAAATGAAAAGAAGAGAAAAGAACGAATTGAAGAGAATTGTATATATGAAAAAAAATATACTGCCACAAAATATCTGGCTTGGAACCTACCTCTGAACTATAGAGGTTTGTCATAGGAGAACAAATCATATTCGTATATAAATCAACATTAAGTATTATAACATCGCATTTCACGTGCTTAAATATTTCTATTCCGTCCATCATTCTATGGACCCACACTCTTCCTCGAGCTTATACATAATCACCTTTGAAACTCCCTCGACATCGAAAATCGAATCTGGGATCTCATTCTATACATCATCGTTACTAGAATTCTATGCTTGCACCGCAACCTTCCTCGTATAATAATACGACTCTCTATTAATAAGAAAGAATAATTATTCACTAGGTAGATACTCTACTTAATTAGTCTATCAATGATAACTTATACACTACCACGACCCGATTAGTGGTACTCAATCTCAACACCCATTCCAATACAACTCTCACGGTTGTAATCAGCTCATTACTCGCAGAATCATTGCTGCCTTACTATGGTCCACCACTGACCTACTGTAGTCATTCATTTTTCCATAATATCTTAATATCTAACCATACGGAGTCTATACATGTCGTATCAAATTCTCTTAAGGAGTTAACATAACCACCAATCACAATTCATGAAGAACACTCCAAACTCTGACGTACTTTCATGACATGAAGCAGATAAAAGTGCAGAAGAGTTTCAATCAAAGCAACGATAGCAGGTTAATACCATTCTTAATCATATGCCTTAAATAGAAGACTTAACTCAAAGGTTCATCTAGTCCTTTTTGAAACATGGTCCTGGCTTATCTCAAGATAGGACCTTCTAAGATAGATAGCCCGTTCATGGCGATTACACGAATTAAACCTTTACCAACTACTATTACGGTTGGGTATTGCACAGTCATCAGAAGGAATGTCAATCTTCCAAACCATAATTCAACCTTCACATTTTTAACCATCATCACTGTATTCTTTTATCACCCCAAGTCGCTCAGGCAAGTATTCTATCCGTTATACTGTTGTTGTGATGTATACATTTGTACATGCATGATCTTGCGATAAATGCATATTGGTTATTTAGCAAATTCTTGCGATATATTGTAGCATGTGATATGGTATATATGCATGCCTGTTTCATATTCTTGAAATATATATCTGTTGGTTCAGTTGATAATACCTATGCTAGAGAATAGCGGTAACTTGCATATACCCTTAGTATAGGGACCCAAAGGTGAAAATATTTTCTAAAACCGGGAGTCGAGGATCCCGAGTAGATTTTGTATATATGGATATGGATATATATATATATATATATATTTATATATATATATATATATATGGTTATAGTTTTCCAAACTATTAATCGAATAAGGTTTATTCGATAACTTTAACTTTATTTTATTATTGAATATTATTTCGAATATTATTCGAAGGCGTATGACTCCTTTTATTTATTTATTTATCTGAATATTATTTGAATATTCATTCGAAGGCTTATGACTCAGTTTATATTATTTAATGAATATTATTTGAATATTCATTTGAGGATCTATGACTCCGATTATTTGCTGAGGTATATTCTTTATTTTATTAAAGAATAAGGTGTCAATAATCAAACTTATTTTCGATTATTCAAATAAAGATAATACTTTCATATAAGTATATCTTTGGTTATTTAATGTTTATTTCAAGTATAAGTTTTAATACTTCTACTTCAATTATTTTTATAAAGATTATTCTTTATGGGAATATTATTTAAATAATAATATTCAGTCATTTTCTAAATATTCTGGGGACTGATTTACTTCATTAAATCAGCTTTACTCCAAACACTCTATAAAGTGTTTTTGAGTCTTCAAAATGATTTTTAAAGTCAGAGCGGATCCCAAAACTCATTTTTATATTTAAGATCTTCCTTTTTAAGGGGATTTAAATACTCGCTCAAAACCTGGGGAATCCGGCTCTGTGGTGTATTTTATATTCGCAACGAGGTTGCAGTTTTGGTAAATGAATTGATTACTTGCCCAATGTTCGGGAAGTAAGCCCATCTAATTGAGTCGGCATAAGCGACAGGCCGGGGTACGGTCTATCAAAGTGTAAGTGGCTGGGTGGCAGTCCATCAACGCGTAAGAGGCCGGGTGGCGGTCCAGCACAAGGTCCTTATGTGGCCAGGGTGATGACCGGTGGGGGATTCATCCATCTACTAGTAGAAAAGGTTACTTATTGGTATCTTTGCCTGATCAGCAAGATATCTGGTTTATGCCAAAATTCTTTTCCTTTCCAAAATTCATTGGATGTTTCAAACTCTGTTCATACTTTACATAACAGAGGTTCCAGGAAATGTTTAAGAGATATATATATGTGGATATATATATATATATATATATATATATATATATATATATATATCGGGACTAAATAAAGTATCTCGTAACTTTATTTCATTCAATAATATTTCAAAGATTGAATCTATTCAAATCTTGTCTTGTAGTCTCATCTATGTGATGAACTTTTGAAACTGATTATAACTTGAACGGTGGTAGTTCAAGTAGTATTGGGAAAGATATAAGTATATTGGGGGTATTTGGTAACCTCATCTTTTAAACTTATATCTAATTAATAATTGTCTTATGAATGACAAAGATTTTCAGAAAAACGTTGAGACAAGGTTAGATATATGAGATCACCTTGCAACGATATTTTTTTATACAGTTATACACTGGGACTTTGTGTATATTATGCATGGAAGAGGACTTCCAATATTTTGAAAAGTATATATGTATATATACTGAATATTTTGCGACTTCATCGCATTAAGATATCAAACTTGGTTCATTTCTTTTGACCAAGACTTTCATGAGTATTATGAGTAGGCTCATATACTATTAATCATTATATATATTGTTTTGGTGGGCTTGCTGTTCACCCTTGCTTTATTTCTTCATCACTCAACAACAGTTAGGAAAGATGGCCAGACTCCAGCAGACCCAGCGCAAGCACGAGGGAAGCGTCCTGCGTCTTCCCGTTGATGTTGTAGCTGCTATAGCTGCAGAGGTAGATCTATTGTAGATTAGACCATCTACTTTTGAGAATCAATTATGTATAATTATAACTTGTGGCAGATAATGGCAATTAACTGTAAATTATCAAGAAATCATTTTGGGTTGTAATAACTTTTAAATTGTGGATTCAAAGACTTGTACTTATTTAAATTTCATCTCTGAGACTATAACGGGTTGTGGTATGTGTTAGTGTGGGGTCACAGCATAAGGTTATTTATTATTAATTAAGTGAAGTGATATTGTGGAAAGAAAGACCGTGACGACCCGGATCCCCGACCCCGGATCTGGGGGTGTTACAGAAATGGTATCAGAGCCAAGCGTTATAAACCTCAGAGATGATGGGACGTTAAGATAATAAGTTCACTAAGATAATAAGAACTCTTGCCAAGTTCATAGTCGGGCTACCTAACGTAGCACTGACAGTTAAAACCCTTATGGGAACCCTAATAGGTATCGTGATAGTAACATAGTTTGTTCTCGTATAGGGCAGCGGGGCACCAAACCTTGAGGTTCAGGAGCATCAGCATGAGGATGTTTTATTACAAGTTGGAGATCAAATTGTGAATCCGATGGAGTACCCTAATGAGGGACCAGATGAGGTTCAGATAGAGAATGCTGCGGTTGAGGATGTTATTCCGGAAAGGATTGTGGCTGAGGAGGATCTCATGGAGGATCCTGATGAGAATGAAGAGAGGACCGTTGAGGAACAAATGACCGTAGTCAGGGCGACTACCAGAGCAAGAATGGCCGCGAGGGTGGCACTAGAGGATGAAGAGTTACCAAGGGCACAAAGGTTAATGAGGGCAGAAGGAGTGGGGCCTTCCACGACCCCAATTATACCAGTATCAGACCCTCTTCCAGAGGCTCCTGTAGACATCCATGAGGTTCCACCAATTCCTGTTCCCTCCCCTGTACAAAGCCCAGCACATACTGAGGAAATGCCACCTTTATCCCCTGCACCATTGTCACCTGATACCATGCTTGGTTATCCATTTGGATCTCCTGGGTTTGCACCACCTGCACCCCATGGACTGCTAGATGCTACCACTCAGGCTTCTCTTATCGCCAATTATTATATGACTTTGGGTGGCCTGTCTGAGGCCCATAATGTTAGGAGTGATCTGTTGGATCGACTTACTGCACCAAGGATTGAGGGCGGGATACTTCCGGCAGGATTAGCGTATAGCATGGAAAGGATTGAGGCTACCACCCGTGTTACAGCTAGGGGCCATCTTGAGGGTCAGGTTGATCCAGCTCTACTTGCGACTATCTTAGACCTCATCACCTCTGTGATGGAGCAGGTTAGGGATGTCGTGCGTGCTTGTAACACCCCCAGATCCGGGGTCGGGGATCCGGGTCGTCACGAGTTCCATTTCCCTTAATAACACCCAATCTTAATAATTACTCAACTACTCTGTACTGTGACCCCACCATAAACACACACACCACACGTTATAGTCTCAGAGATGAAATTTAAATAAGTACAAGTCTTTGAATCCACCATTTAAAAGTTATTACAACCCAAAATGATTACTTGATAAATTTACAGTTAATTGCCATTATCTGCCACAAGTTATAATTATACATAATTTGATTCTCAAAAGTAGATGGTCTGAACTACAATGGATCTACCTCTGCAGCTATAGCAGCTACAACATCATCGGGAAGACGCGGGACGCTTCCCACGCGCTTGCGCTGGGTCTGCTGGAGTCTGGCCATCTCTCCTAACTGTTGTTGTGTGATGAAGAAATAAAGCAAGAGTGAGCCTTACAGCTCGCAAGATAATATATATAGTGATAACAATAATATAAGTATCTAAATGGATACTTAATAGCATCTCTATCATATGCAAGATAATTACTTACTAGATATAAGTAAAAACAAGGAATGAAGTTACCAATACTTCACCACACTTATATCATATATAAAGTTACTTGAACTGCCACCGTTCGAAGTATTATAAGTTTTAAGAAAAACACCCCATAGATGAGACCACAAGTTAAGACTTGAATAGATTCAATCTTTGAAATATTATTGAATGAAAAAGTTATGAGATACTTTATTTAGTCCCGGTATATATATATCCACATATATATACCCCTTTAAACATTTCCTGGAACCTCTGTTATGTAAAGTATGAACAGAGTTTGAAACATCCAATGAATTTTGGAAAGGAAAAGAATTTTGGCATAAACCCGATATCTCGCTGATCAGGCAAAGATACCAATAAGTAACCTTTTCTACTGTAGATGGATGAATTCCTCACCGGTCATCACCCTGGCCGCATTAGGACCTCGCGCTAGACCGTACCCCGGCCCCTCACGCGTTGATGGACTGTCACCCAGCCACTTACACAATAATAGACCGTACCCCGGCCTGTCGCTTATGCCGACTCAATGAGATGGGCTTACTTCCCGAACGTTGGGCAAGTAATCAATTCATTTACCAAATCTGCAACCTCGTTGCGAATATAAAATACACCACAGAGCCGGATTCCCCAGGTTTTGAGCGAGTATTTAAATCCCCTTTAAAAAGGAAGATCTTAAATATAAAAATGAGTTTTGGGATCCGCTCTGACTTTTAAAAATCATTTTGAAGACTCGAAAACACTTTAAAGAGTGTTTGGAGTAAGGCTGATTTAATGAAGTAAATCAGTCCCCAGAATATTTAGAAAATGACTGAATATTATTATTTAAATAATATTCCCATAAAGAATAATCTTTATAAAAATAATTGAAGTAGAAGTATTAAAATTTATACTTGAAACGAGTATTAAATAACCAAAGATATACTTATATGAAAGTATTATCTTTATTTGAATAATCGAAAATAAGTTTGATTATTAACACCTTACTCTTTAATAAAATAAAGAATATATTACAGCACATAATCGGAGTCATAGATCCTCAAATGAATATTCAAATAATATTCATAAATAATATAAAAGAGTCATAAGCCTTCGAATGAATATTCAAATAATATTCAATAATAATATATAAAAGAGTCATAAGCCCTCGAATAATATTCGAAATAATATTCAATAATAAAATAAAGTTTCAAGTTATCGAATAAACCTTATTCGATTAATAGTTTGGAAAACTATAACCATATATATATAAATATATAAATATATATATATATATATATATATATATCCATATCCATATATATAAAATCTACTCGGGATCCTCGACTCCCGGTTTTTGAAAATATTTTCACCTTTGGGTCCCTATACTAAGGGTATATGCAAGTTACCGCTATCCTCTAGCATAGGTATTATCAACTGAACCAACAGATATATATTGAAAGAATATGAAACAGGCATGCATATATATACCATAGCAGCATGCTTCAATATATTGCAACATTTGCTAATATAAACATCATGCATCTATCGCAAGATAATGCATATACATATATACATCACAACAACAGTATAACGGGTAGAAAACTTGCCTGAGTGCTCCCGGATAGACTTACGCTTAGAGTGGGTCCGATAACCTATGAACAACAACATAAGTCGGAATTAAACCCCGGTCGCTTAAGAAACTAGACTTTAACCATTTAGAGTCCTAATGTTCGCTTTCGCGCTTAACGGTTTACTTAAGTCGCTCGAGTACTCTCGGCTCCACCATTTTTAATAAATTAACCATTAAGGATTTTATGGAGATTCTTTCGCGAGTACCTTACCAACTACCTAATCCACCTTACATAATTGTTTCATACTCCAATTAGTCCTTTAAGGTCTTTAACCAAGGTTTCAAAGTAAGGCGAGGGGAAATGTTTCGTTCGCGAAACGCCGTTACTTAAAATGGTCGTTTTTCCTAAACCGTACATCGGAATCAAACGAACTACATATCAAAACGAAGCTCGTAACATGAGCTATCTAAACATGGCAGTGGTCATAATCTAGCAGTGGGTTCTCGGGTCCTAATATTATGCACAAAAACAGTCCAAAGAAAATCGGACATTACGACGGCTATGTTTACGCGATTTCCCAAAATTTTACCAACCAATTCAACCACCAATCAATCCCAATTCACAACCCAATCAAAACTCCATCCATACTTTATCATAACAGCCCCAACAACTCAACATTAACAATTTATACTATTCTTTATCATGAATTTAAACTACACTTAAGTTCATTAATCAACCACCAAGATTTACAACTCCAAAAACAACCCAAAACCAACTAATCTCTACATACACAACCATCAAGCCTCTCATGAACTATATTACTCATATTATGCTCTTAACATTCAATAACAAATCTTGGTTAAGAGATTATACCTTCCTTGAAGCTTTTAATCCATGAAAGATCCTTGGAATGTCCATGGAAGCCTTAATATATGCTTAAGCTACCTTGACCTTGCAAATAAAATCAAGAATCACAAATTTGTTCTTGAAAGTTACTATTCACCCTAAACTAAAATGATTTGTTTGAGATAGAAAACCTTTGATTCAAGCACTCAAACTACTTGCTCTTCTTAGTTATGAAATATAGGATCCAAAGAAACAAACCTTATAATTTTCCATGGAGTATAGCTTGTGTTTTGAATTTCTAATTCACCATTTTGGTGAAAAATTCGAAATGAAGAAGATGAAAAGGGGGGAGAGAGAAGCTTGCTTTGTTTTCTTGATCTTTGTGCATAAAAAGCTTGGTTGATATCCTTTTGTTTTGTTAATTACCTTTTAACCATGGTAAAATTTGTGTGGCTTGAAATCAACCAACAATACCTTCCCTTTGGTCATGCTTATGTCATCCTCCTATGTCATCTTCCCACACTTGTCATCTTCTTGTTGGTGTGGTGACATCATCATCACTAATCTCTTTGATTAGCTCTTAATTACTTGGCTAATGACCGCTGATCTGTTATACGGTTCACTTAACTTTCGTTCTCGTTTATCGTTTGAAGGATCATACCCGGGATCTTATTACTTGGGTTCCCTTAACCTTTCTCAATACATTATATTCCTTTTATGATCCTCTCTTATAATCCTTGAATTTAAATCCTTTTAATCATGTTACCTTATACTCAATTCTTTCCGTATCTAGTGGATTTTCGGGAAAAATCAAAGTGTTCGGAATTGGATTCTGACGATCTTTACATACACTTATATACCATATAGAGTACTAATAAAATCTCAGAATATCCATAACAGAACCCCTACATAGTGTGGCATGAAAAGTTTTCTCATTCAGAAAAAACACTATTCATAAGGGTTTCAAAAATTTCCAAAAATTGGGGTTATTACAGTGCTCGCATCTCTTAATCCATGGTAGTGAGCAGAGCCAGAGCAATCAAACAAGGGTCTCATGTAGCACCGCTTTTGGAGGATTAGCCTAAGTTATGAATGATTAGTTTTAATGACGAGTTGTCTATCTATGGTAGTACTTTTGGGATAGGAGCGATAAGTTCATATGATGTAATCCTCTTTAATATGTTCAGTTGTTGTACCCTCGAACAAATGGTTATGTATATATTCGTTAATTTCAGTTCAGATCGGTTTGTTGTGATAAGATCACATTGTTAATTGCTCTATTAACACTTAAGAGAGTGTCATGAAGTTTATAGAACTCGAGAATTCATAATTCGCAATCGTGCAAGGACTGAACGAGGGAAAGACTTAAGCAAAGTAAGTAAGACAAATATCCAGAGATTCTCAAAATTTTTCCAAGTAATATGCCCCCACAAGGAATAAGATTAGGGGCAAACCTTGAATGTGATAATCAGGGAGGTCGCAATTAAGATAGAAGGAACCCATAACATAATGAAGTGGAAAATGAGGAATTTAACGTACAAGATTGTAACACCCCCAGATCCGGGGTCGGGGATCCGGGTTGTCACGGTCTTTCTTTCCACAATATCACTTCACTTAATTAATAATAAATAACCTCATGCTGTGACCCCATACTAACACACACCACAACCCGTTATAGTCTCAGAGATGAAATTGAAATAAATACAAGTCTTTGAATCCACCATTTAACAGTTATTACAACCCAAAATGATTACTTGATAAATTTACAGTTAATTGCCATTATCTGCCACAAGTTATAATTATACATAATTTGATTATCAAAAGTAGATGGTCTGATCTAAAATAGATCTACCTCTGCAGCTATAGCAGCTACAACATCAACGGGAAGACGCGGGACGCTTCCCACGCGCTTGCGCTGGGTCTGCTGGAGTCTGGCCATCTTTCCTAACTGTTGTTGTGTGATGAAGAAATAAAGCAAGGGTGAGCAGCAAGCCCACCAAAATAATATGTATAATGATTTACAATATATGAGCCTACTCATAATACTCATGAAAGTCTTGGTCAAAAGAAATGAACCAAGTTTGATATCTTAATGCGATGAAGTCGCAAAATATTCAGTATATATACATATATACTTTTCAAAATATTGGAAGTCCTCTTCCATGCATAATATACACAAAGTCCCAGTGTATAACTGTATATAAAAAAAATATCGTTGCAAGGTGATCTCAAATATCTAACCTTGTCTCAACGTTTTTCTGAAAATCTTTGTCATTCATAAGACAATTATTAATTAGATATAAGTTTAAAAGATGAAGTTACAAGATACCCCAAAATACTTATATCTTTACCAAATACTACTTGAACTACCACCGTTCAAGTTATAACCAGTTTCAAAAGTTCATCACATAGATGAGACTACAAGATAAGATTTGAATAGATTCAATCTTTGAAATATTATTGAATGAAATAAAGTTACGAGATACTTTATTTAGTCCCGATATGTATATATCCACATATATATATCTCTTAAACATTTCCTGGAACCTCTGTTATGTAAAGTATGAACAGAGTTTGAAACATCCAATGAATTTTGGAAAGGAAAAGAATTTGGCATAAACCAGATATCTTGCTGATCAGGCAAAGATACCAATAAGTAACCTTTTCTACTAGTAGATGGATGAATCCCCCACCGGTCATCACCCTGGCCTCATAAGGACCTTGTGCTGGACCGCCACCCGGCCTCTTACGCGTTGATGGACTGCCACCCAGCCACTTACACAATTCATAGACCGTACCCCGGCCTGTCGCTTATGCCGACTCAATTAGATGGGCTTAGTTCCCGAACATTGGGCAAGTAATCAATTCATTTACCAAAACTGCAACCTCGTTGCGAATATAAAATACACCACAGAGCCGGATTCCCCAGGTTTTGAGCGAGTATTTAAATCCCCTTAAAAAGGAAGATCTTAAATATAAAAATGAGTTTTGGGATCCGCTCTGACTTTAAAAATCATTTTGAAGACTCGAAAACACTTTATAGAGTGTTTGGAGTAAAGCTGATTTAATGAAGTAAATCAGTCCCCAGAATATTTAGAAAATGACTGAATATTATTATTTAAATAATATTCCCATAAAGAATAATCTTTATAAAAATAATTGAAGTAGAAGTATTAAAACTTATACTTGAAACGAGTATTAAATAACCAAAGATATACTTATATGAAAGTATTATCTTTATTTGAATAATCGAAAATAAGTTTGATTATTGACACCTTATTCTTTAATAAAATAAAGAATATACCTCAGCAAATAATCGGAGTCATAGATCCTCAAATGAATATTCAAATAATATTCATTAAATAATATAAACTGAGTCATAAGCCCTCGAATGAATATTCAAATAATATTCAGATAAATAAATAAAAGGAGTCATAAGTCCCCGAATGAATATTCAAAATAATATTCATTAATAAAGTAAAAGGAGTCATAAGTCCTCGAATGAATATTCAAAATAATATTCATTTAATAAAATAAAGTTAAAGTTATCGAATAAACCTTATTCGATTAATAGTTTTAAAAACTATATCCATATATATATATAAATAAATATATATATATATATATAATATACTCGGGAACATCGACTCCCGGTTTAGAAATATGTTCACCTTTTATCCCCTATACTAAGGGTATACGCAACTACTTGCTTATTTCTAGCATAGGTATTATGCAACTATAAGCATTGAAATCAACAGATAGATAACCAGATTACGAAACAGACATGCATATATACCATATTAGCATGCTCCAATATATCGCAAAATTTGCTAATAACAATCATGCAATATCACAAGATAATGCATATACATATATTTACATCACAACAACAGTATAACGGGTAGAAAACTTGCCTGAGCGACTTGGGGTGATAAAAGGCTCAGGACGAGTCTGGTAACCTATAAACAACAAGTAAGTTGGAATTAAACCAAAATCACTTGTAAATCTTTACTTTAACTAACTTAGACTCTAACGCTTGTTTTGCGCTCACTGATTTGCTTAAGTCACTCGGGTACCCTCGGCTCCACCATTTTTAATAATTTAACCTTTACGAGTTTTAAAGCGATTCCTTCGCGAGTGTCTTACCAACTTCCTAACACACTTACCATAAATGTTTCATACATTAATTAACCCTTTTTGGTCTTTAACCTATGTTTCAAAGTAAGGCGAGGGAAAAAGTTTCGTTCGCGAAACGCCGTTACTTGAAACGGTCGTTTCTCCTAAACCGTGCATCGGAATCGAACGTACTACATATCAAAACGAAGCTCGTAACATGAGCTATCTAAACATGGCAGTGGTCATAATCTAGCAGGGTGTTCTCGGGTCCTAATGCTATGGACAAAAACAGTCCAAAGAAAATCGGACGTTACGACGGCTATGTTTACGCGATTTCCAAATTTTAAACCATTCAAAACCAACCACAAACCAACCTCAAATCCAATATACAACCAACATCCATCCTTATCACATCATAACAACCCCAACCAATTCAATTTAATCATTCATACTTATGCCTAAGCTTAACTTTAATCATACTTAAGTTCTTTTAATCAAAACCACCACATTTACCATTCCATTTCACTACCATTCCAAATCCTAAACTCTAAATCACAACAACAAGCTACAATATCATCCTACTAATCAAAATCATCTTATAATACATAGAAATCTAGGGTTTGGAGATGGTATACCTTCCTTGAAGTGGTGGGAGGAGCTAGGAAGCCTTAAGAAGCTTTGAGAAGTCTTAAGAATGCTTGGATCTTCAAGAAAAACAAGAAAAAGTTCAAGTTAAAAACTTGAAAACACTATTCATTGTCTTCTTCTTTGATTAAATGAAGAAGATTGAGAAGGAATTAATGGCTTAAACTCATGATATAGTCCTAACTAAGCATGAAGATGATTAGGGAATTATCTTACCAATTTAGGAAGCTTGGATCTTTGATTTTGAATTTTTCTTGCCTTTTGAATAGTGAAAAGCCGAGAGCTTCAAGAACAAAGCCTTGGTTGCTTTTTGATTTTTGATGAAGAATGAATTATTTGGCTTGGTTGGTTGTAGTTTTGTGTTTGATTTAGTCAATTACCTTCTTGCCCTTGAATTTGTGTGGTTACAAAGCCACCACACCTCCTTCCTTCCCATGTCATGCTTATGTCATCCTCATGATGTCATCCTCCCTTCCTTGTCCTCTTTCTATTGGTTGGATGACATCATTCCCACTAATCCCTTTGATTAACTTCCTAATCGTTTGCCTAATGACCGCTGATCTGTTATACGGTTCGCTTAACTTTCGTTTTCGTTTATCGTTTGAGGGATCATACCCGGGATCTTATTACTTAGGTTCCCTTAACCTTTCTCAATATATTGTATTCCTTTTATGATCCTCTCTTATAATCCTTTAATTTAAATCCTTTTTATCCTATTACCTTATACTCAATTCTTTCCGTATCTAGTGGATTTCCGGGAAAAATCAAAGTGTTCGGAATTGGATTTTGACGATCTTTACATACACTTATATACCATATAGAGTACTAATAAAATCTCAGAATATCCATAACAGAACCCCTACATAGTGTGGCATGAAAAGTTTTCTCGTTCAGCAAAAACACTATTCATAAGGGTTTCAAAATTTCTCAAAAATTGGGGTTATTACAGTCTCCCCTCCTTAAAAGGATTCCGTCCCGGAATCAGATAGAAATGAATAGGGATACCTTCTTAATATTGCACTTTCTAACTCTCAAGTCAATTTTCCCACATTGTGGTCCTGCCACCAAACTCTGCCTAGTTTGATAATCCTTCCCCTAAGCACTTGTTCCTTTTCACTCTATAACCCTTCCTGGTTGCTCCATATAGGTTACGTCGGGTTGCATGTCTATGCGCTCATGTGCCCCTATTTATCTGGCATCTGAATTACACTTCCTTAACATTGATACGTGAAACATGTTACGAACTTGTTACATGTTCGGGGTTAGGGCTAGCTCATATGATAACTTCCCAATATGTCTTAATATATCCAAGGGTCCAACAATTCGTGGACTTAGCTTTCCTTTCTTTTCGAACCTCATCAATCCTTTCCAAGGGATACCTATAACATTACTAGGTCCCCTATTTCATACTCTTTATCCTTTCGTGTCAAATCAACATACTTATCATGTCCATCTTGGGCTACTACCAGCCGTCCTCTGATTAGATCTATCATATCCTTGGTCCTTTGGACTACTGCGGGTCCGAGCATCTTGCGCTCTACAACTTCATTCTAACATAAGGGAGATCGACATTGTCTTCCCTCAAGGATCTCATAAGGCGACATCTCGATAATGACATATGATCTATTGTCGTAAGATAACTCAATCCGAATTAAGTGATCATTCCAAATTCTTTCAAGTCTATTGCACAGACTCTCATTATTGCTTTTAGCATTAGAGCTTCTGCTTCTCAATACCCATTCTTTTCCAGTTCGTAATCGCTACTACCTTCCGTTCCTAATATTATACTGGTTATACTTTTGCTCGTTAGCGTTCTATAACCTTTTAATAACCACGTCAACCTTAGTATCACGAATGTGTTCCCATTCCGCATACTACCACCACTTTATTACTCCTTTTTCAGTTGTTTCTATTTTCCAAAATTTGATCAATCAAATAGAAGTAAAGGAATTTGTTGAGAGATCACTATGATCATGAACACTTGTTATCTCGCATAGTTAGTACAGAAGGTGGCCAGCCTTTAGTACTTGACAAGCAATTAAACAATAGTTGGTATCCTACTAGGCTTCTATCACACAGATAGACAGTCATTCGGCAATACCTCCCCTTTCTGGAAGGGTTGTTCTTCTCAGCTTACATGAAATGAAAAGAAGAGAAAAGAACGAATTGAAGAGAATTGTATATATGAAAAAAAATATACTGCCACAAAATATCTGGCTTGGAACCTACCTCTGAACTATAGAGGTTTGTCATAGGAGAACAAATCATATTCGTATATAAATCAACATTAAGTATTATAACATCGCATTTCACGTGCTTAAATATTTCTATTCCGTCCATCATTCTATGGACCCACACTCTTCCTCGAGCTTATACATAATCACCTTTGAAACTCCCTCGACATCGAAAATCGAATCTGGGATCTCATTCTATACATCATCGTTACTAGAATTCTATGCTTGCACCGCAACCTTCCTCGTATAATAATACGACTCTCTATTAATAAGAAAGAATAATTATTCACTAGGTAGATACTCTACTTAATTAGTCTATCAATGATAACTTATACACTACCACGACCCGATTAGTGGTACTCAATCTCAACACCCATTCCAATACAACTCTCACGGTTGTAATCAGCTCATTACTCGCAGAATCATTGCTGCCTTACTATGGTCCACCACTGACCTACTGTAGTCATTCATTTTTCCATAATATCTTAATATCTAACCATACGGAGTCTATACATGTCGTATCAAATTCTCTTAAGGAGTTAACATAACCACCAATCACAATTCATGAAGAACACTCCAAACTCTGACGTACTTTCATGACATGAAGCAGATAAAAGTGCAGAAGAGTTTCAATCAAAGCAACGATAGCAGGTTAATACCATTCTTAATCATATGCCTTAAATAGAAGACTTAACTCAAAGGTTCATCTAGTCCTTTTTGAAACATGGTCCTGGCTTATCTCAAGATAGGACCTTCTAAGATAGATAGCCCGTTCATGGCGATTACACGAATTAAACCTTTACCAACTACTATTACGGTTGGGTATTGCACAGTCATCAGAAGGAATGTCAATCTTCCAAACCATAATTCAACCTTCACATTTTTAACCATCATCACTGTATTCTTTTGGCACACGCGCCTATAATTATCCACTTACCTTTAAAGTGTCGGCCACCTCTTTGGCCTTTCCTGATAGTAAAATTTCCTTACAGTCAATGTCATTTTAACCACCTCCAAATAAATTTTCTACCTTATTTCCGATCACTGCTTGAGTGAAGATGTTTTCCTTAAAATCAGATGGGAAAAAAAATATCACCATTTTTTTCCATAAGTTATTGCCTCATTTTTTTTATCTTAAGTCCTAATTACCCTGAACAATTTCGACCATTACTGGTTCGATCTATAATTTCTCGCGGTTTAACACGTGCCCCACTTGGCATCATTATAATTACGTCATTTTTCTTTTATCAACATTTTTATTCTTGAGAATTTTGAATATTACCTTTCTCCTTGTAAAACCTCTAAGGTTATCCTTCAATCGTTCCTCCTCTATTCCCTAGATACAGGGCATATCAAAATACCATTCACTATTACTAGAACCATTGTCTATATACTTCTGAAAAAAATTCTCCACTGATCCTTAAAGGTTATTGTTACCTTAACCCTTTCCCAATCATACTGTCAAAACTCATACTGTCCCTATTAAGGGTGACATGCCAACCTTTATGCAGTCCCCTAGGATTCATTTTAAGTTACCAATGTTCTATCCTTAATTCCACCTTAAAAAGGTACCTGCATCCTTCCATGAATAAATCAAGTCATATATCCTTGATAGATTATCATATTCATCATTCCCACCTCGATAGTCTATACCTAACTTCATAATAGCATCCTTATTCAAATTGAGGTCAATCCATATGGCCTCCAAAAGATAACAACGGTTATCCGCTTGTCTTGCCTAATTTGGTAACGATAACAAGGATGTTCTGGAAGATATTGGTCGTGTTCAACGTGAACTTCTTCTTAATAATTCCTTATTTACGTTTGTTGTTTATCTCAACAGTCACCTCAATGTTGGGATATCTTTCATACCTGGCGTCTCCCTTTCTGGGTATCAAGCCACCGGTCTTACATTTCACCTTCTTGAAGGTCACTTCCTTCATCCAATTTTTCCTAATTTCTTACTTCCTTATCCCCTTAGTCTATCCGCGTCTCATTATTTATCCTTCGAATTATCTCAAGGTTTCCTCGAATCCTCCCAACTTACAGGGGATAAACTATATGTATCTCTTATGCCCTCAACCATCAATTTTAACTTATGGTGAATCACCCTCATCCCGACGAATGCATACTTTTCTATTTCTATTGCTACGAGTCGTTAGGGTTTCCTCATACCCAACTCCCTTATCATACCTCAAACTCTATTGCCGTTATATTCCTTTCCACTTCAATTTCTTTTTATTTTCCTTTCTCTTATCATTATTTCATGAACCAACACAACATAAGCATTGATTTCAAACATCCCGTCATTCTGGATTCGTGCCCTTAGAACGAATCTTGACAACTTTTACAACTTAAATTCACAATTCATCATACTCGTCTGCCTTTGTTCTGGCTCTAAAGCTTTTACACTCTCTCCATAACCTTGGGAATTACTTTCCCGAAAACAATTGGCTGAACTTTAATCAGTTTATCATAACCTCTGGCTCCGTGCCTTTCTTGGTCTTTCACCAGCGGGTGGTCTCTCTCTTAGGAGGGTAAGTGACAAAAACAGTCTTTTGTGATTCGTCAATCATTTAGAATCTCAAATGATTCCTATATTTCCTTTAGCCAGGCTCTTGCCTCGACTGGGTCAGCTTGTTCCCTGGAACTCTGAGAGCTTAGCAACTTAAACATCTTGAAAGAATTTCTCACCGCATTGTTTCCTCAAGGTGGTGGTTGGGGATAATAGTCTAAGTTCTCATCCCTACGCTCTTGAACTTTCGGAACCCAAATTCTATAGGAATACCTCATTATTCCCTTCTCATCTTTCTCGGTATTACCCTCTTATCTATTTGTTGGCTCTCTGCCTTCATTCATAACTTTTTCTGGCACAATATGATCTTTTCCAATAATTCGGGCTGTATTGCTATCTCAAACAGCTTTTCGGTACCGGCTCCGGTTACCTTCACTTCTATTTCCATTTTCTCAAAATCTCTTATAAACTCTCCAAAAGACATTATCATCTTGAGTCTCTCCTTTTTACTAAGGGCATCAGCCACCATATTGGCTTTCCCCGAATGATAAAGAATCTCCCAATCATAATTCTTGATTAGCTCTAACCGCCTCCTCTGGCGTATGTTGAGCTCTTTCTACGTAAGAATGTACTAGAGCACTTATGGCTTAGGTAATTCTCGCACTTCTCTCCATACAAGTAGTGCTTCCAATCTTTAGGGTAAAACTATTGCCACGAGCCTAAGCTCATGGGCGGGGATATCGAATTTCATATTACCTTAATTGTCTTGACGCAGACGCGATTATCTTGTTGTTCTAAGAAGCACCCTAATTCCTTATGCGAAGCGTCACTTACAAATCACAAAATCTCCTTTTTCCATCCGGCAACGCCAGCATAGGGGCCATCACCAACCTCTGCTTCAGTTCTTGAAAGCTGTTCTCGCATTTCTCTGTCCATTCGAACTTCTCAGTCTTATGAGTAAGCCGCGTTAAAGGGGCTACTATCTTTACAACTTGAACGAACCTCCGGTAGTGACCGGCCAATCCTACCTCTGGTAGTCGACCAAACCATGGTCATCAATTCATCAGTGGTCCTTTATCCAATCCTGTCAGGATCCTCCATGGGATCCTCCTCAACAACTAACCCTTCTAGGACAACATCCTCAACCGCTAAATCCTCAATTTCAACATCATCCGGTCCTGCATTAGGACACTCTATCGGATCCACAATCCGATCTCCAATTAGTAATAAAATATCATCGCGATGTTGCTCCTCAACCTCAGGGTTCGGAGTCCCGCTACCATATACGATAACGAACTACGCTCCTATCACAATATTTATAAGGGTTCCCATAAGGGTTTTAACTGTCAGTGCTACGTTAGGTAGCCCGACTATGAACTTGGCAAGAGTTCTTATTATCTTAGTGAACTTATTATCTTAACGTCCCATCATCTCTGAGGTTTATAACGCTTAGCTCTGATACCATTTCTGTAACACCCCCAGATCCGGGGTCGGGGATCCGGGTTGTCACGGTCTTTCTTTCCACAATATCACTTCACTTAATTAATAATAAATAACCTCATGCTGTGACCCCATACTAACACACACCACAACCCGTTATAGTCTCAGAGATGAAATTGAAATAAATACAAGTCTTTGAATCCACCATTTAACAGTTATTACAACCCAAAATGATTACTTGATAAATTTACAGTTAATTGCCATTATCTGCCACAAGTTATAATTATACATAATTTGATTCTCAAAAGTAGATGGTCTGATCTAAAATAGATCTACCTCTGCAGCTATAGAAGCTACAACATCAACGGGAAGACGCGGGACGCTTCCCACGCGCTTGCGCTGGGTCTGCTGGAGTCTGGCCATCTTTGCTAACTGTTGTTGTGTGATGAAGAAATAAAGCAAGGGTGAGCAGCAAGCCCACCAAAATAATATGTATAATGATTTACAATATATGAGCCTACTCATAATACTCATGAAAGTCTTGGTCAAAAGAAATGAACCAAGTTTGATATCTTAATGCGATGAAGTCGCAAAATATTCAGTATATATACATATATACTTTTCAAAATATTGGAAGTCCTCTTCCATGCATAATATACACAAAGTCCCAGTGTATAACTGTATATAAAAAAAATATCGTTGCAAGGTGATCTCATATATCTAACCTTGTCTCAACGTTTTTCTGAAAATCTTTGTCATTCATAAGACAATTATTAATTAGATATAAGTTTAAAAGATGAAGTTACAAGATACCCCAAAATACTTATATCTTTACCAAATACTACTTGAACTACCACCGTTCAAGTTATAACCAGTTTCAAAAGTTCATCACATAGATGAGACTACAAGACAAGATTTGAATAGATTCAATCTTTGAAATATTATTGAATGAAATAAAGTTACGAGATACTTTATTTAGTCCCGATATGTATATATCCACATATATATATATCTCTTAAACATTTCCTGGAACCTCTGTTATGTAAAGTATGAACAGAGTTTGAAACATCCAATGAATTTTGGAAAGGAAAAGAATTTTGGCATAAACCAGATATCTTGCTGATCAGGCAAAGATACCAATAAGTAACCTTTTCTACTAGTAGATGGATGAATCCCCCACCGGTCATCACCCTGGCCTCATAAGGACCTTGTGCTGGACCGCCACCCGGCCTCTAACGCGTTGATGGACTGCCACCCAGCCACTTACACAATTCATAGACCGTACCCCGGCCTGTCGCTTATGCCGACTCAATTAGATGGGCTTACTTCCCGAACATTGGGCAAGTAATCAATTCATTTACCAAAACTGCAACCTCGTTGCGAATATAAAATACACCACAGAGCCGGATTCCCCAGGTTTTGAGCGAGTATTTAAATCCCCTTAAAAAGGAAGATCTTAAATATAAAAATGAGTTTTGGGCTCCGCTCTGACTTTAAAAATCATTTTGAAGACTCGAAAACACTTTATAGAGTGTTTGGAGTAAAGCTGATTTAATGAAGTAAATCAGTCCCCAGAATATTTAGAAAATGACTGAATATTATTATTTAAATAATATTCCCATAAAGAATAATCTTTATAAAAATAATTGAAGTAGAAGTATTAAAACATATACTTGAAACGAGTATTAAATAACCAAAGATATACTTATATGAAAGTATTATCTTTATTTGAATAATCGAAAATAAGTTTGATTATTGACACCTTATTCTTTAATAAAATAAAGAATATACCTCAGCAAATAATCGGAGTCATAGATCCTCAAATGAATATTCAAATAATATTCATTAAATAATATAAACTGAGTCATAAGCCCTCGAATGAATATTCAAATAATATTCAGATAAATAAATAAAAGGAGTCATAAGTCCCCGAATGAATATTCAAAATAATATTCATTAATAAAGTAAAAGGAGTCATAAGTCCTCGAATGAATATTCAAAATAATATTCATTTAATAAAATAAAGTTAAAGTTATCGAATAAACCTTATTCGATTAATAGTTTTAAAAACTATATCCATATATATATATATATATAAATAAATAAATATATATATATATAATATACTCGGGAACATCGACTCCCGGTTTAGAAATATGTTCACCTTTTATCCCCTATACTAAGGGTATACGCAACTACTTGCTTATTTCTAGCATAGGTATTATGCAACTATAAGCATTGAAATCAACAGATAGATAACCAGATTACGAAACAGACATGCATATATACCATATTAGCATGCTCCAATATATCGCAAAATTTGCTAATAACAATCATGCAATATCACAAGATAATGCATATACATATATTTACATCACAACAACAGTATAACGGGTAGAAAACTTGCCTGAGCGACTTGGGGTGATAAAAGGCTCAGGACGAGTCTGGTAACCTATAAACAACAAGTAAGTTGGAATTAAACCAAAATCACTTGTAAATCTTTACTTTAACTAACTTAGACTCTAACACTTGTTTTGCGCTCACTGATTTGCTTAAGTCACTCGGGTACCCTCGGCTCCACCATTTTTAATAATTTAACCTTTACGAGTTTTAAAGCGATTCCTTCGCGAGTATCTTACCAACTGCCTAACACACTTACCATAAATGTTTCATACATTAATTAACCCTTTTTGGTCTTTAACCTATGTTTCAAAGTAAGGCGAGGGAAAAAGTTTCGTTCGCGAAACGCCGTTACTTGAAACGGTCGTTTCTCCTAAACCGTGCATCGGAATCGAACGTACTACATATCAAAACGAAGCTCGTAACATGAGCTATCTAAACATGGCAGTGGTCATAATCTAGCAGGGGGTTCTCGGGTCCTAATGCTATGCACAAAAACAGTCCAAAGAAAATCGGACGTTACGACGGCTATGTTTACGCGATTTCCAAATTTTAAACCATTCAAAACCAACCACAAACCAACCTCAAATCCAACATACAACCAACATCCATCCTTATCACATCATAAAAACCCCAACCAATTCAATTTAATCATTCATACTTATGCCTAAGCTTAACTTTAATCATACTTAAGTTCTTTTAATCAAAACCACAACATTTACCATTCCATTTCACTACCATTCCAAATCCTAAACTCTAAATCACAACAACAAGCTACAATATCATCCTAATAATCAAAATCATCTTATAATACATAGAAATCTAGGGTTTGGAGATGGTATACCTTCCTTGAAGTGGTGGGAGGAGCTAGGAAGCCTTAAGAAGCTTTGAGAAGTCTTAAGAATGCTTGGATCTTCAAGAAAAAAAGAAAAAGTTCAAGTTAAAAACTTGAAAACACTATTCATTGTCTTCTTCTTTGATTAAATGAAGAAGATTGAGAAGGAATTAATGGCTTAAACTCATGATATAGTCCTAACTAAGCATGAAGATGATTAGGGAATTATCTTACCAATTTAGGAAGCTTGGATCTTTGATTTTGAATTTTTCTTGCCTTTTGAATAGTGAAAAGCCGAGAGCTTCAAGAACAAAGCCTTGGTTGCTTTTTGATTTTTGATGAAGAATGAATTATTTGGCTTGGTTGGTTGTAGTTTTGTGTTTGATTTAGTCAATTACCTTCTTGCCCTTGAATTTGTGTGGTTACAAAGCCACCACACCTCCTTCCTTCCCATGTCATGCTTATGTCATCCTCATGATGTCATCCTCCCTTCCTTGTCCTCTTTCTATTGGTTGGATGACATCATTCCCACTAATCCCTTTGATTAACTTCCTAATCGTTTGCCTAATGACCGCTGATCTGTTATACGGTTCGCTTAACTTTCGTTTTCGTTTATCGTTTGAGGGATCATACCCGGGATCTTATTACTTAGGTTCCCTTAACCTTTCTCAATATATTGTATTCCTTTTATGATCCTCTCTTATAATCCTTTAATTTAAATCCTTTTTATCCTATTACCTTATACTCAATTCTTTCCGTATCTAGTGGATTTCCGGGAAAAATCAAAGTGTTCGGAATTGGATTCTGACGATCTTTACATACACTTATATACCATATAGAGTACTAATAAAATCTCAGAATATCCATAACAGAACCCCTACATAGTGTGGCATGAAAAGTTTTCTCGTTCAGCAAAAACACTATTCATAAGGGTTTCAAAATTTCTCAAAAATTGGGGTTATTACAAAGATAACCCCAAGTATGGGAGAAGGATGAAACATTCCATACTAAGAAAGCAAAAGTCGAGCGAGATAAGGAGACCCGAGACGGTACTCCTATACGGAAATTCATGAACCTGTCTAAACAGAACTTATATATTATCCCCAACCACCACCCTGAGGAGACAGTGCGGTAGGAAATTCTTTCAGGACCTTTAAATCGCTAAGCTCTCAGAGTTCCAAGGAACAAGCTGACCCAGTCGAGGCAAGAGCCTGGCTAAAGGAAATATAGGAATCATTTGAGATTCTAAATGATTGACAAATCACAAAAGACTGTTTTTATCACTTACCCTCCTAAGAGAGAGACCACCCGCCGGTGAAAGGCCAAGGAAGGCACGGAGCAAGAGATTATAATAAACTGATTTAAGTTCAGTCAATTGTTTTTGGGAAAGTAATTCCCAAAGATAAGGAGATAGTGTAAAAGCTTTAGAGCCAGAACAAAGGCAGACGAGTATGATAAATTATGAATCTAAGTTGTAAAAGTTATCAAGATTCGTTCTGAGGACACGAATCCAGAATGACGGGATGTTTGAAATCAATGCTTATGTTGTGTTGGTTTAAAAAAAATGGTAAGAGAAAGGAAAATAAAAAGAAACTGAAGTGGAAAGGAATACAAGGGCAATAGAGTTGAGGTATGATAAGGGAGTTGGGTATGAGGAAACCCTAAAGACTCGTAGCAATAGAAATAGAAAAGTATGTAATCGTCAGGATGAGGGTGATTCACCATGAGTTAAAATAGATGGTTGAAGGTGTAAGAGATACATATATTTATCCCCTGTAAGTTGGGAGGATTCGAGGAAACCTTTAGATAGTTCGAAGGATAAATAATAAGACGCGGATAGACTAAGGAGACAAGAAAGTAGGAAAGTTGGATGAAGGAAGTGACCTTCATTAATGTGAAATGTAAGACCGGTGGCTCGATACCCAGAAAGGGAGGCGCCAGGTACGAGTCCCAACATTGAGGTGACTGTTGAGATAAACAACGAAAGTAAATAAGGAATTATTAAGAAGAGGTTCACGTTGAACACGACCAATATCTTCCAGAACATCCTTGTTATCGTTACCAAATTAGGCAAGACAAGCGGATAACCGTTGCTATCTTTTGGAGGCCATATTGATTGACCCCATTTTGAATACAGATGTTATGGTGGAATTAGATATATACTATCGAGGTGGGAATGATTGAACAAGACACCCTTATCAGGGATATATGACTAGATTTGTCCATGGAAGGATGCAAGTACCTTTTTAAAGGAGGGATTAAGGATATAACTTCGATAACTTGAGATGAACCATAGGGGGAATGCATGAAGGTTGGCATTTCACCCTTAATAGGGATAGTATGAGTTTTGACAGTATGAATTGGAAAATATTAAGGTAATGATGACCTTTAAGGATCAGTGGAGAAATTTTCAGAAGTATATAGACAATGGTTCTAGTAATAGTAAATGGTATTTGAATATGCCCTGTATCTAGGGAATACAGGAGGAACGATTGAAGGATAACCTTAGAGGTTTTACAAGGAGAAAAGTAATATTCAAAATTTTCAAGAATAGAAATGTTGATAAAGGAAATATGACGTAATTATATGTTGCCAAGTGGGGCACGTGTTAAACCACGAGAAAGTATGGATCGAACCAGTAATGGTCGAAATTATTCAGGGCAATTAGGACTTAAGATAAAAGATGTTCTAATTATGATTGAGAGTCAGTCATAACAGTGATTAACCTCTAAAGATTGAGGCAATAACTTATGGAAAAATGGTGATATTTTTTTTTATTTACTTACTCATCAGATATTAAAGAAAAGCATTTTCACATAAGCTGTGATTGAAATAAGGTAGAAAATTTATTTGGAGGTGGTTAAAATGACATTGACTATAAGGAAATTTTAATATCAGGAAAGGCCAAAGAGGTGGCCGACACTTTAAAGGTAAGAGGATAATTATAGGCGCTTGTGCCAGAGGAATACAGTGATGATGGTTAAAACTGTGAAGGTTGTATTGTGGTTTGGAAGATTGACATTCCTTCTGATGACTGTGCAATACCCAACCGTAATAGTAGTTCGGTAAAGGTTTAATTCGTGTAATCGCCAGGAGCGGGCTATCTATCTTAGAAGGTACTATCTTGAGAATGAGCCAGGACTATATTTCAAAAAGGACTAAACAAACCTTTGAGTTAAGTCTTCTATTTAAGGTATATGATTAAGAATGGTATTAACCTGCTATCGTTGCTTTGAGCAAAACTCTTCTGCAAATTTTATCTGCTTCATGTTATGTATGTATGTCAGAATCAGGAGTGTACTCCATGAATCATGAATGGTGATTATGTTATCTCCTTAGAAGGATTTGATACGACATGTATGGACTCCGTATGGTTAGCTATTAAGACTTCATGGAAAATGAATGACTATAGTAGGTCAGTGGTGGACCATGGTAAGGCAGCAATGATTATGCGAGTATTAAGCTGATTACAACCGTGAGAGTTGTATTGGAATGGGTGTTGAGATTGAGTACCACTAATCGGGTCGTGGTAGTGTATAAGTTATCATTGATAGACTAATTAAGTAGAGTATCTACCTATTGAATATTTATTCCCTCTTATGAAAAGAGAGTCGTATTACTATATGAGGAAGGTTGCGGTGCAAGCATAGAACTCTAGTAACGGTGATGTCTAAAATGAGATCCCAGGTTCGATTTTCGAAATCAAGGGAGTTTCAAAGGTGATTGTGTATAAGCTCGAGGAAGAGCATGGGTCCATAGAATGATGGACGGAATAGAAATATTTAGGCATGGGAAATACGATGCTATAATACTTGAGGCTGATATAAATACATATGTTTTGTTCTCCTATGACAAACCTCTATAGTTCAGAGGTAGGTTCCAAGCCAGATATTTTGTGGCAGTATATTTTTTTTTTCATATATACAATTCTCTTCAATTCGTTCTTTTCTCTTCTTTTCATTTCATGTAAGCTGAGAAGAACAACCCTTCCAGAAGGGGAGGTATTGCCGAATGACTATCTATCTGTGTGATAGAAGCCGAGTAGGATACCAGCTATTGTTTAATTGCTTGTCAAGTACTAAAGGCTGGCCACCTTCTGTACTAACTATGCGATATAACAAGTGTTCATGATCATAGTGATCTCTCAACAAATTCCTTTACTTCTATATGATTAATCAAATTTTGGAAAATAGAAACAACTGAAAAAGGAGTAATAAAGTGGTGGTAGTATGCGGAATGGGAACACATTCGTGATACTAAGGTTGACGTGGTTATTAAAAGGTTATAGAACGCTAACGAGCAAAAGTATAACCAGTATAATATTAGGAACGGAAGGTAGTAGCGATTATGAACTGGAAAAGAATGGGTATTGAGAAGCAGAAGCTCTAATGCTAAAAGCTATAATGAGGGTCTGTGCAATAGACTTGAAAGAAATTGGAATGATCACTTAACACGAATTGAGTTTTCTTACGACAATAGATCATATGTCAGTATTGAGATGTCGCCTTATGAGATCCTTGAGGGAAGACAATGTCGATCTCCCTTATGTTAAGATGAAGTTGTAGAGCGCAAGATGCTCGGATCCGCAGTAGTCCAAAGGACCAAGGATATGATAGATCTAATCAGAGGACGGCTGGTAGTAGCCCAAGATGGACATGACACGAAAGGACAAAGAGTATGAAATAGGGGACCTAGTAATGTTATAGGTATCCCTTGGAAAGGATTGATGAGGTTCGGAAAGAAAGGAAAGCTAAGTCTACAATTTGTTGGACCCTTGGATATATTAAGACGTTTGGGAAGTTAGCATATGAGCTAGCCCTAACCCCGAACATGTAGCAGGTCGTAACGTGTTTCACGTATCAATGTTAAGGAAGTGTAATTCAGATGCCAGATAAATAGAGGCATATGAGCGCATAGATATGCAACCCGACGTAACCTATATGGAGCAACCAGGAAGGGTTATAGAGTGAAAAGGAACAAGTGCTTAGGAGAAGGATTATCAAACTAGGCAGAGTTTGGTGGTAGAACCACAATGTGGGAAAATTGACTAGAGCGTTAGAAGGCACAATGCTAGAAAAGCATCCCCAACTGTTTTCTATCTGATTCCGGGATGGAATCCTTTAAAGGAGGGGAGACTGTAATAACCCCAATTTTTGGAAATTTTTGAAACCCTTATGAATAGTGTTTTTGCTGAATGAGAAAAATTTTCATGCCACGCTATGTAGGGGTTCTGTTATTGATCTTATGGAATATTATTAGTACTCTATGTGGTATATAAGTGTATGTAAAGATCGTCAGAATCCAATTCCGAACACTTTGATTTTTCCCGGAAATCCAATAGATACGGAAAGAATTGAGTATAAGGTAACAGGATAAAAGGATTTAAATTAAAGGATTATAATAGAGGATCATAAAAAGGAATTTAATGTATTGAGAAAGGTTAAGGGAACCTAAGTAATAAGATCCCGGGTATGATCCCTCGAACGATAAACGAAAACGAAAGTTAAGCGAACCGTATAACAGATCAGCGGTCATTAGGCAAACAATTAAAAGCTAATCAAAGGGATTAGTGGGGGTGATGTCATCCAACCAATAGAAAGAGGACAAAGGAGGGGTGATGACATCACAAAGTGATGCAAGCATGACATAGAAGGGAAGGAAGTGTGGTTGAATTATAACCACACAAAATCAAGGTTAATTAAGTCATTAACCAAAAACAACACAAAAAATCAACCAACCAAGCAAATCATTTCATTTTCATCAAACAAAACACAAAAACCTCTTTCTTCCCAAGCTAACTCTCGGCTTCTTTCTTAAAATTTGAAGATCCAAGCTCCACCACTTACTATTTAGCAAGGTAATTATCTAAGCTTCCCCATGGATAGTTACATACTTCCTATAAGTTTAAGCTTCTAATTCCAAGCCAATATTTTTCTATAAATCAAGGAAGAAGATGGTGAATAGTAACCTTCAAGAAATAACTTTAGTTTTCTTGAATTTTTATGAAAGATTAAGGTGATACAAGCAAGGATCAAGGTTCTTTAGGCATTCAAAGCTCTTGTGTTGTGTTAAAAAGCTTCAAGGAAGGTATAATCTCTTAACCAAGCTTTGTTATTGAATGTTAAGAGCATAATATGAGTATTTTAGTTCATGAGAGGCTTGATGGTTGTGTATGTAGAGATTAGTGAGTTTTGGGATGTTGTTGGATTGGTAAATGTTGTTGTTTTGATTAAAAGAACTTAAGTATGATTAAAGTTAAGCTTAGGCATAAGTATGAATGATTAAATTGAATTGGTTGGGGTTGTCATGATGTGAAAAGGATGGATGTTGGTTGTATGTTGGATTTGAGGTTGATTTGGGATGGTTTTGGAATGGTTTAAAATTGGGAAATCGCGTAAATATAGTCGTCGTAACGTCCGATTTTCTTTGGACTGTTTTTGTGCATAGCATTAGGACCCGAAAACCCCCTGCTAGATTATGACCACTGCCATGTTTAGATAACTCATGTTACGAGCTTCGTTTTGATATGTAGTTCGTTCGATTCCGATGCACGGTTTAGGAGAAACGACCGTTTCAAGTAACGGCATTTCGCGAACGAAACTTTTCCCCTCGCCTTACTTTGAAACATAGGTTAAAGACCAAAAAGGGTTAATTAATGTATGAAACATTTATGGTAAGTGTTTTAGGCAGTTGGTAAGACACTCGCGAAGGAATCGCTTTAAAACTCGTAAAGGTTAAATTATTAAAAATGGTGGAGCCGAGGGTACCCGAGTGACTTAAGCGAATCAGTGAGCGCAAAACAAGCGTTAGAGTCTAAGTTAGTTAAAGTATAGATTTACAAGTGATTTTGGTTTAATTCCAACTTACTTGTTGTTTATAGGTTACCAGACTCGTCCCGAGCCTTTTATCACCCCAAGTCGCTCAGGCAAGTATTCTATCCGTTATACTGTTGTTGTGATGTATACATTTGTATATGCATGATCTTGCGATAAATGCATATTGGTTATTTAGCAAATTCTTGCGATATATTGTAGCATGTGATATGGTATATATGCATTCCTGTTTCATATTCTTGAAATATATATCTGTTGGTTCAGTTTATAATACCTATGCTAGAGAATAGCGGTAACTTGCATATACCCTTAGTATAGGGACCCAAAGGTGAAAATATTTTCTAAAACCGGGAGTCGAGGATCCCGAGTAGATTTTGTATATATGGATATGGATATATATATATATTTATATATATATATATGGTTATAGTTTTCCAAACTATTAATCGAATAAGGTTTATTCGATAACTTTAACTTTATTTTATTATTGAATATTATTTCGAATATTATTCGAAGGCGTATGACTCTTTTTATTTATTTATTTATCTGAATATTATTTGAATATTCATTCGAAGGCTTATGACTCAGTTTATATTATTTAATGAATATTATTTGAATATTCATTTGAGGATCTATGACTCCGATTATTTGCTGAGGTATATTCTTTATTTTATTAAAGAATAAGGTGTCAATAATCAAACTTATTTTCGATTATTCAAATAAAGATAATACTTTCATATAAGTATATCTTTGGTTATTTAATGTTTATTTCAAGTATAAGTTTTAATACTTCTACTTCAATTATTTTTATAAAGATTATTCTTTATGGGAATATTATTTAAATAATAATATTCAGTCATTTTCTAAATATTCTGGGGACTGATTTACTTCATTAAATCAGCTTTACTCCAAACACTCTATAAAGTGTTTTCGAGTCTTCAAAATGATTTTTAAAGTCAGAGCGGATCCCAAAACTCATTTTTATATTTCAGATCTTCCTTTTTAAGGGGATTTAAATACTCGCTCAAAACCTGGGGAATCCGGCTCTGTGGTGTATTTTATATTCGCAACGAGGTTGCAGTTTTGGTAAATGAATTGATTACTTGCCCAATGTTCGGGAAGTAAGCCCATCTAATTGAGTCGGCATAAGCGACAGGCCGGGGTACGGTCTATCAAAGTGTAAGTGGCTGGGTGGCAGTCCATCAACGCGTAAGAGGCCGGGTGGCGGTCCAGCACAAGGTCCTTATGTGGCCAGGGTGATGACCGGTGGGGGATTCATCCATCTACTAGTAGAAAAGGTTACTTATTGGTATCTTTGCCTGATCAGCAAGATATCTGGTTTATGCCAAAATTCTTTTCCTTTCCAAAATTCATTGGATGTTTCAAACTCTGTTCATACTTTACATAACAGAGGTTCCAGGAAATGTTTAAGAGATATATATATGTGGATATATATATATATCGGGACTAAATAAAGTATCTCGTAACTTTATTTCATTCAATAATATTTCAAAGATTGAATCTATTCAAATCTTGTCTTGTAGTCTCATCTATGTGATGAACTTTTGAAACTGATTATAACTTGAACGGTGGTAGTTCAAGTAGTATTGGGAAAGATATAAGTATATTGGGGGTATTTGGTAACCTCATCTTTTAAACTTATATCTAATTAATAATTGTCTTATGAATGACAGATTTTCAGAAAAACGTTGAGACAAGGTTAGATATATGAGATCACCTTGCAACGATATTTTTTTATACAGTTATACACTGGGACTTTCTGTATATTATGCATGGAAGAGGACTTCCAATATTTTGAAAAGTATATATGTATATATACTGAATATTTTGCGACTTCATCGCATTAAGATATCAAACTTGGTTCATTTCTTTTGACCAAGACTTTCATGAGTATTATGAGTAGGCTCATATACTATTAATCATTATACATATTGTTTTGGTGGGCTTGCTGCTCACCCTTGCTTTATTTCTTCATCACACAACAACAGTTAGGAAAGATGGCCAGACTCCAGCAGACCCAGCGCAAGCGCGAGGGAAGCGTCCCGCGTCTTCCCGTTGATGTTGTAGCTGCTATAGCTGCAGAGGTAGATCTATTGTAGATCAGACCATCTACTTTTGAGAATCAATTATGTATAATTATAACTTGTGGCAGATAATGGCAATTAACTGTAAATTATCAAGAAATCATTTTGGGTTGTAATAACTTTTAAATTGTGGATTCAAAGACTTGTACTTATTTAAATTTCATCTCTGAGACTATAACGGGTTGTGGTGTGTGTTAGTGTGGGGTCACAGCATAAGGTTATTTATTATTAATTAAGTGAAGTGATATTGTGGAAAGAAAGACCGTGACGACCCGGATCCCCGACCCCGGATCTGGGGGTGTTACAGTAATGATAAAATGGATTTAGTAAACCTTTCTTTTTCCAACACAAGGTTTTCCAAACGAATTCCTGATGGATTGGATTGAGACGTAAGAGACTAGTGGGACTAGTCTAGTCATATAAAGAGGCTAGCGGGGCTAGTCCAGTTTAAGGCTGAAATTATGCCATAGGTACCATAAAGACCGGATGGAGGTCGGTACGGGCTGATCACCCGTATTATTATGGATTGAAAGTTAAAGAAGTCCAATCAAGGGTTTCACAATTATTTAAAGAGGAATTGAATTTCCTATTCAGTAATTGATTCTTTGAAAATGAATTGGTATATAATATTTTGAAACGAGTTGATTGTGATATTGATTAGCTTACAGATTGTGAACCCTGATTTTGGTTCTGTTATCAATCATATAATTGATTCCCAACGATGAAAAGATTCTCGCTTTCCATTTGAAAGATCATTTATGATCCTGTTATGATTTGTGATGAATGTCGGCTTTCACCCTATCTTGAGCCTTGTTCCTTGAAAGCCCAAAGCTTTTCTTCGTAACCCTTTCATACCCCAAAAGATAGAAATCTGCCACCTAGAAATGTTAAAGTAGAATGTCCTGAGATCAATAATGGTATATTGTGGATTTTGTATCGTAGAACTGTTTTATAGTTACTTGCTGAGTTTTATACTCATATGTTTTGTCTTAATCTAATTATGGTAGTTAAGCAAGAGGATGGCCAGGCTTAGGCGCACTACTCGTAAGAGCGTACCTGGTGGTCCCTACCGTGCTGAGGGCTTCTGGTTGCCAGAGCAGGTAGTACGGGTTCTGAGTGAGCAAGCGCTTAACCGAAAGGTTGTTAAGATATAATGGGTTATCTATCGATTCCAGTGGATCCCATTCCACCCTCTTCAAAGGAGCCTGTGTATGTTAGTTCAGATTCAGAGGAGGATCCATCTGAGAATAGTGAGATCCCTATACAGATATCACCCTTCAGGCCAGAGTCAGAGACCTCAGCCCCTAAGCCAGAGTCTGAGATGCCTAAGATTGTGCCTGTCAATGTTGGTGGCAAGTTAGCCCAGGATCAAGACTTTGTTTACTCCCGTATTCCTGAGTTGGGAGCTTTGGTGGATAGGTTAATTCGAGACTCTAGGCAGAGGACTTCAGTAGTGATGGAGGAGTGGAGAGCTAGGATTCAGTTGGTGTTGCAGGTTGCCCGGAGAAGATTAGATGAGGGACCATCCACTAGTGATGCTGATGCTGAGGCCCGGAGGCTGCATAAGATCATTCACTGGATGTTGGTTGTGTTGAGAGAGATTCTGGATGATTAGAGTTTAGTGTTGGTTAGGCTGGACTTTTGGTGGAGCCTGTAGTTGTTGTTTCTCAGCGCCAGTAGGCTTTGGGATACTTGGTCAGATGTCGGGATCCGTTTTAATTTGCTGTATTGTATCTCAGAGCTTTGTAGTAGTAGTTGTTAGAAGATAGGGGTAGATAGGGGGATGTTTTCCAGTTTTTGCTCTGTTCAACCCTGTTATATTATTTTACCTATTTCCAGAACTTGTCATAATCAGACTTTTATCTATGTACCCTTGTTATTGAATCAATCATATATCTTGTTTCCTATTGTGCACCCTGGAAATCTCTATAAACTGTTTTGAATACCATATTTTCATACAACCGTGTTTAAAATTTTGTAAATCATACCTTGTGCCATGAGAAAACAACAATGATATGAGAAATTATATAGTAATAGGATTGCATGTGCAAAATTGGGTAAAGCTTAAACCCGTAAAAGAAATTTCGTAATAAAATGTTGTTATATATCTTCCATGCTATCGTATTTCTAAATAATTGCTCAATCAGGTTTGTAAGAAATGGCCAACTTGCAAGATCACCAAGAAGAAGAAATCCAAACACAAGACCCAGAAATGAATCCAGAAACCACTATGATGAGCAGACTTGCTCAGCTTTTGCAACAACCTGTAGCCCCTAAAGTTGGAAACTTCAAACACTTTCATTCTGTTCATCCCCCCAGAGTTCTTAGGTTTTCCCGACCCAATAAAAGCTCGGTCGTGGTTAAGAGAAATGAATAAAGCGTTTGAGTTAGCGGAAGTTAAGGATGAGAAGAAAGCTCACTATACCAGTTATTACCTTAAAGATGAAGTGAATTTCTGGTGGGAATCTTCGAAGGCGTTGCTTGAAGGAAAGGACTTATCGTGGGAAAAGTTTACTTAGATATTTCTAGAGAAGTATTTTCCAAGCTATATGCAAGATCAGTTGGAGATGAAGTTTTTGGACCTTGGACAAGAAGCTATTGTTGGATTTTTAACGCAGCGGGGTCATGGCAAAACACTTTTACACATACAAAATCCAAATAAAAGCATACAGATCATGAATAAAAATTCGAGGGATCGAATCTAACCTTTTAAAATAATTCGGAGACAACGATCAGAGATCCTTAGCAGTTGCTCCTCAAGTGTGAAGCACTCCACCGGTATCCACCAAGAAAACGATGTTAATGAGGAGGAAGGAGGTGGAGAGAATTGGGTTTTCCAAACTTTTTGGGTTTTCGGGTTCGATGGGGTTAGAATAAAATTAGGGTCTATAATAGTGTATTTATAGGCAAAATTTTCAGCTGAAATTTTCCCATAAATAATATTATTATTATCCCATTTATTATTCTCATTAATAATTAAAACACATTTTAATTATTAATCCTTTTTCTAAACACTTTAGAAATAATTCTCTCTCTTGATTTAATTTCCAAAAATTAAATCCTTTAATTAATAATATTAAGAACTTTTCTTAATTAATTTATAATCAATTAAATCTCATTTAATCAATTATTAAATTTGCCAATTAATTATTTATTTCACAAACAAATAATTATTTAGCCATTATTAATTAATTCCTCCACCATTAAATCATTCTCTTTTTATGGTGTGACCCTGTAGGTTTAATATTAAGCCGGTAGTAGAAATAAATAATAATAAAACTATTTTATCATAATTTATATAAATTCTCTAATTTATTAAATATGATTAATTAATTAATCACATTTATTCTACATCGTGAGGGATACTTCTCAGCATATCGCGACTATCCGGATAATATGAATTCACTGCTTAGAATACCAAGAACTTATTTAGTGAATAGTTACCGTACAATAAACTCTTTCTACCCTACAATGTCCCGATTAAATACAAGGCATGGATCTCGTGTCAAGCCTATCTCATTCAATCACTTGCTTACCATTTACTATGTTTAGTTCTATGCAAATTAGAAACTCCTTTCTAATTTCATTCACTCTGGCCAGAGATTCCTGAACTAGCATAAGTGGATCAGCCTTGAATATTCGCTTCCTTCACTGGAAGGGGTAGATCCTTTATTGATCATACACTATCTTCGTGTACAAATTCCTATACCCAGAAGAGCCCTAATAATTATCCCTGGAGACTAAGAACTAAACCAAAGCATAGTTCAGTGTACACAAGATGACTATGATGAGTCTAAGGATACTTGTACAACTATCACTATGTGAACAACTGCTGACACGTGAGTGAACTCCATCAGTTGTTCAGCTGTGCGAGTCATGTTCAGTGAACTTATTCTATAATAAGCACCTACATACTAGCTATAGTGTCACCACACAAATGTCTATGAGAACAGACATCCTTCATAATGAAGCAAGCATAGTATGTACTGATCTTTGCGGATTATTAATTACCAGTTAGTAATCCTATGACCAGGAACTATTTAAGTTTAGAGTTATCATCTTTTTAGATCTCACTATTATGATCTCATCATAATCCATAAAAAGCTTTACTCTAAACTATGGTATATCTTATTTAAACACTTAAATAGATAAAGCCCGTAATAAAAACAAAACAAGTCTTTTATTAATATCAATGAAATCAAAACAGATTACATAAAGAGTTATTCCTAAATCCTAATTCATGATTGGACTTAGGACATATTCCTTTCAATCTCCCACTTGTACTAAAGCCAATCACTCTGGTATCTAATACCCATCTAGTCTTTATGACGATCAAAGTGACTTTCAGAAAGTAGCTTTGTGAGTGGGTCTGCTATGTTGTTATGTGTGTCAACTCTAATTCAATACAATAAAAGAAATGTTATCGCGCTCCCACTAACCCTTTTGTAGACGCTTGGTTCATCTTTGTTTTTGATAAAATCAAACTCTTTGATTGTCTCATCAAAACGAATGTTCCATCTTTCGAGAAGCTTGATTTAAACCATATATGGTTCGCAGTATCTTACACACTAGGTTTTCATTTCTCTTGGAAAGAAAACCATCTGTCTATTTGCCAGATCTCATAGTCGTAGTAAGCAGCAATCGCAAGCAAAATCCGAACTGATTATAACAGGGCTATAGGTAAAAGGTTTCATCAAAGTCAATCCATTACCTTTGTTTGAATCCTTTTGCCACAAGCCTGGCCTTAAAGGTCTCCACCTGGCCATCTGCTCTAATCATTCTTTCGTATACCATATACATAGATTCCATTCCGGATTTCATGGCACTTTGCCATTTCTCTGAGTCAACACTACTCATAGCCTCATTATACGTCACAGGGTCGTCATCATCAATGATCGACAACTCATTGTCATTCTCAATGACAAGGCCATATTACCTCTCAGGTTGGCGAGACACTCTCCCTGATCTATGAATGGGCTATTCCACAAAAGGTTGTTTAGTCAGAACAGGTGTTTCCACTCGATCTGTAGTAGTTTGTGCTTCTTGAACTTCATCAAGTTCAATTTTGCTCCCACTATTTCCTTCAAGGATAAACTCCTTTTCCAAGAAGGTAGCATGTCTGGAGACAAACACCCGATGATCGGTGCAAAAGTAATACCCTAAAGTCTCTTTAGGATATCCCACAAAACTACATTTTACGGATCGATATTCCAGCTTATCTGGGTCAACTTACTTGACATAAGCTAGACATCCCCAAATCTTAACGTGTTAAAGACTCAGTTTCCTTTCTTTCCATATCTTATACGGAGTTTGAGGAACAGATTTTGGAAGGCATCTTATTCAGTAAATATGCTGAGGTTTCCAATGCATAACCCCATAGGAATACTGGAAGATTTGCATAGCTCATCATGGACCGAACTATGTCTAACAAAGTTCGATTTCTCCTTTCAGATACCAACCTGGAGGAGTCCACTGGGAGACTATACCATTTATTTTGAGATAATCTAGAAACACTCCATTAAAGTATTCACCACCTCGATCTGATTGAAGAGTTATAATACTATGTTTGGTTGTTTCTCCACTTCATACTTATATTCTTTGAACTTTTCAAAGGCCTCAGAATTGTGTTTCATCAAACACATATCCAAATCCAGATCTATCATCTATGAAAGTAGTGAAGTACGAAAATCCACCCATGGCTTGCGTAGACATTGGTACACATACATCTGTGTGTACCATTCCTAGCAAATTTGCAGCCCACTCTCCATGTCTACTAAATGGAGACTGCAATGCCACTATAAAGTGAGATTTTCATCATCCCTTTTCTTTTATTAGTTTGTTCAATCTGAAGTAAATTATGTCACATATATACAGACCATTATTTAAAGTACCACGTCCATAAAGAATATTATCTCTAAGAATAGAACATTCATTATTCTCAATAATAAATGAAAATCCATCCAAGTCTAACATGGGAATAATATTCCTCACAATCGAGGGAACAAAATAACAATTATTTCAAACAATAGTCTTGCCCGTAGGCATATGTAAATGAAATGATTCTACATCTTCAGCAGCAACTCTTGCTCCAATTCCCATCAGTAGAATCACATACTCTTCCTCAAGAGTCCTACTTCTCCTTGGTCCCTGCAACAAATTGCAGATTTGAGAACCACAGGCGGTATCTAATACCCAAGTAGAAATTTGATTTAATGACATATTCACTTCTATCATGAACATACCTGAATCAGAAGCGGTAGTCTCACTACCCTTCTTCTTCTTCAATTCTGCAAGGTAAACCTTGCAGTTACTCTTCCAGTGCCCCACCTTGTTACAGTGAAAGCAAACAACTTTGCTCTTGGGGTCTTCAGCTTTTGGTGGAACCGGCATTTTCTCACCTACTTTCTTCTTCTTGGAAGAGTTCCTCTTCCTTTTCTTAGGATTGGAACCTTCACCAATTAGAAGAACAGAACTCTTCTTAGGGGGAAAATTCGACTCCGCAGTCTTCAACATGTTGTGGAGTTCAGGCAGGCTGACATCCAACTTATTCATGTGAAAGTTCACAACAAACTGCGAGAACGAACTCGGAAGCGATTGCAAGACCAAGTCTTGGCTCAGCTCCCCATCCATGGAAAAACCAAGTTGTCCAAGACGTTCAATCAAATTGATCATCTTAAGTACATGGTCATTCACAGATGATCCCTCAGACATCCTACAACCGAACAGCTCCTTCGATATCTCATATCGAGCTGTCCTCCCTGCCACATCATACAACTCTTGTAGATGCATGAGGATAGTGTGAGCATCCATATGCTCATGTTGCTTCTGTAGCTCAATGTTCATGGAAGCTAGCATGATGCATTGAGCAACATTTGCATCATCTATCCACCTACGATACACAACATGTTCATCATTATGTGCATCACTAGCAGGTTCAGTAGGCTTAGGTGAGTCAATCACGTATTCCAGCTTCTCAATCCTGAGAACAATTCTCAAGTTTCGAAGCCAGTCAGCATAATTAGGACCAGTCAATTTGTGAGCATCCAGTATGCTCCTGAGTGATAATGCAGAAGACATAACGTACAAAGTAAATCTGTAAATGATAAACACATAACAACACTTAGCAAATATTCGATTTCAAAACATTATATGAATCGGGTCTTTATTCATAAGTGGCTCCCACTAGTTTTCCTAATTTATTCAACCCCCTACGTGAAAAATTAAGCATTCATAATGCTAGTGGGAATAGGGATCCTACATTCCATTACACAACCCCGGTTGTGGCACGAAACGCCATGTAATGTTCAATAGGCAGACAACTCTTGTCAATTACATCTAATGTTATTCCCTAATCAAACTTTAGCCTCTTGAATAATTGAGTCACGTCTGTGGCACGACAAACTCAATATTCTAAGTCAAGTCTAACCAAATATTCTGTACAATTGAATCAGTCCCCAAAGGCCCACGGCTGTGGCACGTAACGACCTTTAGATTCTTATTCAATGTACACATCTCTATGTAATAGACAAGTATTTCTTATTTCAAAATCAAAGCCCTCGGCTGTGGCACGAAACGACAATGATTCAAAAATAAGAACTACTTTTCTATCATGTTGGAAGGCTATGGCCGACACAAGCCCGTTGTATCATTGGCCAATTACTACTTGATATTATTTAATTTTAGAGGGATTATTTTACGTTACAATCATAATCATATTATAAAGAAATTCTTCCTTTCAAATTAAATATTTCAAATCAATAATCAGATGATTCCCAGATCGGGTGGAGCATTGTCAAGAGGCGTCACTTAATAACCCTTTCTTACAGATAGAAATCTGTTGTTGACAGAATCATCCTTTCTCTCATATCGAAAATTCATATTCAATTACGTGTTTCATAAACACAAGAATCTCATGATTGTATTCATAATATTGTTATTAAGGTTATGAAACAATTTCACTATACTAGGTTGTCTAACAAACGCCTTATGTTCATTTAAGTCCACCTAAATCTATCATCGCATGATAAACTAAGCATATATCACATATATAAACATGAATAAACATCAAGGTAGGCATGTTATATCATCTAGCACATTAATCTAAGCATTATACATCTCTATGTATCACATGAAGCATTTAAAAGCAATTAAAACAGTCAAAAACAACTTTAAAACACTTCATGGAAATATAAAAACTTCAAAACTTTTATATAAACTAAAATTGATCACTCCATTAGATCCGTCTCGGAAAAACGAATCCAACGGTATATTGCACGCCTAAAACGGAGTTACGAAACTCCCAGAAAATCAATTTTAAAATCAACAGACGGGCTGTAACGCATTACAGGAACGCGTTACAGGACCTATAACGCATTCCGGTGATGCGTTACACCCCTTTTAAGCCATAAAGGGTGTAACGCATTCTACGAATGCGCAACAGGCCTTCCCTCGCGCGTGCGCCACACGCGCCTGCCATCTGCCGCCGTGTCTGTTCCCTGCTTTGCTCCGTACCTGTCAGTCTGTGTTCTCTGTCTTGTTTGATTGTTTTTCTTCGTGCAGCACAGAAACAATAGCAGACAAAGTACAGATGCAGATATCTATACATGCTTTCAATTTTTTTATATATATATGATTTATTTAATTACGAATTTAATTACAACAACTTCAAAAATTCATAATAAATAATCTATACATCATAAAATTATGAAAAAAATACCCAGACGATCTACAACACTTGTAGAACCCAGATCAACATTCAAAATTATTCTGAGAAATGATTTCTCATCAGACAAAATTAATCCATGATATAACTTGTAAAAATCATAATTAATTCATACAAGCACATAAAATTCTGAAATTTTTACCACAGATCTATATGCATACAACCTATGCTCTGATACCATTGTTGGATTTTTAACGCAGCGGGGTCATGGCAAAACACTTTTACACATACAAAATCCAAATAAAAGCATACAGATCATGAATAAAAATTCGAGGGATCGAATCTAACCTTTTAAAATAATTCAGAGACAACGATCAGAGATCCTTCGCAGTTGCTCCTCAAGTGTGAAGCACTCCACCGGTATCCACCAAGAAAACGATGTTAAGGAGGAGGAAGGAGGTGGAGAGAATTGGATTTTCCAAACTTTTTGGGTTTTCGGGTTCGATGGGGTTAGAATAAAATTAGGGTCTATAATAGTGTATTTATAGGCAAAATTTTCAGCTGAAATTTTCTCATAAATAATATTATTATTATCCCATTTATTATTCTCATTAATAATTAAAACACCTTTTAATTATTAATCCTTTTTCTAAACACTTTAGAAATAATTCTCTCTCTTGATTTAATTTCCAAAAATTAAATCCTTTAATTAATAATATTAAGAACTTTTCTTAATTAATTTATAATCAATTAAATCTCATTTAATCAATTATTAAATTTGCCAATTAATTATTTATTTCACAAATAAATAATTATTTAGCCATTATTAATTAAGTCCTCCACCATTAAATCATTCTCTTTTTATGGTGTGACCCTGTAGGTTCAATATTAAGCCGGTAGGAGAAATAAATAATAATAAAACTATTTTATCATTATTTATATAAATTCTCTAATTTATTAAATATGATTAATTAATTAATCACATTTATTCTACATCGTGAGGGATACTTCTCAGAATATCGCGACTATCCGGATAATATGAATTCACTGCTTAGAATACCAAGAACCTATTCAGTGAATAGTTACCGTACAATAAACTCCTTCTACCCTACAATGTCCCGATTAAATACAAGGCATGGATCTCGTGTCAAGCCTATCTAATTCAGTCACTTGCTTACCATTTACTATGCTTAGTTCTATGCAAATTAGAAACTCCTTTCTAATTTCATTCACTCTGGCCAGAGATTCCTGAACTAGCATAAGTGGATCAGCCTTGAACATTCGCTTCCTTCACTGGAAGGGGTAGATCCTTTATTGATCATACACTATCTTCGTGTACAAATTCCTATACCCAGAATAGCCCTAATAATTGTCCCTGGAGACTAAGAACTAAACCAAAGCATAGTTCAGTGTACACAAGATGACTATGATGACCTCAAGTCTAAGGATACTTGTACAACTATCACTATGTGAACAACTGCTGACACGTGAGTGAACTCCATCAGTTGTTCAGCTGTGCGAGTCATGTTCAGTGAACTTATTCTATAATAAGCACCTACATACTAGCTATAGTGTCACCACACAAATGTCTATGAGAACAGACATCCTTCATAATGAAGCAAGCATAATATGTACCGATCTTTGCGGATTATTAATTACCAGTTAGTAATCCTATGACCAGGAACTATTTAAGTTTAGAGTTATCATCTTTTTAGGTCTCACTATTATGATCTCATCATAATCCATAAAAAGCTTTACTCTAAACTATGGTATATCTTATTTAAACACTTAAATCGATAAAGCCCGTAATAAAAACAAAACAAGTCTTTTATTAATATCAATAAAATCAAAACAGATTACATAAAGAGTTATTCCTAAATCCTAATTCATGATTGGACTTAGGACATATTTCTTTCAGCTATGTCGGTAGCGGAATATGAAGTGAAATTTTCGGAGTTGTCTAGATTTGTACCGGAGTATGTGAATACGGAGGCGAAGAAGGCCAAAAGGTTCCAACATGGACTTAGGCCATGGATTAGAAGTCAAGTGTGAAAGAGATATGTCCCAAGTCCAATCATGTATGAGGATTTAGGAATAACTTTTGTCTGTTTTGATTTCATTGATATTAATAAAAGGCTTGTTTTGTTTTTTGTAATAACCCCCAAAATTTTCAACTTTTTGTAACCCTTGTGAATAGTGTTTTTGCTGAATGAGAAAACTTTTCATGCCACACTATGTAGGGGTTCTATTATGGATATTCTGAGATTTTATTAGTACTCTATATGGTATATGAGTGTATGTAAAGATCGTCAGAATCCAATTTCCGAACACTTTGGTTTTTCCCGGAAATCCACTAGATACGGAAAGAATTGAGTATAAGGTAGCAGGATAAAAAGGATTTAAATTAAAGGATTATAATAGAGGATCATAAAAAGGAATATAATGTATTGAGAAAGGTTAAGGGAACCTAAGTAATAAGATCCCGGGTATGATCCTTCAAACGATAAACGAAAACGAAAGTTAAGCGAACCGTATAGCAGATCAGCGGTCATTAGGCAAACAATTAGGAAGTTAATCAAAGGGGATTAGAGAGAGAGAGTGATGTCACCCAACCAATGAGAGGAGGACAAAGAGGGAAGGATGACATCACAGCATGACATAGGCATGACATGGGAAGGAAGGAGATGTGGTGGCTTTTTAACCACACAAAATCAAGGGCAACTAGGTAATTTACTAAAACAAAAACAAAATCAAACCAACCAAGCCAAGCAAATCATTTTCATCAAAACACAAAAATCATTCTCTCATCCAAGCAAGCTTGCTCTCGGCTTTTACTATTGCAAAAGGGACAAGAAATTCAAAACTCAAGATCCAAGCTTCCTAAATTGGTGAGTTAATTCCCTAATCATCCTTATGCTTAGTTAGGGCTATATCATGAGTTTAAGCCATCAATTCCTTCTCAATCTTCTTCATTTAATCAATGAAGAAGACAATGAATAGTGTTTTCAAGTTTTTAACTTGAAATTTTTCTTGATTTCCTTGAAGATCCAAGCATTCCTAAGACTTCTCAAGGCTTCTTAAGGCTTCCTAGCTCCTCCCACCACTTCGAGGAAGGTATATCATCTCCAAACCCTAGATTCGTATGTATTATAAGATGATTTTGATTAGTAGGGTGATATTGTAGCTTAATGTTTGTGATTTAGAGTTTGGGATTGAAATGGTATTGAAATGGAATGGTAAATGTTGTTGTTTTGGTTAAAAGATTGTAGTATAGTTAAATTCAACTTAGGCATAAGTATGAATGTTAAAATTGAATTGGTTGGGGCTGATATGATGTGATAAGGATGGATGTTGGTTGTATGTTTGATTTGAGGTTGAATTGGGTTGGTTTTGAATGGTTTTAAATTGGGAAATCGCGTAAACATAGCCGTCGTAACGTCCGATTTTCTTTGGACTGATTTTGTGCATAACATTAGAACCCTAGAACCCCCTGCTAGATTTTGACCATTACCATGTCTAGATAGCTCGTGTTACGAGCTTCGTTTTGATATGTAGTACGTTCGATTCCGATGCACGGTTTATGAGAAACGACCGTTTCAAGTAACGGCGTTTCGCGAACGAAACTTTTCCCCTCGCCTTACTTTGAAACATAGGTTAAAGACCAAAAAGGGTTAATTAATGTATGAAACATTTATGGTAAGTGTGTTAGGCAGTTAGTAAGACACTCGCGAAGGAATCGCCTTAAAACTCGTAAAGGTTGAATTATTAAAAATGGTGGAGCCGAGGGTACTCGAGTGACTTAAGAGAATCAATAAGCGCAAAACAAGCGTTAGAGTCTAAGTTAGTTTAAGTATAGATTTACAAGTGACTTTGGTTTAATTCCAACTTACTTGTTATTTATAGGTTACCAAACTCGTCCCGAGCCTTTTATCACCCCAAGTCGCTCAGGCAAGTTTTCTATCCGTTATACTGTTGTTGTGATGTATTTGTGTATATGCATGATCTTGCGTTAAATGCATATTTGTTATAGCAGATTCTTGCGATATATTGTAGCATGTTATATGGTACATATGCATGCATGTTTCGTATTCTTGCCATATATATATCTGTTGGTTCAGTTGATAATACCTATGCTAGAGGTTAGCAGTATTTTGCATATACCCTTATTATAAGGACCCAAAAGGTGAAAACATTTTCTAAAACCGGGAGTCGAGGATCCCGAGTAGATTTTGGATATATGTATATATATATATTCATATATATATATGGTTATAGTTTTCAAAACTATTAATCGAATAAGGGTTATTCGATAACTTTATATTATTTATTGAATATTATTTCGAATATTCATTCGAGGACTTATGACTCCTTTATTTTATTATTGAATATTATTTCGAATATTCATTCGAGGGCTTATGACTCAGTTATATTATTAATGATTATTAATTGAATATTCATTTGAGGATGTATGACTCCGTTATTTTATTTAATGAATATTATTTATAATATTCATTCGAGGTATTATGACTTCTCTTGTTATTTAATAATATTCTTTATTTTATTAAAGAATAATATTTCGATAATCAAACTTATTTTCGATTATTCAAATAAAGATAGTACTTTCGTATAAGTATATCTTTGGTTATTTAATACTCGTTTCAAGTATAAGTTTTAATACTTCTACTTCAATTATTTTTATAAAGATTATTCTTTATGGGAATATTATTTAAATAATAATATTCAGACATTTTCTAAATATACTGGGGACTGATTTACTTCATTAAATCAGCTTTACTCCAAACACTCTTTAAAGTGTTTTCGAGTCTTCAAAATGATTTTTAAAAGTTAGAGCGGATCCCAAAACTCATTTTTATATTTAAGATCTTCCTTTTTAAGGGGATTTAAATACTCGCTCAAAACCTGAGGGATCCGGCTCTGTGGTGTATTTTATATTCGCAACAAGGTTGCAGTTTTGGTAAATGAATTGATTACTTACCCAACGTTCGGGAAGTAAGTCCATCTATTGAGTCGGCATAAGCAACATGGGCTCAGTGGGCGTCCATGATAGTGTAAGTGGCTCAGTGGGAGTCTATCAAATGCATAAGTGGCTGAGTGGCAGTCCAGCATAAGGTCCTATTGAGACCAGGGTGATGACCAGTGGGGAATTCGTCCATCTACTAGTAGAAAAGGTTACTTATTGGTATCCTTGCCTGATCAGCAAGATACCTGGTTTATGCCAAAATTCTTTTCCTTTCCCAAAATTTATTGGATGTTTCAAACTCTGTTCATACTTTACATGACAAAGGTTTTCAGGAAATGTATAAAGATGATGTATATGTGGATATATATATATATCAGAACTTAATGAAGTATATCATAACTTCATTTCCTTTAATAATATTTCAAAGATTTAATCTATTCAAATCTGGTCTTGTAGTCTCATCTATGTGATGAACTGGTAAAAGCTCATTATATACTTTGAACAGTGGTAGTTCAAGTAGCTTTATAAATGATATAAGTGTAGTGAAGTATTTGGTAACTTCATCCCTTGTTTTTACTTATATCTAGTAAGTAATTATCTTACACTTGATAAAAGATTCTAGTAAGTATCCATTTAGATACTTATATTATTGTTATCACTTTATACTATCTTGCGAGCTGTAAGGCTCACTCTTGCTTTATTTCTTCATCACACAACAACAGTTAGGAAAGATGGCCAGACTCCAGCAGACCCAGCGCAAGCGCGTGGGAAGCGTCCCGCGTCTTCCCGATGATGTTGTAGCTGCTATAGCTGCAGAGGTAGATCTATTGGTAGATCAGGCACTCTACTTTTGAGAATCAAATTATGTATAATTATAACTTGTGGCAGATAATGGCAATTAACTGTAAATTATCAAGTAATCATTTTGGGTTGTAATAACTTTTAAATTGTGGATTCAAAGACTTGTACTTATTTCAATTTCATCTCTGAGACTATAACGGGTTGTGGTGTGTGTTAGTGTGGGGTCACAACATAAGGTTATTTATTATTAATTAAGTGAAGTGATATTGTGGAAAGAAAGACCGTGACGACCCGGATCCCCGACCCCGGATCTGGGGGTGTTACAGAAATGGTATCAGAGCTAAGCGTTATAAACCTCAGAGATGATGCGACGATATAATAATAAACTCACAAAGATAATAAGAACTCTTGCCAAGTTCATGGTCGGACTACTTAAAGTAGTGCTGACAGTTAAAACCCTTACGGGAACCCTTATAAGTATCATGATAGTAACTTAGCTCGTTTAATGTGTAGGCGCCTGAGATAAAGGAGGATGAGGAGGACCCCTCAGAGGAGTCAGAGACGGAGGTCATTGCTATTTCAGATGAGGAGGACCCCTCAGAGGAGTCAGAGACAGAGGTTATTGCTATTCCAGATGAGGAGGACCCGGATGAGGTCCCAGTAGCTGAGGAGCGTGTTGGACCTATGGTAGTGTATACTGGTACCCCATTACCCACATTTCCGGTGGTCAGAGCCCCTACCCCTCCACCACTATCTTGGATTCCCGATGATGACAGCTCAGAGACCCATACTTCCGAGCCTAGGCAGACCGAGGAGGCACCCTCAGCGTCTCCGGATTCACCACCTCTTGACCCTGCCCACAGGCAGTCTTCGTTAGCTCATGGATATGTTCAGGATGTTCTGAGGACCCGAGTGGCTGTTGCCGAGGGCCGACTGGATGAGGCCAGGAGGGAGTTGGATGCAGAGAGGGCGGGTAGGCGTACCCGAGCTTATGAGACTAGGGCTTCTATACCCCGATCCTTGAGGAGGGAGCTTACGGGGATAGAGCTCACATCCCGAGCGAGGCTCAGATCGCTCCAGGGGGACAGGCATGGTAGGATCTCCAGGTGGCAGGCCGACTATATCTTCCGTCGTGCGATGGAAAGGGTATGGGAGCTGACCCGCTCAGGTGTATGATTCAGGATTGATGATGGAATAGTCTAGTTGTCTAGTTAGCCGAGGCCTTAGTAAGAGCCAATTTTCCGGGATAGTTAACTTGTATATAGCATCCCTTTTTCTGACTAGACAGATAGACTCTTATGTATCACTTTTGGGACAGATGACTGTAGCACTGTTGTACTTTTGACCAGATCAAACTATGTATTTCTCGCATTATGTATATATTTGTTTTGTTTCGGTTCAGTTCCTTAGTGACGAGGTCACTGTTTTTATCATTATTATTACTGCACTTCGTATTAGAACTTTCTTAAAATAATAGAATTGCGATATACGTTCTCCCCATTATGAAGCTGTGCAAGGCACATGTTGTATATGATTGTGACCTAACGTTGAATTTCCCAATAATTTTTTTTATTATCAGAATCATGCCGCCAAGAAAGATTGGAACTAGGGCGAACCCTGGATCTGAGGACCAGGGAAGCCATAACCAGGATGATAGGAACCAGGAACACAGTGAAGAGGAAGATGAGGATTATGTGGAACAGGATGACTCCCTGTATGAAGAGGAAGAGGAAACATATGATGTTGAGGGATTTGAGATAGAGGCTGAAGAAGGAGAAATTGAGGTTGAGCAACCGGTACCAAACCCGGGCATGGATCCCATGGGCCAGTTCATGCAACTCCTAAGGCAGAATTTGGAACATCAACCCAACCCACCCCCTCAAGGAAATAACAATACTGTGGCAAACTCTTTCAGGGCTTTTAAGTCCCTTAAGCCCCCTGAGTTCCACGGATCAGCCGACCCAGTTGAGGCAAGGGCATGGTTAAAGGAAATGGAGAAATCCTTTGAGATTTTGAGTACCGATGAGGCGCAAAAGACTGTATTTGCTACCAACCTTCTGAAAGGAGAAGCTAACTACTGGTGGGAGGCCAAGAAAAACATGGAGACAGATGCTATTATAACCTGGGAGAGATTTAGTCAGTTGTTTCTGGGAAAGTATTTCCCGAGGTTTATGGAAAACCAGATGGAGCTCAAGTTCTTGGAGCTAAAGCAGAATAACTTGTCTGTAGCAGAGTACGAAGCGAAATTTACTGAGTTATCAAGGTTTGTGCTGGAGTTTGTGAGCACCGAGGAAAAGAAAGCTAGGAGGTTTCAGCAGGGACTGAAACCGTGGATTCAGAATAGGGTGGCAATCCTTGAGCTTACGGACTATGCCACTCTGGTGCAAAAGGCAACGATTGTAGAAGTCGGAAGTGAACAGATGCAGAAGGAAAGAGAGAAGAAAGGAATAAAGAGGAAAAGTATGAGCATGGGTGGAGGTTCCGCAGGAAGGAGCTTCCCAACTAGATTTAATCGAGGAGCAGTGTCCCTACCAGGAAGGAACACTGGGTTTAAGCGGCCAATGAGTGTGAGTGTGAGCCAGGTAGGCCAGAAATCAAGAATGTCCTATTCCAACCAGTCTCGACCCCCATTGCCAGCCTGTAACATATGTGGAAGGAATCACACTGGGGAGTGTAAAGGAAAGCCAGTAACCTGCTTTAAGTGCGGTCGGGAAGGCCACTATTCAACTAAGTGCCCATCATCAACCCCTGCCGTCATTCCAACCACCACTTGTCATCAGTGTGGACGCCCAGGTCATTGGAAGAGAGAATGCCCAATGAACAAACCAGCAGCTTCGGGAGCAAGCAGGGCTGCTTCTAATAAGCCACCTACTGCGAGGACTTTCAACATGACAGTCCAGGATGCTATGAAAGATTCAGATGTGATAGCAGGTACCCTTTCTCTAAATTCAGTCAGTGCAAACGTTTTATTTGATTCGGGAGCAACTAAATCTTTTATATCAAAGGACTTTGCGCGTAAGTTAAGACTTAAGGCTGAACCCTTGATAGAACCCTTGCAAGTAGAAATAGCCAATCATGAAATTATTCCTGTTAACCAGATTCACCCCGCCTGTGAGATAGGCATAGGGGAGCAATCCTTTAGTGTTGATCTGATTCCTTTTAAATTAGGGGAGTTTGATGTAATTTTGGGAATGGACTGGCTATCTAGCAATGATGCTCAGATAGACTGTAAAGGGAAGAAAGTTAAGCTAAATATCCCAGGGAAGAAAGAAGTTGTATTTAGAGGAAAGAGGCAGATGCAGAGATTTTTGACCATGGCCCAGGCCAAAAGGATGCTACGAAAAGGAAATGAGGCCTACCTAGCCTATGTGGTGGACACGCAGAAGGAGGTGCCTAACTTACAAGATATTCCAGTAGTCAACGAATTTGAAGATGTATTCCCACAAGACCTTCCGGGATTACCACCCGATAGAGTGATTGAATTTGCTATTGAGTTGGCCCCAGGGACGGCGCCAGTTTCAAAAGCACCTTACCGGTTAGCCCCGTTAGAAATGAAGGAATTAGTTATCCAATTGCAGGAACTCTTGGATAAGGGTATGATAAGACCCAGTGTGTCTCCATGGGGAGCACCAGTTTTATTTGTTAAGAAGAAAGATGGGAGCATGAGGCTGTGCATAGACTATCGAGAGTTGAACAAGCTAACCATAAAGAACAGGTACCCATTACCTAGAATAGACGATCTGTTCGACCAGCTAAAGGATGCTGTTTATTTTTCCAAGATCGACCTGAGAACTGGATATCACCAACTAAAGATTAAACCCGAAGATATTTCCAAGACAGCGTTCCGTACCAGGTATGGGCATTATGAGTTCTTGGTAATGTCCTTTGGATTAACCAACGCCCCAGCGGCTTTCATGGATTTAATGAATAGAGTATTTAAGAAGTACTTGGACAAATGTGTGATAGTTTTTATTGATGATATTTTGATCTACTCAAGAACTGAGGCAGAACATGCAGAGCATTTGAGGATAGCTCTAGGAATACTCAGAGAGGAGCAGTTGTATGCCAAATTCTCGAAGTGTGAATTCTGGCGGAATGAAGTACAGTTTTTAGGACATGTGATCAATAAAGAAGGAGTATTGGTTGACCCCTCCAAGATAGAGGCGGTCTCAAATTGGGAAAGGCCAACCACACCCACAGAGGTAAGGAGTTTCATAGGATTGGCCGGCTACTATCGTAGATTTGTACAGGACTTTGCGAAGATCGCAGCCCCTTTGACCCGACTTACTCGTAAGACAGAGAAGTTTGAATGGACGGAGAAATGCGAGAACAGTTTTCAGGAATTAAAGAAAAGGTTGATAACGGCTCCGGTGTTGGCATTGCCGGACGGAAAAGGAGATTTTATGATATATAGTGACGCGTCGCACAAAGGACTAGGGTGTGTGCTTATGCAGCACAGTAAAGTGATTGCGTATGCGTCGAGACAACTGAAGGAATACGAGGTTAGATATCCTACTCATGACCTTGAGCTCACGGCAATAGTATTTGCCTTAAAAATTTGGAGGCACTACTTGTATGGAGAGAAGTGCAAGATTTTCACAGACCATAAGAGCCTCAAGTACATATTTACGCAGAAAGAGCTCAACATGCGCCAGAGGAGATGGTTAGAACTAATCAAGGACTATGATTGTGAGATTCTCTATCATCCAGGGAAAGCTAATGTGGTGGCTCATGCCCTTAGTAGAAAGGAAAGACTCAGAATGATAACAACTTTGGAAGAATTGATAAGGGATTTTGAGAGAATGGAAATAGAAGTAAAGGTAACTGGAACCGGAACTGAAAAGCTTTTTGAGATCTCAATGCAACCCGAGTTATTGGAAAAGATCAGATTGTGCCAGGAGAAAATAATGAATGAAGGCAGAGAGTCAATGACTGGAGAGGAGATCCATACTGAGAAAGATGATAAAGGGATAATGAGGTACTCCTACCGGATTTGGGTTCCGAATGTTCAAGAGCTTAAAGATGAGATATTGGATGAAAGCCATAGTTCAAGGTATTCCATTCACCCGGGAAGTACCAAGATGTATAGGGATTTGAAGGAATATTACTGGTGGCCCAACATGAAGAGGGACGTAGCAGAATGGGTAAGCAAATGTTTGACTTGCCAAAGGGTAAAGGCAGAGCACCAGAGACCCAGTGGACTCTTACGACCCCTGGAGATTCCCGAATGGAAATGGGAACAGATAGCGATGGATTTTGTTGTAGGCTTGCCAAGGACGAAAGCCAATCACGACGCCATTTGGGTAATTATAGACCGACTGACAAAGTCAGCTCATTTCATTCCTATCAATGAGAGATACACAGTCGATAGACTGGTGGACATTTACGTTAAGGAAATAGTAACGCGACATGGAGTCCCAGCGTCCATTGTCTCAGACCGAGACCCCAGGTTCAACTCCAGATTTTGGAGGAGCTTTCAGGAATGTGCGGGAACCAAGTTAAATATGAGTACCGCGTACCATCCCCAGACGGATGGGCAGAGTGAAAGGACCATCCAGACACTAGAGGATATGTTGAGAGTCTGTGCAATAGACTTTAAAGGGAGTTGGGATGATCACTTGCCGTTGATCGAGTTTTCTTATAACAATAGCTTTCATGCTAGCATCGGAATGCCGCCTTATGAGGCCCTATACGGAAGAAGGTGTCGATCTCCCTTATACTGGGATGAAGTAGGAGAGCGGAAGATGCTCGGACCCGAAGTGGTCCAAAGGACCAAAGATATAGTGGATCTCATCAGAGGACGGCTTGTAGCAGCCCAAGACAGACAGAAGAAATATGCAGACCTAGCCCGAAAGGACAAGGAATATGAAGTCGGGGACTTAGTACTGCTAAAGGTATTCCCTTGGAAGGGATTAATGAGGTTCGGAAGGAAAGGAAAACTAAGCCCAAGATACATTGGACCTTTTGAGATATTAAGACGGATTGAAAAGTTAGCTTACGAGCTAGCCTTACCCCCTAATTTGCAACAAGTTCATAATGTGTTCCATGTGTCAATGCTAAGGAAGTATCATCGGGATGCCTGACACATAGTGGAGTACGAGCAGGTGGATATGCAGCCAGATCTAACTTACGTGGAGAAGCCAGTAAGGATTATAGATAAGAAGGAGCAGGTGCTTCGGAACAAAGTAATCAAGCTAGTCAGAGTACTATGGCAGAATCATAATGTGGAAGAATCAACTTGGGAACTAGAGAGCACAATGCTAGAAAAGTACCCCCATTTGTTTTCTGTTTGATTCCGGGACAGAATCCTTTTAAGGAGGGGAGACTGTAATAACCCCCAAAATTTTCAACTTTTTGTAACCCTTGTGAATAGTGTTTTTGCTGAATGAGAAAACTTTTCATGCCACACTATATAGGGGTTCTATTATGGATATTCTGAGATTTTATTAGTACTCTATATGGTATATGAGTGTATGTAAAGATCGTCAGAATCCAATTTCCGAACACTTTGGTTTTTCCCGGAAATCCACTAGATACGGAAATAATTGAGTATAAGGTAGCAGGATAAAAAGGATTTAAATTAAAGGATTATAATAGAGGATCATAAAAAGGAATATAATGTATTGAGAAAGGTTAAGGGAACCTAAGTAATAAGATCCCGGGTATGATCCTTCAAACGATAAACGAAAACGAAAGTTAAGCGAACCGTATAGCAGATCAGCGGTCATTAGGCAAACAATTAGGAAGTTAATCAAAGGGGATTAGAGAGAGAGTGATGTCACCCAGCCAATGAGAGGAGGACAAAGAGGGAAGGATGACATCACAGCATGACATAGGCATGACATGGGAAGGAAGGAAATTTGGTGGCTTTTTAACCACACAAAATTAAGGGCAACTAGGTAATTTACTAAAACAAAAACAAAATCAAACCAACCAAGCCAAGCAAATCATTTTCATCAAAACACAAAAATCATTCTCTCATCCAAGCAAGCTTGCTCTCGGCTTTTACTATTGCAAAAGGGCAAGAAATTCAAAACTCAAGATCCAAGCTTCCTAAATTGGTGAGTTAATTCCCTAATCATCCTTATGCTTAGTTAGGGCTATATCATGAGTTTAAGTCATCAATTCCTTCTCAATCTTCTTCATTTAATCAATGAAGAAGATAATGAATAGTGTTTTCAAGTTTTTAACTTGAAATTTTTCTTGATTTCCTTGAAGATCCAAGCATTCCTAAGACTTCTCAAGGCTTCTTAAGGCTTCCTAGCTCCTCCCACCACTTCGAGGAAGGTATATCATCTCCAAACCCTAGATTCCTATGTAGTATAAGATGATTTTGATTAGTAGGGTGATATTGTAGCTTAATGTTTGTGATTTAGAGTTTGGGATTGAAATGGTATTGAAATGGAATGGTAAATGTTGTTGTTTTGGTTAAAAGATTGTAGTATAGTTAAATTCAAGCTTAGGCATAAGTATGAATGTTAAAATTGTATTGGTTGGGGCTGATATGATGTGATAAGGATGGATGTTGGTTGTATGTTTGTTTTGAGGTTGAATTGGGTTGGTTTTGAATGGTTTTAAATTGGGAAATCGCGTAAACATAGCCGTCGTAACGTCCGATTTTCTTTGGACTGCTTTTGTGCATAACATTAGGACCCGAGAACCCCCTGCTAGATTTTGACCATTGCCATGTCTAGATAGCTCGTGTTACGAGCTTCGTTTTGATATGTAGTTCGTTCGATTCCGATGCACGGTTTAGGAGAAACGACCGTTTCAAGTAACGGCGTTTCGCGAACAAAACTTTTCCCCTCGCCTTACTTTGAAACATAGGTTAAAGACCAAAAAGGGTTAATTAATGTATGAAACATTTATGGTAAGTGTGTTAGGCAGTTAGTAAGACACTCGCGAAGGAATCGCCTTAAAACTCGTAAAGGTTGAATTATTAAAAATGGTGGAGCCGAGGGTACTCGAGTGACTTAAGAGAATCAGTCAGCGCAAAACGAGCGTTAGAGTCTGAGTTGGTTAGAGTATAGATTTACAAGTGACTTTGGTTTAATTCCAACTTACTTGTTGCTTATAGGTTACTAGACTCGTCCCGAGCCATTCGTAACCCCCAATCGCTCAGGCAAGTTTTCTACCCGTTATAACTGTTGTGGTGATGTATATGTGTATATGCATGATCTTGCGATAAATGCATATTTGTTATAGCAGATTCTTGCGATATATTGTAGCATGTTATATGGTACATATGCATGCCTGTTTCGTATTCTTGCCATATATATATCTGTTAGTTCAGTTGATAATACCTATGCTAGAGGTTAGCAGTATTTTGCATATACCCTTATTATAAAGACCCAAAAGGTGAAAACATTTTCTAAAACCGGGAGTCGAGGATCCCGAGTAGATTTTGTATATATGTATATATATATATTCATATATATATATGGTTATAGTTTTCAAAACTATTAATCGAATAAGGGTTATTCGATAACTTTATATTATTTATTGAATATTATTTCGAATATTCATCCGAGGACTTATGACTCCTTTATTTTATTATTGAATATTATTTCGAATATTCATTCGAGGGCTTATGACTCAGTTATATTATTAATGATTATTAATTGAATATTCATTTGAGGATGTATGACTCCGTTATTTTATTTAATGAATATTATTTATAATATTCATTTGAGGTATTATGACTTCTCTTGTTTTTTAATAATATTCTTTATTTTATTAAAGAATAATGTTTCGATAATCAAACTTATTTTCGATTATTCAAATAAAGATAGTACTTTCGTATAAGTATATCTTTGGTTATTTAATACTCGTTTCAAGTATAAGTTTTAATACTTCTACTTCAATTATTTTTATAAAGATTATTCTTTATGGGAATATTATTTAAATAATAATATTCAGACATTTTCTAAATATACTGGGGACTGATTTACTTCATTAAATCAGCTTTACTCCAAACACTCTTTAAAGTGTTTTCGAGTCTTCAAAATGATTTTTAAAAGTTAGAGCGGATCCCAAAACTCATTTTTATATTTAAGATCTTCCTTTTTAAGGGGATTTAAATACTCGCTCAAAACCTGAGGGATCCGGCTCTGTGGTGTATTTTATATTCGCAACAAGGTTGAAATTTTGGTAAATGAATTGATTACTTACCCAACGTTCGGGAAGTAAGTCCATCTATTGAGTCGGCATAAGCAACATGGGCTCAGTAGGCGTCCATGATAGTGTAAGTGGCTCAGTGGGAGTCCATCAAATGCATAAGTGGCTGAGTGGCAGTCCAGCATAAGGTCCTATTGAGACCAGGGTGATGACCAGTGGGGAATTCGTCCATCTACTAGTAGAAAAGGTTACTTATTGGTATCCTTGCCTGATCAGCAAGATACCTGGTTTATGCCAAAATTCTTTTCCTTTCCCAAAATTTATTGGATATTTCAAACTCTGTTCATACTTTACATGACAGAGGTTTTCAGGAAATGTATAAAGAAGATGTGTATGTGGATATATATATATATATATATATATATCAGAACTTAATAAAGTATATCATAACTTCATTTCCTTTAATAATATTTCAAAGATTTAATCTATTCAAATCTTGTCTTGTAGTCTCATCTATGTGATGAACTGGTAAAAGCTCATTATATACTTTGAACAGTGGTAGTTCAAGTAGCTTTATAAATGATATAAGTGTAGTGAAGTATTTGGTAACTTCATCCCTTGTTTTTACTTATATCTAGTAAGTAATTATCTTACACTTGATAAAAGATTCTAGTAAGTATCCATTTAGATACTTATATTATTGTTATCACTTTATACTATCTTGCGAGCTGTAAGGCTCACTCTTGCTTTATTTCTTCATCACACAACAACAGTTAGGAAAGATGGCCAGACTCCAGCAGACCCAGCGCAAGCGTGTGGGAAGCGTCCCGCGTCTTCCCGATGATGTTGTAGATGCTATAGCTGCAGAGGTAGATCTATTGGTAGATCAGGCACTCTACTTTTGAGAATCAAATTATGTATAATTATAACTTGTGGCAGATAATGGCAATTAACTGTAAATTATCAAGTAATCATTTTGGGTTGTAATAACTTTTAAATTATGGATTCAAAGACTTGTACTTATTTCAATTTCATCTCTGAGACTATAACGGGTTGTGGTGTGTGTTAGTGTGGGGTCACAGCATAAGGTTATTTATTATTAATTAAGTGAAGTGATATTGTGGAAAGAGAGACCGTGACGACCCGGATCCCCGACCCCGGATCTGGAGGTGTTACATTTTTTTATTGCGGGCTCTATCTATTTTAAGTGTTTAAATAAGATATACCACAGTTTAGAGTAAAGTTTTTTATGGATTTTGATGAGATCATAATAATGAGACCTAAAAGATGATAACTCTGAGCTTAAATATTTACTAGTCATAGGATTACTAATTGGTAATTAGTAATCCGTAAAAATTGGTACATACTATACTTGCTTCATTATGAAGGATGTCTGTTCTCATAGACATTTGTGTGGTAACACTATAGCTAGTATGTAGGTGCTTATTATAGAATAAGTTCACTGAACATGACTCACACAGCTGAACAACTGATGGAGTTCACTCACGTGTCAGTAGATGTTCACATAGTGATAGTTGTACAAGTATCCTTAGATTTGAGGTCATCATAGTCATGTGTACACTGAACTATACTTTGGTTTAGTTCTTAGTCTCTAGGGACAATAATAAGGGCTCTACTGGGTGTAGGAATTTGTACACGAAGATAGTGTATGATCAATAAAGGATCTACCCCTTCCAGTGAAGGAAGAGAATGTTCAATGTTGATCCACTTATGCTAGTTCAGGAATCTCTAGTCAGAGTGAATGAAATTAGAAATGAGTTTCTAATTTACATTAAATAGAACTAAGCATAGTGAATGGGAAAGCAAATGATTAAATAAGATAGGCTTAACACATGTTCCATGCCTTGTATTTAATCGTGACATTGCAGGGTAGATAGAATTGATTGTACGGTAACTACTCACTGAATAAGTTCTTGGTATTCTAAGCAGTGAATTCGTATTATCCGGATAGTCGCGATATGCTGAGAAGTATCCCTCACGATGTAGAATAAATATGATTTATTTATTAATTAATCATATTTAATGAATTAGAGAATTTATATAAATAATGATAAAATAGTTTTATTATTATTTATTTCTACTACCGGCTTAATATTGAACCTACAGGATCACACCATAAAAGAGAATGATTTAATGGTGGAGGAATTAATTAATAATGGCTGGTAATTATTTATTTGTGAAATAAATTATTAATTAGCAAATTTAATAATTGATTAAATGAGATTTAATTAATTCTTAATATTATTAATTAAGAATTTAATTTTAGAAATTAAATCAAGTGAGAGAATTATTTTTCTAAAGTGTTTAGAAAATGGATTAATGATTAAAAGGTGTTTTAATTATTAGTTAATTGGTTAATAAGAATAATCAATTAAAGGGTTAATAATAATAATATTTTATGGAAAATTTTCAGCTGAAAATTTTGCCTATAAATATACTATTATAAACCCTATTTGCCTCAACCCAAATAATTAACCCTAATTCTAAAGTAGAACAAGAGGGAGGCAACTAATTCTCTTAACCTCTTCCTCCTCCATCACATTGTACTCTTGGTGGATACCGGTGGAGTGCTTCACACTTGAGGAGCAGCTGCTAGGGATTTTCGTTCATCATTCTTGGATCGCTATTAAAGACCTCCATCTTTCCATTAACGTAAAGCTTCTTAAGGTAAACATACTGAACTACGAATTAAATATTATTTTTTCGCATGGATCCTGCGGAGGGTTTCGTTTTTTTTTAAGATTTAAATTTACGTTTTCGTTGCGTTTATGTGCTAAAAACCCTTCAATGGCATCAGAGCTACTTGCGAAAAGTTTTTAATTCGTTTATGTGTTTAACTGTTTTTGATATATGAGCATGTACGTGATTCGCCATGATTTGATGTTGATATAATATGCTTATATATGTATAGTTTTGAATATATGATATTCATGTGAGTTGTATAATCATAAGATGATTATGTAATCTGTATATATATTGATATATACATGATTTATGTTTGTTCTAATTATGAGAATCATATTAGATACGGATTCTGAATTGGTTGCTGCAGATTTGCTGAAATCTGGGCCTGGTGTCCGATTTACGCAAACGAAACTGATAGATAAAGCTATCATCGACTCGTCTGTAAGGCGTTTGACGTCGTTTACTGCCCGTAAATAGTGATTCTTGTTTTTCTGATTTGATTCTGATTTTTCTGATTTTTGTCATTTTTTTTTGATTAGATCATGGATAATATGATATGTTAAGATCAGATTATGTGTTTTAACATGCTTTTATGTGTTGTATGAGCATGGTGGATGGTTATGGCCTTCGACCTTAGTGTAATGGTTTTGGTTTTGGTTTTAAATACGACATGCATGTCGTCAATCTTTGTAATCATAAATCTCGAATGTAACTCGAGTTATTCTTGTAAGTTCATTAGATTAGTTTTACTTTCAATCTATGTAATGTAATTGAAGTCTCAAGAAGGCTATCCAATGGAGGTGATACAAAGAAGAAGACGAGGCATACAAGAAGTCTAAACAAAGAAGAAGACTTATGTAATAAGTAGTTGTATTTATTTCCATCACCATATTAGATTGACCTTGATCTTTATCATGAGCTTGATAAAGATCACATAGGATGGGGCCATAACCAAACATATTTACTTTATTGCACTTTACATTTACTTGTTTATTTAATTTTATATATGAGATATATGCCTATGTTAACCATGCGATGATAGATTTAGGTGAACTTAAATCAATATAAGGCGTGCTCTAGAAAATCTAGAATATGAATCGTTTCTTGCCTTAACAATAATATTATGAATACAATCATGAGATTCTTGTGTTTATGAAACACGTAATTAAATATGAATTTTCAATATTGAGAGAAAGGATGATTCTGTCAAAAGCAGATTTCTATCTGTAAGAAAGGGGTATTAAGTGACCCCTCTTGACAATGCTCCCCCGATCTGGGAATCATCTGATTATCGATTATTGATTTGAAATATTTAATTTAAAAGGAAGAATCTCTTTATAATATGATTATAATTGTAACATAATATAATCCCTCTAAAATTAAATAATATAAAGTAGTAATTGGCCAATGACACAACGGGCTTGTGTCGGCCATAGCCTTCCAACATGGTAGAAAGTGGTTCTTATTTTTAAATCATTGTCGTTTCATGCTACAGCCGAGGGCTTTGATTTTGAAATAAGAAATACTTGTCTATTATATAGAGATGTGTACATTGAATTAGAATCTAAAGGTCGTTACGTGCTACAGCCGTGGGTCGTTGGAGACTGATTCAATTGTACGAAATGTTGGGTTAGACTTGACTTAGAATATTGAGTTTGTCGTGCTACATCCATGACTCAATTATTCAAGAGGCTAAAGTTTTATTAGGGAATAACATAAGATGTAATTGACAAGAGTTGTCTGCCTATTGAACATCACATGACGTTTCATGCTACAGCCGAGGTTGTGTGATGGAATGTAGGATCCCTATTCCCACTAGCATTATGAATGCTTAATTTTCACTTAGGGGTTGTATAAATTAGATAAACTAGTGGGAGCCACTTATGAATAAAGACCCGATTCATATAGTGTCTTGAAATGAAATTGAATATTTGCTAAGTGTTGTTATGTGTTCATCATTTACAGATTTACTATATTCGTTATGTCTTCTGCACTATCACTCCGGAGTATTAGATGCTCACAAGTTGACTGGTCCTAATTTTGCTGACTGGCTTCGAAACTTGAGAATTGTTCTCAGGGCTGAGAAGCTAGAATATGTGCTTGACTCACCTAAGCCTACTGAACCTGCTAGCGATGCACATAATGATGAACATGTTGTGTATCGTAAGTGGATAGATGATGCAAATATTGCTCAATGCATCATGCTAGCTTCCATGAACATTGAGCTACAGAAGCAACATGAGCATATGGATGCTCACACTATCCTTATGCATCTACAAGAGTTGTATGATGTGGCAGGGAGGACAGCTCGATATGAGATATCGAAGGAACTGTTCGGTTGTAGGATGTCTGAGGGATCATCTGTGAATGACCATGTACTTAAGATGATCAATTTGATTGAACGTCTTGGACAACTTGGTTTTGCCATGGATGGGGAGCTGAGCTAAGACTTGGTCTTGCAATTACTTCCGAGTTCGTTCTTGCAGTTTATTGTGAACTTTCACATGAATAAGCTGGATGTCAGCCTGCCTGAACTCCACAACATGTTGAAGACCGCAGAATCAAATTTTCCCCCTAAGAAGAGTTATGTTCTTCTAATTGGTGAAGGTTCCAATCCTAAGAAAAGGAAGAAGAACCCTTTGAAGAAGAAGAAAGTAGGTGAGAAAAAGCCGGTTCCACCAAAAGCTGAAGACCCCAAGAGCAAAGTTGTTTGCTTTCACTGTAAAAAGGTGGGGCACTAGAAGAGGAACTGCAAGGTTTACCTTGCAGAATTGAAGAAGAAGAAGGGTAGTGAGACTACCGCTTCTGATTCAGGTATGTTTATGATCGAAGTTAATATATCACTAAGTCAAATTTCTACTTGGGTATTAGATACCGCCTGTGGTTCTCATATTTGCAATTCGTTGCAGGGACTAAGGAGAAGTAGGACTCTTGAAGAAGAGGAGGTGATTCTATGGATGGGAAATGGAGCAAGAGTTACTGCTGAAGCTGTAGGATCATTTCATTTACATATGCCTATGGGCAAGACTATTGTTCTAAATAATTGTTATTTTGTTCCCTCGATTGTGAGGAATATTATTTCTATTCCATGTTAGACTTGGCTGGATTTTCGTTTGTTATTCAGAATAATAAATGTTCAATTCTTAGAGATAACGTTCTTTATGGAAGTGGTATTTTAAATAATGGTCTGTATGTATGTGACGTAGAGCATGATTTACTTCAGATTGAACAAACTAATAAAAGAAAATGAGATGATGAAAATCTGACCTATTTATGGCACTGTAGGCTAGGTCATATTAGTGAAAATAGACTGCGGATATTGCATAAGGAAGGGTTACTTGACCCCTTTGATTTTGAATCATATCCTACATGCGAGTCTTGTCTATTGGGTAAAATGACCAAATCTCCATTTAGTGGACATGGAGAGAGGGCTGCAGATTTTCTAGGATTGGTACACACAGATGTATGTGGACCAATGTCTACGCAAGCCATGGGTGGATTTTCATACTTCATTGCTTTCATTGATGATCGATCCAGATTCAGATATGTGTATTTGATGAAACACAAGTCTGAAGCCTTTGAAAAGTTCAAAGAATATAAGTATGAAGTGGAGAAATAAACCAAACATGGTATTATAACTCTTCGATCAGATCGAGGTGGTGAATACTTGAATGGAGAGTTTCTAGCTTATCTCAAAGAAAATGGTATAGTCTCCCAGTGGACTCCTCCATATACTCCACAGTTGAATGGGGTATCTGAAAGGAGAAATCGAACTTTGTTAGACATGGTTCGGTCCATGATGAGCTATGCGAATCTTCCAGTATTCCTGTGGGGTTATGCATCGGAAACCTCAGCATATTTACTGAATAAGGTGCCTTCCAAATCTGTTTCTCAAACTCCATATGAGATATGGAAAGAAAGGAAACCGAGTCTTAAACACATTAAGATTTGGGGATGTCCAGATTATGTCAAGAAAGTTGACCCAGACAAGCTGGAATATCGATCTGTAAAATGTAATTTTCTGGGATATCCTAAAGAGACTTTGGGGTATTACGTTTACATCGATAATCGGGTGTTTGTCTCCAGACATGCTACCTTCTTGGAAAAGGAGTTTATCCTTGAAGGAAACAGTGGGAGCAAAATTGAACTTGATGAAGTTCAAGAAGCACAAACTACTACGGATCAAGTGGAAACACCTGTTCAGACTGAACAACCTTCTGTGGAACTGCCCATTCGTAGGACAGGGAGAGTGTCTCGCCAACCTGAGAGGTATTATGGCCTTGTCATTGAGAATGACAATGAGTTTTCAATCATTAATGATGATGACCCTGTGACCTATAATGAGGCTATGAGTAGTGTTGACTCGGAGAAATGGCATAGTGCCATGAAATCCGAAATGGAATCTATGTATACCAACCAAGTATGGACTCTGGTTGAGGCGCCTGAAGGTGCTAAGCCTATTGGGTACAAGTGGGTATACAAAAGAAAGATTGGAGCATATGGCCAGGTGGAGACCTATAAGGCCAGGCTCATGGCAAAAGGATTCAGACAAAGGCAAGGGTTTGACTTTGATGAAACTTTCTTGCCTGTAGCCCTGTTAAAATCAATTCAGATTTTGCTTGCGATTGCTGCTTACTACGACTATGAGATCTGGCAAATGGGCGTGAAAACGGCCTTCCTCAATGGGAAACTTGAAGAGGAAGTGTATATGACACAACCAGAGGGTTTTCTTTCCAAGGGAAATGAACACCTAGTGTGTAAGCTGCTGCGAATCATATATGGTTTAAAGCAAGCTTCTCGTAGATGGAACATCCGTTTTGATGAGACAATCAAAGAGTTTGGTTTTATCAAAAACATAGATGAACCATGTGTCTACAAAAAGGTTAGTGGGATCACGGTAACATTTCTTGTATTGTATTGAAAGAGGAGACGTCAAGAGAGCTGACACACATAACAACGTAGCAGACCCACTCACAAAGCCACTTTCTCAAAGTCACTTTGATCGTCATAAAGACAAGATGGGTATTAGATACCAGAGTGATTGGCTTTAGTACAAGTGGGAGATTGAAAGAGATATGTCCTAAGTCCAATCATGTATGAGGATTTAGGAATAACTTTTATGTAATCTGTTTTGATTTCATTGATATTAATAATAGACTTGTTTTGTTTTTTTTATTGCGGGCTCTATATATTTTAAGTGTTTAAATAAGATATACCACAGTTTAGAGTAGAGCTTTTTATGGATTTTGATGAGATCATAATAATGAGATCTAAAAGATGATAACTCTGAACTTAAATATTTCCTGGTCGTAGGATTACTAATTGGTAACTAGTAATCCGCAAAGATCGGTACATACTATGCTTGCTTCATTATGAAGGATGTCTGTTCTCATAGACATTTGTGTGGTGACACTATAGCTAGTATGTAGGTGCTTATTATAGAATAAGTTCACTGAACATGACTCATACAACTGAACAACCGATGGAGTTCACTCACGTGTCAGCAGATGTTCACATAGTGATAGTTGTACAAGTATCCTTAGACTTGAGGTCATCATAGTCATCTTGTGTACACTGAACTATACTTTGGTTTAGTTCTTAGTCTCTAGGGACAATAATAAGGGCTCTACTGGGTGTAGGAATTTGTACACGAAGATAGTGTATGATCAATAAAGGATCTACCCCTTCCAGTGAAGGAAGAGAATGTTCAATGCTGATCCACTTATGCTAGTTCAGGAATCTCTGGCCAGAGTGAATGAAATTAGAAAGGAGTTTCTAATTTACATTAAATAGAACTAAGCATAGTGAATGGGAAAGCAAATGATTAAATAAGATAGGCTTGACACAAGTTCCATGCCTTGTATTTAATCATGACATTGCAGGGTAGAAGGAATTGATTGTACGGTAACTACTCACTAAATAGGTTCTTGGTATTCTAAGCAGTGAATTCGTATTATCCGGATAGTCGCGATATGCTGAGAAGTATCCCTCACGATGTATAATAAATATGATTAATTTATTATTTAATCATATTTAATGAATTAGAGAATTTATATAAATAATGATAAAATAGTTTTATTATTATTTATTTCTACTACCGGCTTAATATTGAACCTACAGGGTCACACCATAAAAGAGAATGATTTGATGGTGAAAGAATTAATTAATAATGGCTGGTAATTATTTATTTTTGAAATAAATAATTAATTAGCAGATTTAATAATTGATTAAATGAGATTTAATTAATTCTTAATATTATTAATTAAGAATTTAATTTTGGAAATTAAATCAAGTGAGAGAATTATTTTTTTAAAGTGTTTAGAAAAAGGATTAATGATTAAAAGGTGTTTTAATTATTAGTTAATTGGTTAATAAGAATAATCAATTAAAGGGTTAATAATAATAATATTTTATGCAAAATTTTCAGCTGAAAATTTTACTTATAAATATACTATTATAAACCCTATTTGCCTCAACCCAAATAATTAACCTTAATTCTAAAGTAGAACAAGAGGGAGGCAACTAATTCTCTCAACCTCTTCCTCCTCCATCACATTGTACTCTTGGTGGATACCGGTGGAGTGCTTCACACTTGAGGAGCAGTTGTTAGGGATTTCTGTTCATCGTTCTTGGATCGCTATTAAAGACCTCCATCTTTTCATTAACGTAAAGCCTCTTAAGGTGAACATACTGAACTACGAATTAAATATTTTTTCGCATGGATCCTGCGGAGGGTTTTGTTTTTTTTTAAGATTTAAATTTACGTTTTTGTTGCATTTATGTGCTAAAAACCCTTCAAAGTGGCGTTGTTGGAGATTAAGAATTATGTCGCCTTGGTGCAGAAGGCCATGATAGTGGAAGGAGATCGTGAAGCTGCAAAAAGAGAAAATGAAGAAAGGAAAAGGAAGTTTTAAAGCTCGGAGCAAGAGCAAGGAAGTTCAAAGTTCAGAGAAAAGTTTGGTAAGAATGGTGGAGGTCAGAACCAAAAGTTTTAAAAGTTTAAACCCGGTAACGGAGCTCAGAAGAACCGTTTCCAGAAAGCAGGACAACCGGAAAGGATAGTAGACCCCTGATTCAAGAGTGCAAAGTTTGTGGGAAGAAATACCCGGGAAGGTGTAACAAATTGGATGTGACCTGTTTCAAGTGTAACCAGAAAGGGCATTATTCTTCGGAGTGCCCAAATGGAGCAAAGAAGCCTGACTTAGCTTGTTTCAAATATGGAAAGGTGGGCCATATGGCCAGAAACTGCAAGGAGCTTGTTCAAAAGGCTAATATTCTTAGGATTGTTGGACCGCCGCCTCTCCCGGCACCATCAGCTCAACCCAGAGCTAGAACCTTCAATATGACAATGAAAGATGTTGTGCAGGATGTGGATGTGGTGGCAGGTATGCTTGTTATTAACTCAGTAGAAGTAAAAGTATTGATGGATTCTGGAGCAACTAGATCTTTTATTTCTGAAAGTATTCTTGATAGACTAAATTATGTTGCGTACCCTCTAGAACCTAACTTGATTATAGAGGTAGCAAATCAAGAGAAAGTCATTGTTGATAAAATTTGTCCTGATTGTGTTGTGGTTATAGAAGGTCGGCACTTTTCTGCTGACTTAATCCCTTTTAAGTTAGGAGAATTCGATATTATGTTAGGAATGGATTGGTTGTCAAACCATGAGGCGCAAATAGAGTGTAAAAGTAAGAAGGTGAAGTTAAGAACCAAGGATGGTGATGAAGTGATATTCAAGGGAAAAAGACAAGAGAAGAAATTTCTAACGGCTATTGAGATAAGGAGATTATTACGTCAAAGATGCGAAGTTTATTTGGCTCATTTCAAGGACGTGGAGAAAGGATCCGTAAGGATTGAAGGTGTTCCAGTTGTAAGAGATTTTCCTGACGTGTTTCTAGATGAATTACCTGGACTACCTCCAGATAGAGAGATCAAGTTTATGATTGATTTGGCTCCTAGAACGGAACCAGTATCGAAGGCTCCCTATCGTATGGCGCCAGTCGAGATGAAGAAATTAGCAGCGTAGTTGCAAGAATTATTGGATAAATGAGTGATACGCCCGAGTGTATCTCCGTGTGGTGCACCCGTGTTATTTATAAAGAAGAAAGATGGAAGTATGAGGTTGTGCATTGATTATCGCAAATTAAATAAGTTGACAATTAAGAATAAGTACCCTCTACCGCGAATCGATGACTTGTTTAATCAGTTGAAAGGAGCTACGTATTTTTCCAAGATTTATTTAAGATCTGGGTATCATCAGCTAAAGATTAAAGTGGAGGATATACCCAAGACGGCGTTTCAAACGAGATATGGACACTACGAGTTTTTGGTAATGGTGTTTGGTTTGACGAATACGCCAGCTGCATTTATGGATCTTATGAAGATAGTGTTCAAGCAATATTTGGATAAGTTCGTTATAGTATTTATCGATGATATATTGATTTATTCCAAGACGGAAGAAGAGCATATGGAGCACTTGAGGGATTCCTTGGAAATATTAAGAAAAGAAAGGTTATATGCCAAGTTTTCGAAGTGTGAGTTTTGGCTAAAGGAAGTGCAATTTCTCGGACATGTAGTCAATGAAGAAGAAATCAAAGTAGATCCAGCCAAGATAGAAGCTATGATGAATTGGGAAAGACCCAAGACTCCTACGGAGGTTAGAAGTTTTCTGGGATTAGCCGGATACTATAGAAGGTTTGTGCAAGATTTCTCTAAGATTGTTGTCCCATTGACTAAGTTGAGAAGGAAGAAAGAGAAGTTTGTGTGGACGGATAAGTGCGAGGAAAGTTTCCAAGAATTGAAGAAGAGATTGGTAACCGCCCCAATGTTGGTGTTACCAGATGAGAAAGGAGAATTAGTGATATTCAGCGACGCTTCCCATAAAGGACTTGGATGTGTGTTAATGCAACACGTGAAGGTAATAACGTATGCGTTAAGGCAACTAAAGCCGCATGAACAGAAGTATCCCACGCATGATTTGGAATTGGCAGCAATTGTGTTTGCCCTTAAAATTAGGAGACATTATTTGTATGGGGAAAAGTGTGAGATCTATACAGATCATAAGAGTTTAAAGTATATTTTCACTCAGAAGGATTTGAATATGAGACAAAGAAGATGGTTGGAATTGATCAAAGATTATGACTGTGCAATAAATTATCATCCTGGAAAAGCGAATATGGTAGCAGATGCTTTAAGTCGCAAGGAAAGATTGAATATGTTAACTTCGTCGGAGGAATTGATCAAGGATCTTGAAAAGATGGAAATAGAGGTGGAGACTCCAGAATTTGGAGGTGAAGCAATGTATGCTATGTCATTTCAACATAAAATTTTGGAAAAGGTTCGATGTTGTCAAGAGAAAGTGATGAACCGCAAGAAATATAAGTTATCAGGAGAGGAAATAAAATCTCAAAAGGATGAAAGAGGAATATATCGTGTTAACTCACGTATTTGGATACCTAACGTTGTGGAGCTAAAGCACGAGATTTTGCATGAAACGCATAACTCGAGATTTTCGATTCACCCTAAAAGTACGAAAATGTACAAGGATTTAAAAGAGAGTTATTGGTGGCCAAACATGAAAAAGGAAATCGCGGAATGGATAAGTAAGTCTTATACGTGTCAAAGAGTAAAAGCAAAACATCAGAGACCAAGTGGATTGCTTCAACCACTGGACATACCAGAATGGAAATAGGAACATATCGCAATGGATTTCATGGTAGGATTAACAAAGACCAAATCTAATCATGATGCGATTTGGGTAATAATCGATCGATTGACAAAATCAGCGCATTTCTTGCCGATAAACGAAAGGTTTTTGTTAGAAAAATTGGTCAAACTATATTTGGACGAGATTGTGATGCGTCACGGAGTTCCAGTATCTATCGTGTCTGATAGAGACCCGAGGTTCAACTCGAGATTTTGGGGACAATTTCATGATCATTTGGGAACTAAGCTGAAAATGAGTATGACATATCATCCGTAGACTTACGGACAAAGTGAAAGGACAATTCAAACGATCGAGTATATGTTGCGAACCTGTGCAATAGACTTCAAAGGAAATTGGGACGATCATTTGTCATTGACTGAATTTTCCTACAATAACAGTTATCACGCAAGTATTGGCATGTCGCCTTATGAAGCGTTATATGGAAGAAAGTGTAGATCCCCTACATATTGGGATGAAGTTGGTGAGCGTAAATTAATTGGCCCAGACCTAGTTCAACAGACGAAAGAAAAGGTGGAAATAATTCAAAAACGATTAATTGCTGCTCAAGATCGACAAATGAAGTACGTGAATCGAGAACGAAAAGATGTGCAATTTGAGCCCTGAGACAAAGTCTTGTTAAAGATATCTCCTTGGAAAGTTTTAACCAGATTTGGAAAGAAAGGGAAGTTAAGTCCTAGGTATATTGGACCATTCGAAGTACTATGACAAGTTGGAAAGGCGGCTTATAAATTAGCGCTACCTCCGCAAATGAAACATCTTCACAATGTATTCCACGTATTTCTTCTAATGAAGTATAATACTGATGCAAGCCATGTGATCGAATTGGAACCAGTGGAAATTCAACCAGATTTATCTTATATGGAACAACCAGTTCGAATCCTAGACCGGAAAGAGAGGACACTTAGACATAAAGTTGTACCTCTAGTTAGAGTATTGTGGAGGAATCCATTAGTGGAAGAGTCAACTTGGGAATTAGAAAGTGAAATGTAAGAAAAGTATCCCCATCTATTTGCTTAGACTAGATTCTGAGGACAAAATCCTTTTAAAGGGGGTAGATTGTAATGACTGGGAATTTCGCAACGTAATTAAGTGAATAAAGTATGATTTTGTGGTATAATTATAAATTATTTGATTAAATGATTTTGATGGTTAATTGTCTTTGTTGTATATTAGTAATCGAGAACGTAGAAAGATTCGTTCCAATTTAAAGAGTCAGCTTAGGGGTTAAGCTGTGTTGTCGGACCGACCGTCAGGTAGAACGGAATCCGTCTTAAAAAGGGATTAAAGGGTTTAAATGTGAAATATGTGTTAATATGAAAAATGGAATGTTTAAGTAAGTATTACGTTCTAGTGACGTGTCGGTTGGTAAAGATAATTGTGAAGCGTAATTGAAACGCTGAGCGTCGGGCCGTCAGGCAGAACGTGACCCGATACGCGAAAAGAGGAATAAAAATAAAAAGGGAAATTTTATGATCAGATATGAGTTGTGATGTGTGAATATATGTGCTTGCTTGTCTGAATGCATGATTACATGATCTGTTGATTTTTAAACAAATTTAAGGGATTTATTTGAATTAAAATAAGAATTATTGGACCTTTACATATTTTTATAAAATTACTCGAATAAGGTCGAGGTGTGAAATCTGTTTTGTTACCTTCAAAATAGTCCTAGAGACTTTCTAAAAATGATAGACAGATTTATTTCATGATCGTTGCATTTTTAAAATGATTTTATGGAGTTAAAATGCTATTTGCAACATAATCTTGTAAAATCTGTATTTAATCAACCGCTCGCTTAAAAATTATTCTGAAAATATGTCTGAAAAGCTAATTTCGAATCCTATACTTTAAAATTGATATTACTTCCATTTTCATCTTTTCTGAGAGAGCTATATAATATTCAAATTCGTTTTTGGGAATGAGAATAAAAAAAATGAGAAGTGAAAATCAAGTGTGGCATAATTACCATTCTACCCTTGCCATACCATTATATAAACCACCCACCCTTCTTTTTTTCTCCTCTTCTTCCCTCACTTCTCTTTTCTCTCTCTCTTTTTCCTCCCTCACTCCCGAATTCTCTCTCTTTCTCTCTCTCTCTCTCTCCCCATCTCTCTTCTCTCTCTTACATGCAACCTTAAAACATAGCTCAAATTCAAAGATCTACCCATCAACAATCATTATTTTCAGTCCTCTATTCATTTACACTTTGCATGTAAGTTTCCAAGCAACTTTTCTTAGCTTAATTTCTTAGGTCATATTTCAGAAAGTGTAATTTCTTGGTATGTGATCATAAAGGAATGTAAACTAGTGTGATTTATGGTTTAAAACTCAAAGGTGAGACCCGTGTTGGGCACTCTTGAGTTCGACCACCACCGGTCGTGATCCTAGGAGAGCCGGTTGGATTTTAGCAGTGTGATATTCTTAGTGAAATGATGTATTCTTGTTAAAGTATAACTTACATGTTTCATATTTGATGGATTCTTGAGTTTTGATGGTAAATTAAGTTTTATGTTTAGAAAATGGGAAATAAGGATTATTACTAAGTGATTTTGGTGTTTAGTTGATTGAAATGGGAGGCATGTCATAAGAATCTATATGCATGTCACTAAAAGTCATTGCATGTCAATGTTCTAAGTTTCTTTTGGTCTTGAACCTTTGTTAGGTTCAATTTTTCTTAAATATTATGTGGGAAGAATGATTTTTATTGTGTGATAGTATGAATGGTAGCATTAAAATGGGTGCAAGTGATTTGGTTGGTTTTGTGCTAGTGTTTGATTCGAATTTGTGTAAATAAAAAGGAGAGGAGTAGTTGTTTGCTTAAGGTGTTTAAGGTTTAAGAATAAAAGAGTATTTTTTTCTTGATTAAATGGTTTTAGTTTGAATTTTTACTTTTTAAAAAGCGATTTTTTATTTTGATTCAAGTTTATAAAGGGTTTTGATTTGAGGATTTAAACTTATTTCGGTTTTGTTTGAAAAAGGTTTTAAAGGATGAATTTTAGCTTGAACTAAAGATTATAAATGATCCCTATCCTTGCATATCAATTTGTGGTGTTGCATGTGATGTTTCTTGAGAAATTCGAATGGTATAAGTCGAATTTATAGAAAATTAAGATGGATTAGGTGCTTAAAGTATTGCTTATTTGTTTCCATGATGAATTAGCATTAGATATGGATGAAATAAGGATTACATGTTAAGATATGAGGTTGTATTTGACAAGATTAGAGTCTAAAAGAATCATTGGATCTCTTGTCTGTGTTATGTGATAAAGCCGAATGGTTTATGGTTGTAAAAGTATTTGATTTGAATCCAATATCTTACCAAGTGAATGCATGTGAGATTTCTAAGAATTATGTGGTTTATTTATTTATTTTGGTTCGAATTAAGTGATGTAAAAAGGAGGTTTTTGAGTCGTCTTGATATGAGATTATGTATTGATATGATAACTCGAGTATAGAGTTTGAAATACAAGGATTAAATGCTATGTGTCGTATTTGCATCGTAATGCGTGAATCGAAGTCTATATGGTTAAGGTATACGAGTTATGGTATAGACATGTTGTGTGATTATAATTGAGTATATAAATACTCTTAGGGTATAGCGATAAAGGGAATTGTTAAAGTGTCCTGGTAACGTCGAGTGGGAATCTGATTAAGGTTTTGATTTTTGGATTATAGATTCGGAGCGTGAGGGCATTCAGGCTAGGAAATGGAAAAGTATACTAGGTGGCAGTAGTTCAACTTCCATGAAACAGGAAAGTGAATTCAGGAACGTAACTCTACTTACTTGTGCAATTGTTATAGAGAGGATATTGTTCATGCCATGTAGAGTATTGAACTGTTATAGTGATATACCCCTGTTATTGATTCTTGAGATGCCCTGTCATTGTCCTTGTGAACCTTTTTATTGATAAGATTATTGTTCATACCTTTTTAAGTAACCTTTTCTTATCGTGATCACTTGTTAATACCTTGAATTCTTGTAAACCCTATAAGAACCTTTGTGAACCCCTTTGTGTGATGATCCTTTATTCCTTTATTTACGTTATTCCCTAATGATCCTTGAAACGGTTTTAATTCCCTAACTTGTATACCTTGTTATCATTTGATCAAGATCCTTAGCATTGAACTTTGCTTACCTTTGGTTTATTCACTTCCTTTGAATTCTTGAAATTGAACTTAAGAATGAGTTTCGACTTGAAAGAATCTGAATGATTTCATATTCTTGGTAATGATAAAATGGATTTAGTAAACCTTTCTTTTTCTAACACAAGGTTTTCTAAACGAATTCCTGATTGATTGGATTGAGACGTAAGAGACTAGTGGGAGTAGTCTAGTCATATAAAGAGGCTAGCGGGGCTAGTCCAGTTTAAGGCTGAAATTATGCCATAGGTACCATAAAGACCGGATGGAGGTCGGTACGGGCTAATCACCCGTATTATTATGGATTGAAAGTTAAAGAAGTCCAATCAAGGGTTCCACAATTATTTAAAGAGGAATTGAATTTCCTATTCAGTAATTGATTCTTTGAAAATGAATTGGTATATAATATTTTGAAACGAGTTGATTGTGATATTGATTAGCTTACAGCTTGTGAACCCTGATTTTGGTTCTGTTATTAATCGTATAATTGATTACCAACGATGAAAAAATTCTCGCTTTCCATTTGAAAGATCATTTGTGATCCTGTTAATGATTTGTGATGAATGTCAGCTTTCACCCTATCTTGAGCCTTGTTCCTTGAAAGCCCAAAGTTTTTCTTCGTAACCCTTTTATAGCCCAAAAGATAGAAATCTGCCACCTAGAAATGTTAAAGTAGAATGCCCTGAGATCAGTAATGGTATATTGTAGATTTTGTATCGTAGAACTGTTTTATAGTTATTTGCTGAGTTTTATACTCATATGTTTTATCTTAATCTATCTATGGCAGTTAAGCAAGAGGATGGCCAGGCTTAGGCGCACTGCTCGTAAGAGCGTACCTGGTGGTCCCTACCGTGTTGAGGGCTTCCGGTTGCCAGAGCAGGTAGTACGGGTTCTGAGTGAGCAAGCGCTTAGCCGAAAGGTTGTTAAGATATAATGGGTTATCTGTCGATTCCAAGTCGGGATCGACTATGTAAATTTGGTTTTATCTTGGGTTGTAAATTATATTTTATGGTTGGTAATTATAATCTTGTCTCAAACTTTATCCTGTTTGATCATGTTAGTAGCTAATCGGGGTTTATGCTTATTTAATTCTTAGTTTAATGGTGTGTGGGTCCTCATTTCCTAACCCCGAGATTGAGGGCGTCACAAGTTGGTATCATCGCTACAGGATCTAGTCCCTGAGACAAGTTAGGAGTAACAAAAAGGGGGGGGGTATTTTGGGTATATATCTATATCTCGAGAGAGTTCGACTTATATAGTTGGGTTAGACTATTAAGTATAGTCTAAGGAAAGTGAATAAGCTAAAGTGGCAACTAGAGTTAGGGTGTGAGTTAGATGGAAGCTTTATTATACCCTAATGCTGTTTCTTGGTTGCTATTTTGTGTTTTCTCGCAGGATCCCAGTAGTGGTAGTGATTCCGATTCAGAGGTTAGTTTGACCAGTACCCTAGTGGATCCCATTCCACCCTCTTCAGAGGAGCCTGTGTATGTTAGTTCAGATTCAGAGGAGGATCCATCTGAGAATAGTGAGATCCCTATGCAGATATCACCCTTCAGGCCAGAGTCAGAGACCCCAGCCCCTGAGCCAGAGTCTGAGATGCCTAAGATTGTGCCTGTCAATGTTGGTGGCAAGTTAACCCAGGATCGAGACTTTGTTTACTCCCGTATTCCTGAGTTGGAAGCTTTGGTTGATAGGTTAATTCGAGACTCTAGGCAGAGGACTTCAGTAGTGATGGAGGAGTGGAGAGCTAGGATTCAGTTGGTGTTGCAGGTTGCCCGGAGGAGATTAGATGAGGGACCATCCACTAGTGATGCTGATGCTGAGGCCCGGAGGCTGCATAAGATCATTCACTGGATGTTGGTTGTGTTGAGAGAGATTCTGGATGATTAGAGATTAGTGTTGGTTAGGCGGGAATTTTAGTGAAGCCCGTAGTTGTTGTTTCTCAGCGCCGGTAGGCTTTGGGATACTTGGTCAGATGTCGGGGTCCGTTTTCATTTGCTGTATTGTATCTCAGAGCTTCGTAGTAGTAGTTGTTAGAAGATAGGGGTAGATATGGGGATGTTTTCCAGTTTTTGCTCTGTTTAACCCTGTTATATTATTTTACCTATTTCCAGAACTTGTCATAATCAGACTTTTATCTATGCACCCTTGTTATTGAATCAATCATATATCTTGTTTCCTATTGTGCACCCTGGAAATCTCTATAAACTGTTTTAAATACCATGTTTTCATACAACCGTGTTTAAAATTTCGTAAATCATACCTTGTGCCATGAGAAAACAACAATGATATGAGAAATTATATAGTAATAGGATTACATGTGCAAAATTGGGTAAAGCTTAAACCCGCAAAAGAAATTTCGTAATAAAATGTTGTTATATATCTTCCATGCTATCATATTTCTAAATAATTGCTCAATCAGGTTTGTAAGAAATGTCCAACTCGCCAGATCACCAAGAAAAAGAAATCCAAACCCAAGACCCAGAAATGAATCCAGAAACCACTATGATGAGCAGACTTGCTCAGCTTTGGCAACAACCTGTAGCCCCTAAAGTTGGAAACTTCAAACACTTTCAATCTGTTCATTCCCAGAGTTCTTAGGTTTGCCCGACCCAATAAAAGCTCAGTCATGGTTAAGAGAAATGGATAAAGCGTTTGAGTTAGCGGAAGTTAAGGATGAGAAAAAAGCTCACTATGGCAGTTATTACCTTAAAGATGAAGCGAGTTTCTGGTGGGAATCTTCGAAGGCGTTGCTTGAAGGAAATGACTTATCATGGGAAAAGTTTACTGAGATGTTTCTGGAGAAGTATTTGCCAAGCTATATGCAAGATCAGTTGGAGATGAAGTTTTTGGACCTTGGACAAGAAGCTATGTCGGTAGCGGAATATGAAGTGAAATTTTCGGAGTTGTCTAGATTTGTACCGGAGTATGTGAATACGGAGGCGAAGAAGGCCAAAAGGTTCCAACAGGGACTTAGGCCATGGATTAGAAGTCAAGTGGCGTTGTTGGAGATTAAGAATTATGCCGCCTTTGTGCAGAAGGCCATGATAGTGGAAGGAGAGCGTGAAGCTGCAAAAAGAGAAAATGAAGGAAGGAAAAGGAAGTTTTAAAGCTCGAAGCAAGAGCAAGGAAGTTCAAAGTTCAGAGAAAAGTTTGGTAAGAATGGTGGAGGTCAGAACCAAAAGTTTCAAAAGTTTAAACCCGGTAACGGAGCTCAGAAGAACCGTTTCCAGAAAGCAGGACAACCGGAAAAGATAGTAGACCCCTGATTCAAGAGTGCAAAGTTTGTGGGAAGAAATACCCGGGAAGGTGTAACAAATTGGATGTGACTTGTTTCAAGTGTAACCAGAAAGGGCATTATTCTTCGGAGTGCCCAAATGGAGCAAAGAAGCCTGACTTAGCTTGTTTCAAATGTGGAAAGGTGGGCCATATGGCCAAAAACTGCAAGGAGCCTGTTCAAAAGGCCAATGTTTTTAGGATTGCTGGACCGCCGCCTCTCCCAGTACCATCAGCTCAACCCAGAGCTAGAACCTTCAATATGACAATGAAAGATACTGTGCAGGACGTGGATGTGGTGGCAGGTATGCTTGTTATTAACTCAGTAGAAGTAAAAGTATTGATGGATTCTGGAGCAACTAGATCTTTTATTTCTGAAAGTATTCTTGATAGACTAAATTGTGTTGCGTACCCTCTGGAACCTAACTTGATTATAGAGGTAGCAAATCAAGAGAAAGTCATTGTTGATAAAGTTTGTCCTGATTGTGTTGTGGTTATAGAAGGTCGGCACTTTTCTGCTGACTTAATCCCTTTTAAGTTAGGAGAATTCGATATTATGTTAGGAATGGATTGGTTGTCAAACCATGAGGCGCAAATAGAGTGTAAAAGTAAGAAGGTGAAGTTAAGAACCAAGGATGGTAATGAAGTGATATTCAAGGGAAAAAGACAAGAGAAAAAATTTCTAACGGCTATTGAGACAAGGAGATTATTACGTCAAAGATGCGAAGTTTATTTGGCTCATTTCAAGGTCGTGGAGAAAGGATGATTAAGGATTAAAGATGTTCCGGTAGTAAGAGATCTTCCTGACGTGTTTCCAGATGAATTACCTGGACTACCTTCAGATAGAGAGATCAAGTTTATGATTGATTTGGCTCCTGGAACGGAACCAGTATCGAAGGCTCCCTATCGTATGGCGCCAGTCGAGATGAAGGAATTAGCAGCGCAGTTGCAAGAATTATTGGATAAATGAGTGATACACCCGAGTGTATCCCCGTGTGGTGCACCCGTGTTATTCATAAAGAAGAAAGATGGAAGTATGAGTTTGTGCATTGATTATCGCAAATTAAATAAGTTGCAGATTAAGAGTAAGTACCCTCTACCGTGAATCGATGACTTGTTTAATCAGTTGAAAGGGGCAACGTATTTTTCCAAGATTGATTTAAGATCTGGGTATCATCAACTAAAGATTAAAGTGGAGGATATACCCAAGACGGCGTTTCAAACGAGATATGGACACTACGAGTTTTTGGTAATGGTGTTTTGTTTGACGAATGCGCCAGCTGCATTTATAGATCTTATGAACAGAGTGTTCAAGCAATATTTAGATAAGTTCGTTATAGTATTTATCGATGATATATTGATTTATTCCAAGACGGAAGAAGAGCATAGGGAGCACTTGAGGGATTCCTTGGAAATATTAAGAAAAGAAAGGTTATATGCCAAGTTTTCGAAGTGTGAGTTTTGGCTAAAGGAAGTGCAATTTCTCGGACATGTAGTCAATGAAGAAGGAATCAAAGTAGATCCAGCCAAGATAGAAGCTGTGATGAATTGGGAAAGACCCAAGACTCCTACGGAGGTCAGAAGTTTTCTGGGATTAGCCGGATACTATAGAAGGTTTGTGCAAGATTTCTCTAAGATTGTTGTCCCATTGACTAAGTTGACAAGGAAGAACGAGAAGTTTGTGTGGACAGATAAGTGCGAGGAAAGTTTTTAAGAATTGAAGAAGAGATTGGTAACCGCCCCAATGTTGCTGTTACCAGATGAGAAAGGAGAATTTGTGATATTCAGCGACGCTTCACATAAAGGACTTGGATGTGTGTTAATGCAACACGTGAAGGTAATAACGTATGCGTTAAGGCAATTAAAGCCGCATGAACAAAAGTATCCCACGCATGATTTGGAATTGGCAGCAATTGTGTTTGCCCTTAAAATTTGGAGACATTATTTGTATGGGGAAAAGTGTGAAATCTATACAGATCATAAGAGTTTAAAGTATATTTTCACTCAGAAAGAGTTGAATATGAGACAAAGAGGATGGTTGGAATTGATCAAAGATTCTGATTGTGCAATAAATTATCATCCTGGAAAGGCGAATGTGGTAGCAGATGCTTTAAGTCACAAGGAAAGATTGAATATGTTAACTTCGTTGGAGGAATTGATCAAGGATCTTGAAAAGATGGAAATAGAGGTGGAGACTCCAGAATTTGGAGGTGAAGCAATGTATGCTATGTCATTTCAAACTAAAATTTTGGAAAAGGTTCGATGTTGTCAAGAGCAAGTGATGAACCATGAGAAATATAAGTTATCAGGAGAGGAAATAAAAGCTCAAAAGGATGAAAGAGGAATATATCGTGTTAACTCACGTATTTGGATACCTAACGTTGTGGAGGTAAAGCATGAGATTTTGCATGAAGCGCATAACTCGATATTTTCGATTCACCCTGAAAGTACGAAAATGTACAAGGATTTAAAAGAGAGTTATTGGTGGCCAAACATGAAAAAGGAAATCGTGGAATGGATAAGTAAGTCTTATATGTGTCAAAGAGTAAAAGCAGAACATCAGAGACCAAGTGGATTGCTTCAACCACTGGACATACCAGAATGGAAATAGGAACATATCGCAATGGATTTCATGGTAGGATTAACAAAGACCAAATCTAATCATGATGCGATTTGGGTAGTAATCGATCGATTGACAAAATCAGCGCATTTCTTGCCGATAAATGAAAGGTTTTTGTTAGAAAAATTGGTCAAACTATATTTGGACGAGATTGTGATGCGTCACGGAGTTCCAGTATCTATCGTGTCTGATAGAGACCCGAGGTTTAACTCGAGATTTTGGCGACAATTTCATGATCATTTGGGAATTAAGCTGAAAATGAGTACGACATATCATCCGTAGACTTACGGACAAAGTGAAAGGACAATTCAAATGATCGAGTATATGTTGCGAACCTGTGCAATAGACTTCAAAGGAAATTTATGATGCGTTTTTCTAGTGTTTGTGCATTTCAGGGTATTACTTGCATTTGTGGAGAGATTTCATCAGGAATAGGCCTACGTATGTGCTTGGCATTGTAAGTGGGAAGTTAGGAGCAGAACGCAGCAGAAAACAGGAGAAAAATAATAAATTTTTCAGTGAGGTGATGGGCGCCCGCTCAGCCTGGTTGGGCGGCCACTCAGGAAGCTAGGCGCCCGCTCAGGATTGCTGGGTGGCCGCTCAGGGTCGGGAATTAAAATCCTGATTTTTAGAGTTCTATTCCTGTTGAACTTCCAATTTCTGAGATAGCTGGGACTTGTGGAGCTCCTATATAAGTAGTTTTCAGAGAGGTTTCACTTGTGTTGAATCGTGTATCAATCGAGGAGCAAGGAGATAAGGAAGAAGACCGTTTTAGCACATCGCAACGAAGAATAGGAAGCATAGTTTTCTTGTGATTCTTTTATTCATTGTATCAGTGGATGCTAGTTTTCTTTACTTTCAACCTTATTACTCTTGTGACGTACTCTGGTTTTAATACGTATTTTTATTAGTTATTCTCGTGTGTTATTATCATGTTTTCATATGAACCCATGGAGAAGATGAGTTCAATCATGGGCTAATCGTGATCATGGGGTCGTAACGGATTTACTATGGAATTCTTTAGTTAGTTGTTTAATACCTTAGTGTGTGATGATTGTATGATATCTAGTATTGGTTGTGCTTATTCGTCTTATGTGCGTCGCGGACATATAAGATAGGGTGTTAATCTCTTGTGAAGCGACGGTGGATCTTGAGATTTAGAACTTGCCATGCTAGCATAGGTTCATGTATGTGTACGCATGATTAGTGGGTAACTCTAACCGTTTTACTTGCCCTGTGTAATCATAAGGAATAACTTGTGCTTAAATCGTTATGTTGTCAAATTCTGTAGACATATAGGGTCTCAACATAATTGATGACTATTCAAGTTCTATCTTAATTGTGGATGTTTGATAGAATGGTATTAGTACAATAAAAGTTGGCCTTTATCAGTTTCGTGTTGTTCGATTAATATCATCACCGTTACATGCTAAGGGTAATAATAATAACTATTGAAGGAAGTAGTAATGAAGTTATGATCTCATGTGTGTTTAATATTGTTAATTCAAGTGTCAATTAAGTGTTTAATTCTCGTAGTTAATTATAGTTAATACTTAGTTAATCAAATCTACGTGTTATTGTCTTGACGTTGAGAAGTAATCATACATTGGTGAGTAAGTGTTAATTGAACATAATTAGTCTGAGTCTCTGTGGGAACGAACTAGAAAGTATTCTATATTACTTGCGAACGCGTATACTTGCATGTATTATTAGCGCGTGTTTTCCGCCCTAACAAGTTTTTGGCGCCGCTGCCAGGGACTCGGCGTATTTGTTTAGATTATGCATTTGCCATCAGTGGTCATTAGGACTCATTGATTAAGACGTGTTACTTATCGTTTCCGGTTCTGTTTCAGGTACTTTAGCGAGCGTTTATGCAAACACGTTCTCGTACTCGCAAGAGGACTTTAGATACGGCTGAGGAAAAATACTCAGTTCTTGATATTTCGGAGAAGATAGATTTCAAAGATTCGGATAAAGAGAGTGAGCAGAAAGAAGCAGTAATCATGGGTGATCGTATAGTTCCGGCAGATCCAGCTCTTATGGACTTTTCTCGGCCTAAAATTGATGACATTCAGTCAAGTATCCTTCATCCGGCTATTCATGCTAACACTTTTGAAATCAAGTCGGGCACTATTCAGATGGTGCAGAATTTTGTTTCTTTCGGAGGTGCTGCGACTGAAGACCCCAACATGCACATCAGGAATTTTGTCGAGATCTGTAGTACTTTTAAATATAATGGTGTGACTGATGAGGCTACCAAGCTGAGGCTTTTCCCATTCTCTCTGAGGGATAAAGCCAAGGACTGGTTACATTCTGAACCAGCTGGGTCCATCACTACTTGGAAAGATCTTGCGCAAAAGTTTTTGGTAAAGTTCTATCCAATGGCAAAGACTGCAGCTATGAGGAGTGCTCTTACTCAGTTTGCGCTGCAACCAACAGAATCTATATGCGAATGGGAGCGCAACAAGGAGATGTTGAGAAAGTGTCCACATCATGGTATGTCTGACTGGATGGTGATCACTGGTTTCTACAATGGGTTGGGGGCCCAATCTCGGCCCATGCTCGATGCAGCAGCTAGAGGCGCCTTGTGGGCCAAAAGCTACACTGAGGCTTATAATCTTATTGAAACTATGGCTGCAAATGAGCATCAAAACCCAACTCAAAGGATGATGCCTGGGAAGGTAGCAGGTATTCTGGAAGTTGATGCAGCTACAACTATTGCAGCACAGCTCCAAGCGCTGTCTTTGAAGGTCGATTCTTTAGCCACCTATGGAGTCAATCATATAGCTATGGTCTGTGAGCTTTGTGCAGGTTCCCATGCTACAAATCAGTGTTCTCTTGTTAATGAATCTGTTCAGTATGTGAACAATTATCAGAGACCGCAGCAGCCTGTGTCAGCTACCTATCATCCTAACAACAGAAATCATCCCAATTTCAGCTGGAGCAATAATCAGAATGCTATTCAGCAATCATATCATCAAGGCGTAATTAAATAGTTTAATCCACCTGGATTCCAACAACCATAACATTATGCTCAAAGGCAATCATACCCTCAACAAGGAGGTGGTGCTCCACCTTCTAGTGCTGATTTCGAGGAACTCAAGTTGTTGTGCAAAAGTCAGGTTGTTTATATCAAGACCTTGGAAAATCAAATTGGTTAAATAGCCAATGCATTGCTCAATCGTCAACCTGGCATACTTCCCAATGATACTGAAGTGCCAGGCAGGAAGGAAGCTAAAGAGCAAGTTAAGGCTATTACCTTAAGGTCTGGAAAAGTTGCTGATGCTGAAAAAGCAAAAGACGGAGAAGCTGAAGTTGGTGATGAAGAAGAGAAGCAAAAGGAGAAAGCGGCGGAACCAAGGAAGACTATTGTTGAACACACTCTGCCTGAGGGTAATACAGGGAAGAAACAACTCTATCCTCCACCACCTTTCCCTAAGAGATTGCAACAACAAAAGCTGGATAAGCAGTTCGGTAAGTTTATGGAGGTGTTCAAGAAACTTCACATCAACATACCTTTCGCTGAGGCTCTGGTGCAAATGCCTAGTTATGCAAAATTCATGAAGAGTATTCTTTCAAGGAAGGTGAAACTGGATGACCTTGATTGAGTTGGTTTGGATTGGTTGTGGGATGTTTCGTAAATGGAAAATCACTAAGTTATAGACGTCGTAATGCCCAATTTTATAATACCTTTGTTTGTGTGTAACTTTGGAGTTGAAAAACCCTCTTATTGAACATCACCACTGTCATGATTAGTTATTTCATGTTTTAAGCTTCATTTTGATGTATAAATCGTGTTAAATAAATTTACGATTTAGGAGAAACTATTGTTTTTAGTAAGCGATGTTTCGTAAAATCTTATATATAAGTTTGAAACTGTTTTGAGACCCGCAAAAGACTTGTTAGATCATGAAACTTTTATGTAAAGTGTTGGAGCAAGTTAGTAAGGCCCTCGCGAAGTGAGAATATTAATCAATGACTTGAAAAATGAGCTCTAGCTTATATGAGAGTTAAGGCTTAGTTTCATAAGCGATCAATGACTAGCCGAGCAATGTTATTATTTATAGATTATCGGACCAACCCGAGACCCACTATGTAATAACTCGAATTTTTGCGACTTTGTAAAAAAATCAATGAATATTAACCTTGAAGATCGAGAAAAACTTTTTAGCCCACACTATATTATGTATGGTAAATTAAGTTTCCGAGTCGATATTGTGATTATACGAACCAAATGAGTGTATGTAAAAGTTGTTAATTTTCGAAGAAAACCAATTTTATAAAACGGCCTTATTTTACAAACTACCAAGAAATACGAGAATCACACTACAATCAATGATTTGATATCCTACGAATAAAACCCAATAACAAGTTTATAAAATATAATGGATTTATTAGAAAAAGGATTACCCCGTGAATCGCTTACGAGGATTTATCACAATAACAAATAAGTGACCAAGTGAATACGTAAGCGAATGAATAAACGTATCAATAACATGCAACTTCCCATGAAATCCATGCAAATCAATTAACCTAAGATGCAATTAGAGAATAGTAATGCAAATAGTAAGGTGATGTAGTGAATAGTGAGAATCGTGGAAGTAGTAGTACTTGGCTAGGTTGTAGGTTTTGACAAAGGCATGCTTGCTTGATTTACTAAAAGATATGCATATTTAAGTACATATAAATCAACCACAATCATCCAATAATCCGAAGCAAGTAACACAAAATATCTCTCTCCCTCTTCCTCACCACTCCATTCAGCCCTCACCATAAACAAAGATATCCAAATTCGAAGCTTCACTTCAAGCCATGTATAATTGCTCAAATTAATTCCCAAGCTTCCTCATCATCAAACTAAGGTAAGATAAATCTTTCATATCATTTCCTTGAGGTTTTCATGGTTAAATAAAATGATGAAATTGATGATGAATAATGTCAAATAGTGACTTTTAGTGTTTTCTTGAATTTCTTGAAAAGATCTACTCACCAAGCATCATCCATCAAGAAGAGAACCTATAAATATATCAATAAAGGTATAAACCTTCATCCAAACTTTGTTTAAGCTTTAAGTTTCAAAAAGAGTATGAATCTTGAATATAAATATAGTTTTGATGGTTGCTTGTTAATTTTAAGAGTATTCATATATTGGATGATAAGATTGATGTTGTGGCCTCAATAACATGATGTTATTGAGTTGATTAAGTATTTAGGATTTTGGATTGATTGTTGTTGGTTTTTAATTAAATATTTAGAGCTTAAACCAAACATGGGTCATTAACCTAATGACGTTATAACGCCTAAATCACAACATTAAGTTTTCTGCAAAGTTTCAGAAAGTATAAACTGTGTTTTCTTAAAAAATAAGTTTTGAGAATGATAGATCGCTTTGTAAGGATCTTTTAGGCGTTTTAATCGCTTGATTTTGATTTACGGTTCAAAAGTTGGGTTCGTTTTAGTGAAAATGATTTACGCGACAAAAACTACTACAAATTATGAACTTTGGAAGTGTAAAGGATCAACCTAAAATTATTCTAAAATTATGAAAGTATTATAGAGAGTAAAACATGGAGTATAAAAACTTCCATAAAAATTTCAAGTGAAAATATAGATTTTTAAATTTAATAAAAATATCGGAGCAGAGATCGCGCGAGTAGAAATCCTTAAGAATTGCGAGAGGAGTCGAGTGGTAAAAGAAAATAAGAATAATGGACATAAAGGATTGTGAAATGAAAATGAAGTTCATGAATACTCATACTTTATTAAAATGACGAGATCAAAGCATGTCGTGTAATTTGATTATAAACGTTGCATATTTACCAAACAACGATAAATATGACTAGAGACTAACGGAACAATAATATTCTTAATTTTAGATTATCGGAATAACTCGAGAGCGCCCTCCACCTCAAAACCCCTAGGGAAGTTTAAAAACCCTACTCAGTATATTGTTGTGTTGTGGAAATTTTTTTACTGCATTTATGTATAATTTCCATGATTGCAAATTACGAGTTTTACATATCGATATTGATTAGAAATACGATGCATATATTATAAAATATATTAATGCTAGTGAGTAGTGTGATGATAATTTATAGATCGAGAATCGGTCAGATTGTATTAATTAAAAACTCAAGAATCATTTCGGAGATGTTTTGGACGATTAAAAGCCCGTAATTATTTACTTTAAGGGACTCGATATCTTCTTGCGAAGTATTAAATACCTCAAATTTATTTAAAATGATTTCCAAAGATCATATTCCAAATGATTTCCAAAGATCGTATTAAATAGCTCACACTTGTTTTCTTAAAATGACACAACACAACAGTGAACCAAGATGTCGATCAGAAAGCTAATATCCCGGAAGCGAGTAGGAAATGGTTAGCTTTTTTGTAGATTGTTTGGAGCAGTGCCACAGGTAGACCGTATGAGCTGGATTAGTTTTCAGTTATTTTTAGTCTGGATTATATACAAGTATGACTTATGTAACATGGTTATGAAGAAACATATATTTGGCCGTCGGTCTAACCTTAAGTAAAGGTTACACCCGTGGTAAGACATAATTAATTTTGGTATGTAATAACCGTTAGGTAATGAATTACACACAGAGGGGGATAAATGTGTTTTTATGTTTTTCTGCTTTTCTTGAATTATTTATGGTTGTAAACAAAGTAAATCAAATCTTTTAGAGAAATGTGTTAATGCTGAAATTAAACATGCAACAATGAAGAACACGTATCTTTCAAAATTCACTTAATTTTATATTAAAATTAAGAATGTTTTGCTACAAAATTTCTAGGCTCTTTGTTGATAAAGAGCTTAGCTTCTTCCTTGAGAGAATACAAGCATTTCCTGATCTAATTGTTACAACTAACAAAGGACCAGTGTTAACTTTATCTGATAGTTAACTACTGGTTTACACAATGTATAATAAGAGATGCTATTCACTTTAGTAAACTGTCACTAATCATTCCATTTTAGGAAAAATATATCTTCCATTTCCGGATTAGCATATCTTTCTTTGTTAGCTAATCTTCACCCTTGATCTTACACACTCTTCAAGCTGCTTTTTGTAGACTTGTCAATCTAACTGGTTGGATTGTTTGTTAATTGTTAATCTTGGATATTGAACTGGTCTGCAATTTGTACTTCGAGATTTTACCTCGAGATCTCTAGTTAGGCATATAGAGAACTTGACATCTCGATAAGTGTATATTGGCTTATCGAGATCTCTCATTACTTTATAGTTGATTTGACTTGTAGAGGTCTCTGAGTTCTCTATAAGAGAATTTAGCTTGTCGAGATCTCTTCACTTCATGTCTTCACTTTGGCTTATAGATATCTCTGAGTTCTCTAGTGATTACTTGACTCGTCGATAACACAGAGTTCTCGAATGATATTTTACTTATCGATATCTCAGAGTTCTCTAATGATATTTGACTTGTCGATAACTCAGAGTTCTCTAGTGATATTTGACTTGTCGATAACTCTTAGTTCCCTAGTGAAGAAATGTCTTGTCGATATCTCTAATCATCATGTCTTCAATTTGGTTTGTCGATATCTCTGAGTTCTTTAGTAGCTTTCCTGAGTTCTCTATAAGTCATTCTGGAGTTCTCGAATAACTTCTCTATAACACTAAATCTGTGACTTGTAGAGATCTTGACTTAGAACATTTTTCTAAAAATAGATTTATTCAACTCCAAGCTTCTTCATAATTCTTCTGAGGCATGATCTTTTTGATCTTCTTCCAGATAGAATTCTTAGGGTTGATACTGTTTAAGGAAAAAGACTCCAGTCTGCTCTTGATCCTTTTTACAGACTTTAAATATTACAATACAAAATGCAAACTAAGATTACAACACAAATTACTTAGGGTTTTCAATTTGACTTAGTCTTGTTAAAGTACAGGCATGTCTTGCACAACAATCTCCCTCAATTTGTGAGAAGATTGCTTTACACAAATTCATGCATGTTAACAAGACTAACCCCAAGTTATAATGGAAAATAAAATTAATATATAAAAATTGACGCAATTACAACTTTTATACATTAGGAGATTTACAGAGTTTAAATAGTTACAAGCATCAGGTAAATTATGTGTTTGCTTCTGCTTCTTTTCTAATGAGATCCTTTAAGTAATCAAGAATTTCAAGTTCTTCTATAATAGGTGTCCCACTTAGAGCTTCTGCAAGTTTGATTCTGTCTTCCGTTGGATAACCACTGTCTAGTAAATCAATCCTAAATCTTGAGAATTTGCCAGCCATCCTGTCTTTATGAGGAGAAAAAGAAGCTTTAATGTTTAAAAATTTTACATCCTTAGAGATTCTGCTCATTCCCTTTGCCTTGAGTTCTTCTGATCTTTTAATAACATCTCAATCTCTTCATCATATTTCCTTACCCTCTCCTCATATTCAGCTTCATTTCTTTTTCTTCTTTCCTCCCTTATAATCAACCACTCAGCCAAAACTGATCTCCATGCTCTTGTAGCAGTATTCTTATCTATTAGCAAGCTTATCACTCTCTTGATTTCTGTGAGAGACAGAGAGTCTATTAGAGCACATCCAAGGAATGTGAAGGACCCATCTTCATAGTAAATTCTAACTTCCCTTAGAGGTACAACCCAGACTCTAACTATTTCATCAGCTAGTTGTTGAAAACAAACTTCATCTGAGATGCACCAATTTAAAGGTAGAAAGTCACTTTGCTCGAAAAAGTTCCAGATGGCCCTTTTCAATAACTTGTACTTTTTCAGCATCATTAACCTTCTTAGGTTTCCTCCCAAGAGTTTTGTAGTGAATTTTGAGTGAAGGCTTGTCTAAAGGTAAGTTTGTGATTTTCTTGAGAGAAGTTTGGATTGAGGTGATTGGTGTTTTTAGAAAGGTGTTTGCAGTTTTTTTGTACAGAAACTTTGGCTTAGAGGTTAGAGGTGGTTTGATGTTTGAGATTTTTTGCTTTGAAGATTGAGCTTGAGTTGTTTGGATTTTTAGGGTTGGTTGGTGTGGTTCTGATCCTGAGCCATCATGATTTTTCTTGTTCCTTCTTTCTTCTCCCATTTTCTTATCACCTTCCTTCTTCTCATCATCCTTCTTCTTTTCACCCTTGCTTTCAGCTACCTTAGAGGATTGACTTGGATTTGAGCCAAAAGGTTTTTTATCATCTTTCTTCTGCTCATCATCATCTAAATTATCCTTGTTGATTTGAGTTTTGGGCAAGTTGGCTTCAGCATTTCTTAAATATCTCCCCTACAGTTTAATCATCTATTCATCTTCAATAGTCATATTCTTCTTTACTTTTCACTAAGTTTCCTGAGTCATGATAAGCTTCTTGTTGGTTATGACACATTATTTAGGGATTTGGAAGTGTTTAAAGTGTTTGGTGGTAGGATAGATTTATGTCACTCATTTGTTTGGCTGTAGGTATGCTTCAGGAAAAGCAGCCACTTGAGCATTTTTCAGTTCACTTAGCAATAGAGTGTCTTCATGGATCACCACTCTGACTTTGCTTATCAGAATATCCAACTCAGATGCCCTCCTAGAGATAAGATAATTGAGGGACACCTGCCTACACATGTCTACTCCAGAGTCATTTATATTGACCACTATCCTCTTTCCTGAAAGTTGTCCTCAGTCACCAAGATCACCCTTAAGGAATTTATTGTCCTGTCCAAGGCCTTTTTGTAAGTGAAGAAGTTATTATTGAGAGAAGCATTTAGAGCCTTGAGCAGTTCATCAAATTCCATGGCTAGACTTGGTCCTTCAGCAACCCTAATGAGCCTCTCCATACCAATATCTACTTCTTGAATTAAGCTCTTTTCAGCAACTTGGACATTTTGAGTAGATGATCTTGATAGCCTAGCCTCTATTTCCCCCTTAGTCTTGTTGGTAGGTTTGAGAAGGGGAGTAGGAATTTCAGGCTTCACAGCTTCAGGAAGTGCAGACAATGGTATATTAAATTTACCCATGATGGCTCCCAAAGCAATTGAATTTTACATTTGTAGGTGCTTATGAGAGTCCACCAATGCTTGAATGTCTGCTGTTGACTATTCACCAGTGTAGTGAGAGCATGCACTTGAGCTGTGAGTTGGTCATTTGAAGCTTGCAAAGTGGAGACTTGACCTTGAAGAGACTGAATTTGAAGATTCGTAGAGGTTGAGCCAGGAAGATGAGAGCTTGTGGATGATGAGGAGCCAAAAGTTGCTTCCACGGCCTATTTGATGTCATCCATAAGCAAGGCAGAAGGCTCATATCCGCTTTGGTGAAACTGTTCCAGTTTGACCTTTGAGTCATTTGTATAGGTGATTTGCTTTTGAACCACTTCATGAAGAGCAATGAAGGATTGTTTTAGATTTTTGACCTCTTTTTCAATGGTAGTCAGATCCATCCTTGTCATTTGATCAGAAAAATGCTTGAACTTGGAGGTGATATGGACTTGAGATAGTATGATCTCATCCATTTTCTCCTTCACCAGCTTTCTTATCTTGTCTTCATGACCAGTCAGCTTGAGTTCTAGAGCTTTACCAAATAAGTGAAAAGCCTTGAGTTGAGCTTTGTATACCTCAGTGATTGCATCATAGACATCCTGTAGAGTCAAGACCTTGGCATTGCTTCCAAGAATAGTGACATATTCATCTCTAAACCTAGCCAAGACTTGATCCATCTCCAATAAAAAGTCTTGAGATAGCCATGCATCTACATTTCCATCTTGTTCTACATCATTCACAATCTTCTCATTCTGTTTTTCAAAATCTTCATTATATGTTAGCATAATAGCTTGATAGTCTTGATTGCTCATGTCTGAAGTGAGTAGATGTTGTAAGATGTTTGCTAATCCAGAAATCATCTCAACAAGAAGATCATCCACAGATGTAGGTTGAGAGTAAGATGCTTTCATCCATTGAGAGAGAAGGTGTTGTTGTTGAGGTTGTGAGGTTGAAGGTTGGCGTGAGGGATCAGAACCACCTATGACTAAAGTCATAGTTTTACTCACAGATTGCTCTGTGTTTATGATCAGTTGTTCCACACTAGTTGTGGAAACCTCCAATTGAATTGGAGGGGATTTGACTGGGTTACTGTCATGTGTACCAGTTTCAAACCCTTGTGCTTCTTGCAAAGCACTGTCATATGAATGTGATAAACTTGCCTCTCCCATAGAATGGTCATTGGCAATTGTACTCCTAGCATCAACTGCTAAAGCAATTTCTGCTAGGGTTTTGAGGGGAGTTGTTCCTACATGAGGAACCTCCAATTAAATTGGAGAGGATTTAGATAGCTCCCCCTCAGGAGTACTACCCTCAAATCTAACAGTCTGTGAAGACTAATTTGCACATGAAGGTGCATTTGTAACATCCATTGTAAAACTGATGAATCCCCCATGGTTTTGATGGTGTCATCAAGGTTTACTCCAGCTAGTAGCCTCTCACCGTCTGATTGTGGTGTTTGGGTGATGAGCAAGGTTTCGTGAACCAAGTCACTTGATTTAGCTTGCACTTGAGAAATGGATTCAAGTGTTGTAGGAGAGGAAGAAATTTGTGAGTTTAAGATTTATTTCTCAGAATTGTGTGTTGGCAGCTCCCCCTGAATGGATGAGGGAGCTTCAATAGATGTGCTCTCACAGTGTTTGCCATCCTTATTTCTCCTACCATACACTTGAATTTCTTCAGGTGTTGGCTATACAGACTCTATACAGGGTGCATTGGGGTGAATGCTCTTTTCAATAGACACATCATGTTGAGAGGATGTATCTAGAGTCTGTTTAGTCCCAATTTTTACAACTACATCCTTTTGGGAGGATACCGAGGTGGTTTGAGTGGTCGGCACAAATTTCTTACTCTTCTTTGTCCTCTTGACCAAGGGTGACTCATCTTCTGTTTGTTCATCACCACTCTCATGCATAACATTCAAGGTTATATCTTTTCTCTTCTTTTTACTCACTTTACCCTTTTGAGAGGATGAAGTGGTTGGTTTCCTAGATGCTATTGGTAGAGAAGGAATATGCTCAATATGGGTAGATTCCGGTGTTTGTGCTTCCACAGGCTCAAGAACCATTGTTGCACTAGGTTGACTTGCACTAGTTCTCATGTCTTGCATAGAATAAGGGTAGGTCTTAAATCTTTCAATCATGAAAGGTGTTTATTAAAGACTTATTGAAACCTTATTCTTAGTAAGAAGTGATCCAAATAGAATTTTAGATACTTGCTTACAGTTGCCAATTAGTAACCTATTTACTCCTTCAAGCATATGCATGTGATTAACTTTATGGTTTAAAGTTGACATAATGAATCTAGGTAGAAAAATTTCCTTACCTCTTGCCTCTAATGGCGTTGTTAGCCTGGTGCTCAATTCCTCCAGTATATAGTGTTCTACATGGATCTGTTTGTTATGGGCCATTGAGTAGACCTGCTTCTGGAAAACACTTGATATGTTGTCAAACCCTGACTTCCTGCAGGTGAAGGCCCTTATCACTGAGTCAAAAAGAAAGGAAAATTCCCTTCTTAGATGCTTCTTATTCATACTGGCCAGGTTGATCTTCTCAGAATAATTGATGAAGTCCATGAATTCATACAGCTCATCCTGAGTTGGAGCCTCCACCAGCTTGTCAGTAGGAATGCCCAATGCCAGATTGATATCATTTTCAGAGATCTCCACATGTTGTCCCTTAATTGTGCAGATTATCAGAATTGTTGCAGCTTGGTTCTCATGCATAATTGTCCGTATTGTAGCTGCATTCCAAAAGTCCCCTAACACATCCAAGTACAACACAGGATTAGCAATGAGAGCCCCTATAAATTAGGTCTCAGACAGGAACTTGAAAAAACATTGGAAGATTTTAGGTGCTTGGTTTGCATCTAAGAATGCAAGAAAGTTAGTCTCCTTGGGCATGAAGGGAACAATATTGTTGGTTGCCATTGTTATGAGTATGAAGTTTAGTGGGTAAAAAAATTAGTGAGAAAACGAGAGAGAAATTGGTTTTGGATTGAAAAGCTAGGTCACTTGAGTTCTCGAAAGATGTAACTATATATATATGTATCGAGAAGTCTGGGTATTTATAGTAAAAGCAAATGACTTATCGAGAAGTAAAAAATAGACGTTTGGGTTATACTTATCGAGAAGTCAGTTTGAAAAAGAATTACATATCGAGAAGTCATTTTAAATTACTCTTTTAGAGAACTAAAAATTAACTTATCGAGATGTCAAATAAATACCCAGTTTGTCCAGAAATGGACTAAATTTGATTCCAATTTTTTATTTGAATAAATCAAAATAAAATCAGAATAGTTTTGCCAAAAGTATTTTACCAAAATAATTTATTGAATTAAATTATTTTAGTTCTAAATTATCTATAAGTCTAAAAAGATACTTGTAGAGAACTCTGTAAGTTTACATATAGAGAACTCTACAATGACTTATCGATAAGTCATAATAATGCTTATCGAGAAGTCACTCGAGAAGTCAGTAAATTGACTTATCGAGAACTCACTCGAGAAGTCTTAAAATGACTTGTCGATAAGTCAGTTAGACTTATCGAGAACTCGGTTCTTTATATACTTTTGATCAATTTGTGCCTTGTGTTAATTTTACATATTGAAGATGTAAATTAACATTTAGGCAGTTTTAATAGAATTTGAAAAATTCCAAGCTGAGTTTGTTTTTGAAAAATAAATATGCAGAGTTTTCTGAAATATTTATAATTCATATTTCAGTTAATTTCTAATTAAATCAAATTACTTTTGATTTACTAGAAATTAATCTGCTACAACGCATTAGCTGAGTTCTTGCCTTAAGATGAAGAATTAAGCATTCCAATTTCACCTACAAGTCTAGTGAAAGTTGCTTCATCCAAAGGTTTAGTAAAAATGTCAGCTAATTGTTTTTCTGTAGGAACAAAAATAAGCTCAATGGTACCATTTGTAGCATGTTCTCTAATAAAATGGTACCTTACATCAATGTGCTTTGTTCTAGAATGATTAATTGGATTAGCCATTATAAATATAGCACTAGTATTGTCACACATAATAGGAATTTTGTGTAACACTAGACCATAGTCCATTAACTGATTTCTAATCCAAAGCACTTGAGCACAACAACTTCCTGCAGCAATGTATTCAACCTCTGCTGTAGAAGTTGACACAGATTGTTGTTTCTTGCTATACTTGGATACAAGTCTTTGTCCAAGAAACTGAAAGCTTCCACTAGTGCTCTTTCTGTCAACCCTGCATCCAGCAAAATCTGCATCTATTTAGCCAACAGCTTTAAACCCAGTTCCCTTATGATACCATAATCCCAAGTTTGGAGTCCCCTTTAAGTATCTGAAAATCCTCTTTACAGCCATCAAATGTGATTCTTTTGGATTGGCTTGAAATCTTGCACATAAACATGTAGCAAACATGATGTCTGGTCTACTTGCAGTTAGGTAAATCAATGATCCAATCATCCCTCTATAGCTCAAAATATCTACACGTTTGCCCTTTTTATCTTCATCCAACTTTGTTGCTGTAGACATAGGCGTAGATGCAGGTGAACAATCAATCATGTCAAACTTTTTCAATAGATCTTTGACATACTTAGTTTGGTTGATGAAGATTCTGTCACTTCTTTGACTTACTTGAAGTCCAAGGAAATAACTTAATTCTCCCATCATACTCATTTCATATTCACTCTGCATAAGCTTGGAGAATCTTTGGCAAAGCTTTTCATTTGTAGAACCAAAGATGATATCATCCATATAAATATGAACTAGGATCATATCATCACCATGCTTTTTGTAGAAAAGAGTCTTGTCTATAGTACCTCTAGTAAAACCATGTTTAAGCAGGAATTATGACAATATATCATACCAAGCTCTAGGTGTCTGCTTTAGTCCATATAGAGCCTTGAGTAACTTATACACAAAATCTGGAAATTCTGGATCTTCGAAGCCAGGTGGTTGTTGCACATACACCTCTTCTTCTAACTCACCATTTAGGAAGGCACTCTTAACATCCATTTGATACACTTTGAAATTTGAATGTGCAGCAAATGCTAAAAAAATTCTTATTGCTTCAAGTCTTGTAACTGGATTAAAAGTTTCATCATAATCAATTCCTTCTTCCAGTGAGTAGCCTTTAGCAACCAGCCTTATCTTGTTTCTGGTAACTATACCATTTTCATCCATCTTGTTCCTGAACACCCATTTTGTTCCAATTATACTTCTATTCTTTGGTGCAGGAACTAACTCCCAAACTTTGTTCCTTTAAAACTGATTCAACTCATCCTGCATGGCAGATATCCAATCAGAATCCATTAGAGCTTCTTCAGTTTTCTTAGGCTCTACTTGAGACAAAGAGCATGCATGTAGGCACTCATTAGTAGTTGCACTTCTAGTTCTCACACCAGCAGTAGGATCACCAATAATTGCTTCTTTAGTGTGACTTTTATCCCACTTCCTTGTGTGAATTGGTTAACTTGTGCCTTCATCATTTTCTTCATCATTGTTATGACTAGTAGATCCTTCTTCTCTTTCTCCCCTTGAGTTTGTGCTGTCAAATTCAGGTGTTTGAGATGAGCTTCCATTCCCATGATTTTCTTGTTCAGTAATCTATTCATTCATCATCTGTTGTGCATTAACTTCATCTTCTCCATCAGAATCACTATCAATGTTATGGTTTTCAAATGCAAGGGCTTCAGCTTCATTTTCATCAAGGCATTCCAAGCCTGGACACTAGTCATCATCAAAAGTCACATATGTGCTTTCCATAATCTTCTTTTGATCAATCACATAGACCTTGTAGGTAGTTCTCTCCAATGAATATCCCAGAAAAATTGCTTCAAAAACCTTTGAGTCAAATTTTCCTACATATTCAGAGTTGTCTTTTAAAATGTAACATTTGCTTCCAAATACATGAAGATGCTTTACAGTAGGATTTCTCTTAGACATGATTGAGTAAGGTGATTTTCCATGGGCCTTGTTAATGAGATATCTGTTTTGAGTATAGTATGCAATGTTAACAGCTTCTTCCAAAAAACTTGTTGGCATCTTGCAGCATTGTTTTAGCAGCTTCAACTAATATTCTGTTCTTTCTTTCAACTACTCTATTTTGTTGAGGTGTTCTAGCAGCTGAGAATTCTTGAACAATGCCTTTACTTTTACAGAATTCACTCAATATTGCATTTTGAATTCTATTCCATTATCACTTCTCAATCTCTTTACACAATTTTGATCTTCAGCCTATTTTTCTATCTTCTTTATGTGCTCAATTATGATGTGTGGAGTCTTATCTTTAGAGTTCATGAACTCTGCCCAAGTGTATCTTGAGAAATCATCCACCATCACAAGTGCATATTTGTTCCTTGAAATTGATAAGACATTTACAGGCCCAAACAAGTCCATGTGAATAAGTTGCAATGGTGCACTTATAGAATTCACAGTTTTTGACTTGTGACTTGATCTTTTCATTTTTCCTTTCTGAAAGGCTTCACAAACTTCAACTTGAGCAAACTCCAGATTAGGCATGTCTCTTACTAACTCCTTTTTGACCAAAGTGTTAATTGCCTTGAAATTCAAGTGAGACAACTTTTTAAGCCATAGCTTGCATTGTTCTTCTGATGCCTTGGTGTAGCAGTAACAAATTACATCCTTATTTGCTGAGTTCAAGTCTGCAACAAATAAGCTTCCTTTTCTTGCTCCTTTCAGAGCAACTTCACCAGTTTTCTTGCTGATAAAAGTACATTCTTCTTTGTTGAATAAAACTTCAAAGCCTTTGTCTGCAAATTGGCTAATATTGAGAAGATTCACTTCAAGACCATCCACTAGTGCTACATCATCAATGACTATATTCCCAGAAACAATCTTGCTGTATCCCATTATGAATCCTTTGTTGTTGTCTCCAAAGGTCACCAAAGGGCCAACCTTCTCCTCAAATTGTGATAGCAGGGCCTTATCACCTGTCATATATCTGGAGCATCCAATGTCTATGATCCATATGGCCTTCTTCATTTTGCCCTGCACACAATGAGTTTTAAGTGTGTTTAGCAACCCAAGCAGTGTTGAGCACTTTCTTCTTGTTAACTGATTTAGCAGAAGTAGAATGAGTTGTTTCAGATAAAATAGAATTCAATGATTGTTGGGCATTTTCCCTATCTGTTGTAGACCCAATTTTTGTTTCTTTAAGGTCTACTATCAGCTTGTGGCAACTTTTTATTACTTTCAAGTTGCAAGGGATGCAATCAAACTTGTCACAGAATGAGTAGGGATCATTTGCATCTGCTTCATTGTATTTGCACGCTCCTTCAACTGACTTGCTAACAAACTTTTTACAAAGGTGAGTTAGGTGATTCACAGAGCCACATTTCTTACATTTCTTTCTTGGAGCATCTGCAACATAAGCAAAATTGTTGCTTTGTTTATCCTAATTTTCCCATTTCTATTTTTCTTCTTCTTTCTTGCATCTTCAGTTTTGGTTTCTTTGACAGGTGTCTTGGAGCCTTGGTTGTCTATGAACTTCTCTTCAGCTTTGATAGATTGAGTTGCTTCTGCATTTTTCTTCTCATAATTTTCATCAGCAATTTATTGCTTGATAATCAACTCTTCTTCACTGAAATTAACTTCACATGCCTTGAACATAGGTAAAATAACATTTTTCAGCATTGCTGGAACATTTTCATTTTCTGTTGCCTTTTCTTTGTCACCTATATTTTTCTTCTTGTTGTTCAAGGCATCATAATCAAGACCAATAGCATTATTTTCACATGGCTTATTATTCTCATGGTATTGTCCAACCAACTCAGATGCATTCTTGAAGGACTTTAACTTCACTTCATTTTTTTTCCAGCTTCTTCCTTATCACTGCTTCAATCTCATTTGCACACTTGAGCTTGTTCTTTAGATATGCATTCTCTTATCTCATAGCTTCAAGCTCTACCAACAACAATTCAGCTTCTTGTTTCTTATTTTCAAGCTTCTCATTTATCTTTTTCAGTCTGCTAACTTCTTCATTAGCAGCAACCATACTTGTATGAATGTGAAATATTTCTGTGCTCGTCTTCTTTACAGTTTCCTTATATTGACTCAAATTTAAATCAATGGTAGTGAGAGTCGGTACATGTGATTTTGATGAGGATGACTCTCCTTGCTCCAAGGCCATTAATGCATAATTTCCAACTTCCTCATCTTCATCATTATCAGAGTCATCCCAACTCTTTCCCTTTACAATATAAGCTTTGCTTTGTTGTTTCTTCAGAAGAGCTTCATACTTTGCTTTCAGTTCAAGATAAGCTTTGTCTTTCTTTGTATTCTTTGGTTTCCTGCATTCTGTAGCAAAATGGCCTAGTTCATCACAATTGAAGCACCTTATCTTCGATATGTCAATAGATCCAATTTTGTAACCATTTTGGCTATCAGATATGTACTTCCCTTTTCCTTTCCAGCTGTTGTCTTTATTGAATGATTTTCCTTTACCCTTGAAGAATCTTGGCTTCTTTACTCTAATATTAGAGAACTTTTTTTCCAGATAGGCCATTTACTGATCAAGCTCATCAAGTTCATCCAGAGTGTAGAACTCATCTTCTTCCAATTTCAGAATGACTTGTTCATGTGAATCATTGGTTCTTTGCTAACTTGTTGAGGCAAATGGAGTCAGGGATCTTGGCTCATCATTAGAGGTCTGGCTTTCATTGACAATTAGAGCACTTGAACCATCTACAACATGCCCTTGACCAGCTCTTAATGATTTTCTTTGAATCATTTCTAATTCATATATTTTTAAGATTCCATACAGAACTTCCAGAGTTATTCTGCTCAAGTCTCTCCCTTCTCTGATTGCTAAAGTTTTATGTAACAAATTATCAGGGAATGTAACCGAAAATTTTAAGTTTACTTCTTCAGCTTCATAGTATTTGTCATGGAGCTGCAAGTCATTTATCAGCTTATTAAACCTTTCAAACACATCAGTGATACTTTCTTTTGGCTTAGCCATGAAACCCTCATACTGTGAAATCACTATCCTTCTTTGATAAGATATAACTTCCTCAGTTCCTTCACAGAGTATTTCAATCTTTTCCTAGATTTGCTTAGCAGTGTCACAGCTGACAATGTTGTTGTACATTGCATTGTCAAGTGACTCTATCAATATCAGCTGACAATGTTGTTGTACAATGTTGTTGTACATGGAATTGTCAAGCCACTATCCAGGGAAAATTTCTCTTTCTCAGGCTCGGTGTACTCAGAAGGGTCTTTAGGAGCAAAATGAGCTGAGATGACCATGTCTCCATCTGTAGATTCCTCAACTCTAACCATAGGAGTGAAGGGCCCATTTTTGAGAATTTGAATTTACAGTGGATTGGCCATCCTGATAAACAATAACATTTTCTTCTTCCACAGAGTGTAGTTAGTTTTATCAAAGGTAGGAATTTTGATGCTACTGATTTTCTGTGTATTCATTCTTCCAAGATCTTGAATCTGTTTACTTTCAGATTTTGCTCTGATACCACTTGTTAGGTAATGAATTACATACACAGAGGGGGGTGAATGTGTTTTTATGTTTTTCTGCTTTTCTTAAATTATTTATGGTTGTGAACAAAGTAAATCAAATCTTGTAGAGAAATGTGTTAAAGCTGAAATTAAACATGCAAAAATGAAGAACACAAATCTTTCAAAACTCATTTAATTTTATATTAAAAATAAGAATATTTTGCTACAAATTTCTAGGCTCTTTGTTGATAAAGAGCTTAGCTTCTTCCTTGAGAGAATAGAAGAATTTCCTGATCTAATTTTTACAACTAACAAAGGAACAATGTTAACTTTGTATAATAGTTAACTACTGGTTTATACAGTATATAATAAGAGATTCTATTCACTTTAGTAAACTGTCACTAATCATTCCATTTTAGGAAAAGTGTATCTTCCATTTATGGCTTAGCATATCTTTTCATATTGTGTTAACTTTGATCTTCCTTTGTCAGTTAATCTTCACCCTTGATCTTGCACACTCTTCAAGCTACTTTTTATAGACTTGTCAATCTGACTGGTTGGATTGTTTGTTGATCTTTAATCTTGGATATTGAGCTGGTCTACAATTTGTACTTTGAGATTTTACTTCGAGATCTCTAGTTAGGCATATAGAGAACTTGACATCTCGATAAGTATATTGGCTTATCGAGATCTCTCATTATTCTATAGTTGATTTGACTTGAAGAGGTCTCTGAGTTCTCTATAAGAGAATTTAGCTTGTCGAGATCTCTCTGTTAGGTCACACAACACTGTAGAAGGGGGTTGAATATAGTGTAGAATACAATCAAATCGATTTCAAACACAATTAACAGTAAACAGATATATTCGATATAATAAACTCTGTTACAATGGAACTATTCTCTCTCAGTGATGAACAAATATCACGAGAGCTGCTAGGTTACAATGTATGATCTTCTCGATAATGATAACACATATAGTATAAACCTATATCTGTGTTTATATAGTACACAGTTACAAGATAACTTCGAATTGATATGGAATATAATTCTGTCTCCTAAAATATATCAATCAGATATCTTATACAAGTCTTTAAGTCCTCTAACTCTTTCCATGCATATCTTTTTTTTGTATTAGGCTCGATCTTCTTTCCTGTAAATCAGCTTCTTTCCTTAACTGTTAGTCCTCCAGTACTTAAGTTCTGATATCCATCTTCTGATATTATCTTCTGATAATCTAAGTCCTGATATCCTTAAGTTCTCACTTCCAGTAAGTACTGATATTTCCTGTTTGTTAAGATCTGAAAACTAAATGAAACATATTAGACATGACATCTCAAATATATCTAACAATCTCCCCCCAACTTGTAAATTATGCAAAATATACAAGTTAATAGATTTGATGATGTCAAAAACATTTAAGTTCAAATACAATAAGAGTTTAGTAAGACTATTAACCACAACTTACAGTCCTTTTAGCTTTACCAACTTCACTGGATCAATCTGAATCCATAATGATTCTTAACAAAATCTCTTACCAGCTTGTCTTCAGTTTTCCTCAGAATTTCAACTAACTGTGCTTTGACCTGCATCAGTTCTTCATCTTTACTATTACCAATCTTATAAATGGTTGTTCTGAGAGCTTGAATTGATGTTCTTTCAAGTCCATCACCAAGTCTGATAACTCTAGGATGTGAAGAGTTTTCATTATAACATAAGCATCTTCCTTTCAGAATAACTTCCACCTTAGCAGAATTCTTCAGCATATGAATTTCTCTTTCATCATCTTCAGTTTCTTTGGTATATACTGAGAAGTCTTTGTACCAGAAATTCTAAATAGATCTCTTATATCCTTCAAAATGCATTCTAACCATCTTCTTGTAACATCAGATTTTACTTCCAGAAGATAGTGAATATGTTGAAGTTCTCTGACAGACTTCTTTAGCACATCAGTATCAGCTAGTCTATAAGTTAATCCATCATAGAGAAATAAAATCAATTTCTCTTTTAGATTTTCCTTATCATGAGCATCTATCACGATTTGAGCAGACAACACCTTGTCAAGGTGCTTTTGTTTGATTTGTTCATATGGTTTGTCTGTCAACATGAAAGGATCTCTTAGAGTAACTTCTACTTCTATTTGTATTTTCTCTTCACCAGAACCTAATCCAGCTTTATCTTTAGGTTGCTTGGATCTTAATCCAAATGTTGCGAGTTGATTCATCAAGAGATTGGATTTTGGTTCAACTGGAGTAGCTTTCTTCCATAACAGCTTCTTCTTATCAGCAATTGTCATCTTTTCCAAATTAACTTGATCATAATTTGTTATTTCTTCTGTAGCTTGCTGTTCTTCATTCTGAACAAATTGAGAAGTGTCAGAGGTTATTTTAGATTCTTCAATTACCTTTCTTCTTTTCAGAATTTGAACAGTTTCGTCTTCTATCAAATCATCATCATGCACTGTAGTTTGATAGACTGGAATGGAAGAACTTATCTTTTTCTCAATCTTTAAAGGTTCACCAACCTTTTCTTTTCCTTTTGACTTAGGATCAATCTCAGTTTGTGATCTGGTCTTGGACTTTGAAGTCTCAGAATTTGACTTTTCCCTGATCACAAAACCTTTTTCCTTAGTCCTTGAAGGTTTCTTTGTATCAGAAGCTTTAGACTTAAGATTTGTCTTCTCAGCAGCAAATCTAGCTTCTTCCTCTTTAAGAATTTCCGAATCCATTCCTGGATTTTTGTTTCAGAAATAATCTTCTAGCTATCTCCTCATCAAGTGTCTGGATTTTAGGATTTTTGTAATAAACAGTAGTCTGCTTCCCCTTTAGCTTCAGAGTTTGTAAAAACTTCTGAGAGTTTTTAGATCCTGACTGAATAGATCCTGACTGAATCAGAATATCATAACTTGACATCAGACTTTGCTTATTAGAACTTGACTTCAGACTTTTAGCATTCACATCATCAGAACTTGTCTTGTTCTGTGTAGAAGAGTTTCCTTGAACTTTTCCTTGACCTCTACTCTTATCAGAGTTTCCCTGGTCATCACCTTTATCATCCTTTTTCTTCAGTATTTTAGTAGGTGAGCACTTGGACTTAACTACCTTCTCCCCTTTTTGGCATCATCTAGAAGTAAGAGAGAAAGAAGAAGTTCAACTGAAGATTGGATTTCTTCCAAATGAGCTTTCTGAGAAACTTGGTTAGCCAGGACCTCATCAATTTGGGCATGTTGCTTCTCTTGAATCTTCTCAATGGCTTCAATTTTCTCAAGAGTAGGTCTGATATATCTATTCTTGTCAAGCTTAAGCTGTAGATCTAGTTTATCAACATGTTCCTTTAGTATATCAACCTTCTCATGAGTAGAAGTATGTAGACCTAGAAGATGTTTGGTAGATAGAGCAGTGATCTTGAGTTGTGTCTTTAAATCAGCATTTGTGAGCAACTCATCAGCTTTAGAAATATGCTCTGTCAAAACATTAGAACTTGGAATGAAATCAGTGTCATTCCACTTCTTGGTCCACTTCACACCTCTGTGAGTATCCTCCCAAGGAATAGGTGCTTCCTTTTCAACAAATTTCTTCACCAATTCTTCATTTCCTAGTATAGGAACTGGAGTCTCAGCAGAAACATTGTCTTCAGAACGTGAGGAAGACCTATCAGGCTCTGATAGCACAATAGTGTTTGAAGCAACTGGAGATTCAGGAACAGCTTCATTTAAATTCTGAACATCAGAATTTATCTCCAGAGCTGGTGTGGTTGATGTAGATGGTATCTCAGCATTTAAAATTGGAAAATGAGTTGAACATTGCTAAGCTTCTATAGATGGAGCTTCCAGATAAAGAACATTTGGTATATTCAAATTATGAATATCTATTTCAGAATTTTCAGCTTGTTCTTTAGCATCATCTGTAGCTTTAATAGGTGAGACAGGAGGGGTTACAACTGTATCAGTAGCAGTGTCTTTGGCTTGAGCTGGAAGGGCTTCAATAACAATTGGTTCTTGTGAGATCAGAGATTCCTGATCCCCTTCCTCAGCTTCTTCAGTATCTTCTGATGTAGCTTTAGCCAAATACCTCCTAGCCTTCATTTTCTTAAATCTCCTTGCCAATGACGGAGTTGCTTTAGCAGCTTCAGAACTTACAGATTTCTTCTTCAAAGTATCAGAACTTTGAGCTGCAGTTTCTTTCTGAGAAGTAACATTCTCAGCTCCAACTATCACAGGTTCTGATGCATGAACCCGTGCTTCAATTATTTCCTCATTACTATCAGATTCATCTCTGAGAATTATCTTCCTTCTCTTTTGTGGAGGTTGAGGAACAGACTTTGTCCTCTTTGGCCTGGAAGATGAAGATCTGATGGTATGTACTGATGATTCAGGTTGAGATGATTGAGTTGATGGTTTGACAGATGTCCTGATGGTAGATTTTGGTTGTGGTTGAGAAGTTTGAGGTGTTTGGGTAGTGGTGGTAGGTGCTGATGGTTGAGGTTCAGATGGTTGGACATCAGGATATAGTGTAGTGTATGTAACTGGATCATAGGTTATGAAGGCCTGTTTGACAGATAAAGGAATTCATAGGGGTCTTAACACAGCCTTCTTATTATCAGTAGATAATAAGTCATTAAAAGCTCTTTTTGCTAGTCTAAATGATGGAATTAATTCACTAGCGGATTGGGGCTTATCATTACAGCAAAAAATATAAATAAGCTGACAGAATCTAGAAAAATAGACAGTATTCCTATATTCTGTCATCATATCCCCAATAAAGCCTAAAACAGCACTTGCATAATCAAAGTAAGTTTGAATAATGAGAGCCTACCCGATTTGTTGACTGAGTATGGGGATTGCATCGAAATTAGAATATTTGTTGGTGAAGGTCTTTGTAATGCAGTCAAAGAAGAAACTCCATTCCCTCATGTTGGATCTCTTCAAGTGACCCAGCTTTGCCAATGTCTTTTCATACCCCATACTGGCCATCATATTTTGAAGAACTGGCTCTTCAACAGTTATATAAACGCAGTTCTCAGGCAGCTGCAGTGCTTGACGAACCATAGCCAGAGTCACAACATGCTCATCCTCCCATATTGTAAAGATTATACTTGGGGACCCTTGAGCACCTCCATCATCATATATTCCACTTCTCCAAAACTCCAGTACTTGGATTCCAGAGACTGCGTCAGGTTGGGTCAGAGCGTACCCAATATCAGAATTAGCAAAAAGTCCTGAATAAAGTGAAGTTCCGATGGAGCTTCAGCCTTGCTAAGAATAGACGAGTAGTTGTTGGGAACAAACTTAGCTCCATTGAAAATCACGTCTTTCGGTGCCATCTCTGTAAGAAATTAAGTGAGATAAAATGTTACGCAAAAGGTGTTTGTGAGAATGCCTGTAAGAGAACGCTTCATAGAATATTAGAGAGAGAGAATAAAAGAGATTAAGAATAGAAAAGTAAGTAAAAGATTAGAAAATCTTTTAACCCCTATATATATACTCTCTCCACTCAACAGTTATAATTTTGAAATATGGGATACACTTTACACCTGGCAGCGTGTGAACAGTCAGTAAACAAGCAAAGCAGGAGTTAATAGGCACATAAAATAAGCAATAATTACCGTGCACATGCAGTTTTTCAGGACAAACACGTTTACCACTAACCCTTAATGATTATGACTGTTTTTATTTTACTCAAATATATTCTGATTTAAATATGACTGTTCCAGTTTTTACCATAAATAAGTCAAGTAAAGAATAATGCCACGTAAGCATCAAGGATTCCATCAGAATTTAATTATCAAAACTTAACTTATATCAGATTTTAACAGTCATCAGAATATGGCTTCTGAACTCAAAAAGTGAATATCTTTTTCTGTGATTCTTCATACAAATACTAACATGTTTTCTTCACAGTTTAATCATCAGAACTTCAATCAGAACTTGTCCTCAGAAATTATGCAAATGACACTTAACTGTTTGTCAAAAACAATTTAATCACCACATTAATTTTCATCATTCATATGGAGTGAAAGTGTGTGCATTCAGCAGAATATCAGATAAAGATTAAAGTCTGATAAACTTCAGTACATCTTAGAAATAAGGCATAACTCAGAAAAGTGCTTAAAATTTGTCATCAATCATGAAGTCTATTATAGAACAAATTTATGCAAGAGTCCACCTCAACTGTTTGTACTCATTTTATGCATCTTTTGAAATTCCTTTTTACAGTGGCTTCTCAGTGTAAGTGAGTCATGACTGTTTATCAGAATTTATGCTGTTGTCATAGTATTTCTCAAGTAATCAGGGAATGTGAAAAGTCACCAAGAAAATTTATTTGCTTTTCTAATGCATATTAGTTAATACTAGCAATGCACTTGGGTCTTCCCTTCCACATATTTACTATAGATCTCAAAGGAGTACCTGACTTTTATTTTCTTTTCTTTTCTATTCTTTTGATAAGCGAGGCTTATCAACATTTAGTTTATTCTTAAGATTTACTGACATCAGAATCTAACAGATAAGAAGCAAGAATCTAGTTGGTGACTTGGTAATAAGATACACAAAGTAAATTTGACTAAGCTCAAAATCAGAATTTGCTTGTGTTAATGAGTTTCCACATAAACAACTACTTCAAACATGGGATTTCTAGTATGTTAAAGACTACTAGGTCAGCATCTAGCACAGTTATCCTCATTGGATTGAATAGTCACAGAACATTCAAAACACTATGAGAGTTTAAAGATCCACATCAGATAACAATTAGTATTTAATGAATTTCAATTAAAGAACAGATTTTATGAAGATAAAACAATTTGTAAACACAGATCATAAAGTCTGATGCATGAGATCAAAAACTAAGCAGATTTAGAGAAAGAACCTGAAACCATTCCAAGTTCATTTACCAGTCTTGTAAAAGTATCTTCACATAGTGGTTTTGTGAAGATATCTGCTAGTTGTTGATCTGTTAGAACAAAATGCAATTCCACTGTACCTTCCATCACATGTTCCCTTATGAAATGGTACCTAATGCTGATGTGCTTTGTCATTGAGTGTTGAACCGGATTACCTTTCATAGCAATAGTACTTTGATTATCACAGTAAATAGGGATCTTAGAAAATTCTAACCCACAATCCAGTAACTGATTCTTCATCCAAAGAATTTGTGCAAAACAGCTTCCTGCAGCAATATATTCTACTTCTGCAGTTGATGTGGAAATTGACTTCAGTTTCTTACTAAACCAAGAAACCAATCTGCCTCCAAGAAATTGGAAGCTTCCACTAGTGCTTTTCCTGTCTATTTTGCATCCTGTAAAATCTGCATCTGAGTAACCTATTAGCTTAAAATCTGATTCTCTAGGATACCACAATCCCAGATCAGCTGTACTCTTAAGGTACTTGAAAATTCTTTTCACAACTATTAAGTGAGGTTCTCTTGGATCAGCCTGAAATCTTGCACAAAGACAGGTAGCATACATGATATCAGGTCTACTTGCAGTTAAATAGAGTAAAGAGCCAATCATACCTCTGTAGTTAGTAATATCTACTGACGAACCAGTATCTTTATCTAACTTGGTTGCAGTGGCCATGGGAGTGGATGTTGTTGAACAATCTTGCATTCCAAACTTCTTCAGTAAATTTCTGGTGTACTTGGATTGATAGATAAAAGTACCTTCTTTATTTTGCTTGACTTGAAGGACCAGAAAATAGCTGAGTTCTCCCATCATACTCATTTGATATCTTGACTGCATTAGCTTTGCAAACCTCTCACAGAGTTTGGCATTTGTAGAACCAAATATGATATCATCAACATATATCTGTACCAAAAGTAAGTCCTTTCCATGGTTGAGGTAGAACAGTGTTTTATCAATTGTACCTCTGTGAAATCCACTTTCCAAAAGGAATTGAGCTAAAGTCTCATACCATGTTCTAGGAACTTGCTTAAGGCCATAAAGTTCTTTGTCAAGCCTGTAGACATGATTTGGAAATTTTGAATCTACAAAGCCTCGAGGTTGTTCAACATAGACCTCTTCTTCCAATTCTCCATTAAGAAAATCACTTTTCACATCCATTTGAAAGACTTTAAACTTTTTGTGAGCAGTATAAGCCAAAAAGATCCTTATGGCTTCTAATCTAACAACTGGTGCAAATATTTCATCATAATCAATACCCTCCTGTTGGGAGTAGCCTTTAGCAACCAGCCTTGCTTTATTCCTTGTAATTATGCCATCACTATCAGTTTTTTTTCTGAACACCCATTTTGTGCCAACAACTGATCTGTTCTTTGGTTTTGGCACTAGGGTCCAGACTTTATTTCTTTCAAATTCATTTAACTCTTTATGCATTGCTTGCACCCAATCAGCATCTTGAAGAGCTTCTTCCACTTTCTTTGGTTCAGTCTGAGATAGAAAAGAATGATAGAGACATTCATTTGATGTTGCACTTCTAGTTCTGACACCTCCTTCTGGATCTCCAATAATTAAGTCAGGTGTATATGAATTGGTCCACTTTCTTGCATATTGAAGTTGACTTCTAGAACTGGATCCTCCCCCATGATCCATGCTCTCTCCATCAGCATTTTCAGATGCTCCCCCTGTAGCTATGCTCTCTGAGACTTCAGAGTTTGACTTGGATCCTTCAGGATTTGAAGTATCAGAGCTTCTAGAATTATCAGAGTTTGGCTCATCAGTACTAGGTGAATCAAAGCTTCCGGATGGTTCTTTAAAGTATTGAGATGTGGTAGGATCTTCAGCTTGCTCCCCCTGGACAGGTGCATTTTCCTTTGGAGTTGTTACCATGGATTCAATGACATCAGTACTTACAGGATCAGAGTTTAAGTCATCATAATTTACAGAATCAGAATTTAAGTCTTCATTTTCAAATCTCAGCTGATCGTGATTATTGAAATCTTCAAGTCCAGTAATCTTCTTATCATCAAAAGATACATTGATAGATTCCATGACAACCCTTGTTCTTAAATCTTAGACTCTGAAGGCTTTTGTGGATAGTGGATATCCAACAAAGATTCCTTCATCAGCTTTTAGATCAAATTTTGACAGCTGCTCAGGATGAGTCTTAAGAACAAAACACTTGCAACCAAATACTTGAAAGTATTTCAGATTTGGCTTCTTTTTCTTCACCATCTCATATGGTGTTTTTCCTTGCTTGTTTATGAGTGTTGCATTCTGTGTAAAACAAGCAGTCTGCACAGCTTCAGCCCAAAAGTAGGTTGGCAGCTTTGCTTCATCAAGCATAGTTCGTGCAGCTTCAATGAGAGTCATGTTCTTTTTTTCTACAACTCCATTTTGCTGTGGAGTTCCAGGTGCAGAAAATTCCTGTTTAATTCCATGCTCTTTGCAGAACTCTTCCATGATTGAATTCTTGAACTCAGTGCCATTATCACTTCTTATGATTTTAACAGAATCTTTGACCAACTTATCCAGCTGTCTGACATGATCAGTTAGAGTAAATGCAGTTTCATTCTTCTTGTGCAAGAAGTACACCCAAGTGTACCTTCTGAACTCATCCACTATAACCATAGAATATTTATTCTTTACAATAGACATGACATTGACTGGACCAAATAGATCAACATGCAGTAGGTGATAAGGTTCAAGAATTGATGACTCAGTTTTGCTCTTGAAAGAAGATTTTCTTTGTTTTGCCTTTTGACATGAATCACAAAGGCCATCAGGAGCAAATACTGATTTTGGCAGTCCTCTCAGAAGATCTTTCCTTACAAGCTCATATATGTTGTTGAAATTTAAATGAGAGAGTCTTTTGTGCCAATTCCAGCTTTCTTCAATTGATGCTCTACTCATCAGACAGATTGCAGAACCATCAGAACTTGTTGAAAGTCTGGCTTCATAAATGTTACCATGCCTGTAACCTTTCAGAACCACTTTGCCTGTAGAATTGCTTACAACTTCACAGTGTTCTTCAAAGAAATCCACATGATAACCTTTGTCACAAATTTGACTCACACTCAGCAGATTGTGTTTAAGTCCTGAGACAAGAGCTGCTGATTCAATGATGACATTCCCAAGATTAATATTGCCATATCCCAGAGTTTTTCCCATGTTTCCATCTCCATAAGAAACTCCTGGGCCAGCTTTCTCCATAAAGTCTGAGAGCGAGGCTTTATTTCCAGTCATATGTCCTGAACATCCACTATCCAGTACTTGAATATTTTTCATGTTGCCCTGCAATCACAAAGACCACTAATGGTTAGTTTTAAGGACCCAGACTTGCTTGGATCCTTTGTCCTTTTTAAGTTTGTTAGCATTTGCAGCAGATTTAATATTAGAGTTTATGCTAACATGTTGTTTATCAGAACTTATATCAGAGTTTGAATCAGACTTTACACTAGAAGGAATTAAAGCAACTTTCTTCAAAGAAGGTTTTATTTGATAATAATCATAGTATAAACTATGATATTCCTTACAAGTATAAATGGAATTCCATAAACTACCATAATGAAAACAAGGATTTTGTGGCTTAAACCTAACAGACTGACTTTTAACTCCTGACTTAGGAGGTAAAGAGTTTATATTCTTATTCTTCCTGCAAAAAGAAGCAAGATGGTTAGAGTTTCCACAGTTATAACATTTCTTTCTAGGAGCATTAGGAACAGGCATATAATTATTGCTTTTATTCACACCTTCCTTTCCATTCCTATTTTTCCTAGCTTCCTTAACCTTGTTGACATTCCTTATTTCTTTCAGCGTATGCTTAAGCTGCTTCTTTGTCATTAAGCCTATGTTGACTTCAGCTGGTTTATCCTGTTCTAATTTGTCAGAAGTTGACTTCTCCTTAACTTCTGTTACAGATACTTTCATCTTTTCAGAATCAGACTTTACAGTTTTAGCTACAAACTTAACAGGATTTACCTTTGGCTTAATAGTTTGTTTAACAACAATTGGCTCAATTTGTTCAGTTTCTTTTTCACTTTTGTCATCTCCATAACCTAAGCCCTCTTTCCAATTTCCACTACTTAATAAATTCTGAGTTGTTCTGCCAGAGTTAGTCCAAGTCCTGATAATCTCTTTTTCTTTTTCTAACTCAGTTTTGAGAGATTTGTTTAGTTTTACCAATTCATCTCTAACATAAAAAGCATCATCTCTCTCTTTCTGAGTTTTCTTATAAGCAAGATTTTCAGAAGTTAATCTTTGACATGTTAAAGTTTGATCTATGTAGCTAGTAAACATGGTTTTAAGATATAATCTCAACTCAGTAATATCATCAGTATTAAAGGCATAAGTTGTTTGAGGTACCTTTAATTCAGCAGTTTCAGGGATGCCTTCAGCATTTGCCATCAAGGCATAGTTCTCCTCATCTTCAGAATATGAAGTGTCTGTCCAGCTTTTCTTCTTTGTGAAAAGTGCTTTGCCTTTGTCATTTTTTCCTTTCTTGCAGTCAGGAGATATGTGGCCTTTCTCACCACAATTATAGCATTTGACATTTGAGTAATCTCCTCTGTCAGACTTTCCTCCTCTGCCTTCAAATTTTCCGAAACCCTTCTTATCAGTACTTCCACCTTTCTTGAAAAACTTCTTTCCCCTTCTGAATTTCCTATAGACTATCTTTGTGATACCTTTCACCATAAGAGCACACAATTTCATCATCTCTTCATCAGCATCTATTTCAGGTATACTTTCAGTTTCTGAATCATCATCATCAGAACTTGATGATTCTGAATCAGATTTTGTGATGAGAGCTTTTCCTTTGCCTTTCTTTGAGACAGCCACTTTGGGGAATTCCTCCTCATCCTTAAGAGCAACTGTCCTTGACTTTCTCCCTTGTCTCTTGCTTCTTTGATCCATCTCAAGTTCATAAGTCTTGAGCATACCATAAATTTCATCAAGAGTAGTTTCATCAAGAGCATAGTTGTCTCTTATAATAGTAGCCTTCAAATCCCAACTTTTAGGAAGAGCTAAAAGGAATTTTAGATTTGAATCTTCAAGATCATATTCCTTATCCACCAGTGACAGATCATTTAAGAGTTTGACAAACCTGTCATATAAGTCAGTTAATGACTCATCACTTTTTGAGTTAAAGTGCTCATACTCTTGAGTGAGTATAGTCATCATGTTCTTCTTGATTGCATCAGTTCCCTGACATCTTATCTCCAAAGCATCCCATATCTCCTTTGCAGTCTTGTAATGAATTACCCTGTTTGATATGACATTATCAATGGCACTATGCAGCAAATGCCTTACCTTTGCATCCTTGGAAATGGATGAGATATCTTTAGCTGTGTACTCACTTTTCTCCTTTGGTATGGTCTTTGCTGGATGATCTGCAACTACAACAGAGAGCTTGGTTGGCTTATGCGGTCCTTCATTAATTCTGTCCAGGTATTCTGGATCAGTAGCTTCCAGAAACATAGCCATCTTCACTTTCAATATGGGGTACTCGGAAGGTCTTAGTATGGGAATCCTAATAGTCTCATATCGACTATGGATTTGAGTCTTTTGAGTTTCTTCAGTTTTGGCGGGCTTGGTTGGATTTTCTGCTTCTTCAGACATGATTGTTTTAGATCTTTACTGTATGTGTGTTAACAGATAGGCTCTGATACCACTTGTTAGGTCACACAACACTGTAGAAGGGGGTTGAATACAGTGTAGAATACAATCAAATCGATTTCGAACACAAGTAATGGTAAACAGATATATTCGATATAATAAACTCTATTATAATGCAATTGTTCTCTCTCAGTGATGAACAAATATCACGAGAGCTGCTAGGTTACAATGTATGATCTTCTCGATAATGATAACACATATAGTGTAAACCTATGTCTGTGTTTATATAGTACACAGTTACAAGACAACTTCTAATTGATATGGAATATAATTCTGTCTCCTAAAATATATCAATCAGATATCTTATACAAGTCTTTAAGTCCTCTAACTCTTTCCATGCATATCTTTTTTTTGTATTAGTCTTGATCTTCTTTCCTGTAAATCAGCTTCCTTCCTTAACTGTTAGTCCTCCAGTACTTAAGTTCTGATCCCCATCTTCTGATATTATCTTCTGATAATCTAAGTCCTGATATCCTTAAGTTCTGACTTCCAATAAGTACTGATTCCAGTAAGTACTGATATTTCCTATTTGTTAAGATCTGAAAACTAAACATGAAACATATTAGACATGACATCTCAAAATATCTAACACTCTCCACTTCATATCTTCACTTTGGCTTACAGACATCTCTAAGTTCTCCAGTGATTACTTGACTTATCGATAACTCAGAGTTCTCTAGTGATAATTGACTTATCGATATCTCAAAGTTCTCATATGATATTTGACTTATCGATAACTCAGAGTTCTCTAGTGGTATTTGACTTATCGATAACTCTGAGTTCTCTAGTGAAGAAATGACCTGTCGATATCTCCAATCTTCATGTCTTCAATTTGGCTTGTTGATATCTCTGAGTTCTCTAGTAGCTTTCCTGAGTTCTCTATGAGTCATTATGGAGTTCTCAAATGACTTATCTATAACACTAAATATGTGACTTGTAGAGATCTTGACTTAAAATATTTTTCTCAAAATAGATTTATTCAACTCCAAGCTTCTTCATAATTCTTCTGAGGCGTGATCTTTTTTATCTTCTTCTAGATAGAATTCTTAGGCTTGATATTGTTTAAAGAAAAAGACTCCAGTCTTCTCTTGATCCTTTTTACAGACTTTAAATGTTATAATACAAAATACAAACTAAGATTACAACACAACTTACTTAGGGTTGTCGATTTGACTTAGTCTTGTTAAAGTTACAGGCATTTCTTGCACAACAATAACTATCACCTTGTGGACTTATTAACTCTAGTAATATATTGCTCGCTTCCAAGACCATAACTTGTGTGTGTATTAATAAGTGTGGGGTTGTAGATGTGTGAGTATTTATAATGTTGTGCAAAGATAAGTGTTTAAATGGGATTCAAGATGGCGTGGCCTCCTAGATCCTTGACCCCGGATTTCGGGGCGTCACATACTACCACCCCCGGACAATCAGGCAAGCTTTCAAACCCTTTTTACTGTTGTTGTGATAAAAAATTTATGTTTTATAATAAGATACAAATGTATGCATTTTTTGAAATCATGTCTTATGATATTCAAAGTATGATTTAAATGATTGAGCTTGTATGATATAATACCTATGTCAGCTATAAGCTAGATTTTACGAATACCCTGAGTATAGGGCCTACAATTTGAACATTCCATTTTGAACTGGGAGGCGATGTTCCCGAGTATATTACGTATGATTTTCGGTAACCGATAATCGAATAAAGTTTATTCGATAGTTTTAAATTTTAAAGAGAATATTATTTCAAATATTCATTTAAGATTTTATTTATGAACAATAATTATTAGTGAATATTATTTTAATTATTCAAGTAAAGATTTTACATATGAATATTTATATCATTTATTAAATGAATATCATTTTTGAATATTTATTTAAGGATTTAACTCCAATTATTTTATTTAAATATATTCTTTAAACAATAATTATTTAAGGATAATATATAAATATTCATTTAATATTTTTAAATGAGATTGAAAATGATTTATATTATTTAAATCATATTTGACCTTCAATATTTTTCAAAGAATATTCTCGAACTTTAACTAGATTATTTTAAAAGTAAAGAGAGGATCTCAACCCCGTTTGTAAATTTAAATCTTTCCTTAGGAAGGAGATTTAAATATTCGCTCAAAATATAGGGGATTCTGCTCAACGATTGATTTTATATTCACAATGAAGTTGCTGAAAAGATAAAGAAAAAGAGTTTTTATTACTTACCCAACATTCGGGAAGTAAGTCATGGAACAAGTTAATCCATTAACAATCACTGCTTGGGAAATATTGGTGAGTTTCCCCTTTTCAAGCTGATATGAATCCTTTGTGGAGTCATATTAACAAGTTTCTACTTGGGGAAAAGGAAGGCGAACTTTATGTTTCATGGTCATGAATTTCAATTGAACTAGGAGTTGGCGTAAGAGGCTGAGTGGCGCCAGTCCAGCATTATTTATTAGGTCCAAATGGCTAGGAAGTTCCGGGAAGGCAGTTCATTCCTTAGGAGTCCAGCAATCGGTGTACAAGTAAATCCGATTGTTCTCTTCTACATGTAGATATAGAGTGGGGTTGTACGACTGCGACTGATTATCGTAAGTTACACACCCTGGCGCGACGATACTCTAGAAAGTAGTTCATCATCCAGATTGGATATTTTCTACAACATTATCGAGAGCACCCCGGTTGAAAAGCTACGGCTGGGTGACCGATGAGTGTTGGCAGGGTCAAGCGTTCAAAATGATGTTTTGAAAATAAATTATCTCGTAACTTCATCTTTTAAATGATATCCCGAAAATTGATTTTACTTGAGGGGACAAAAGCACTCAAGAGTTTTTACAAAAATGATATATATACAGAATCACCTTGTAACTTCATTTATATGAACTACATTTGAAACTTTGTTTATACTTTGTACAACAGAAGTTTTCAGGGATTTTACGAAAAAGGTATATATATATTGAAGTACCTCGTAACTTCTATCTTTTAAAATATATTGAGGTCGTTTATATTATGCATGACAAAGAATTTCAGAAATTATATGAAAAATATAGTTTGTATTATTGATCAATTATATATTATCTTGTGGGTTGTGTTGCTAACTCTTGCTTTATTTATTTATCACACAACAACAGCTAAGTAAGATGTCCAGACTCAAGTGCACTCCACACAAGACCGTGGGAAACGCTCTGCGACTACCCGCTGAGATCATAGCTTCTATTGCTACAGAGGTAGATCTACATGTAGGCTAGGCTTTCAGCTTTTGGGAATCAAACTTATTTATAATTATGACTTGTGTAAGATAATGGCAAGGAACTTGTAAACTTATTAATTAATCATTTTGAGTTTGTAATAACTTATAACTTGTGGATCTTATGATTGATACTTATCCCAATTTTATCTCTAGGACTATAACGTCTTTTGGATTATGTATTATTGTGGGGTCATATCAAGCAATTATTTATTTCTGATTTAAGTTAAGTATTATTTATGGGAATGAAGACCGTGACAAACTGGATTCCCCGACCCTGGATCTGGGGGTGTTACACAGGAGGAATACTTTTAACTATCCAAAATGAGTATTTGAACACTTTGTGAAGTGTAGTAGCATCCAAAATACATGGCTAGACAATAGGCACAGGGACTATGGAATCAACAACACTTTTCAGGACATAATCAAGTGGAGAAATACCCTGAATAAAGAAGAAAATAAAATCATCGAACTGAGATGCATGAGGTGAAAAAAATTCACCATTTGCATGCTTACAATGTTTGTGAACCGAATGCATACTCATACAATTGCCACAAAGCCAATGGTCAACTTGACGAAGTACATCATTCACAACGTTAAAGGCCTCACGATCTTTGACAATTAAATTTTTGTAAGAGGCAATATGAGTGTCAGAATCAAAGTGGTGCTTAAGAATATGATAATAAATAGGCGCGTGTAAGTCCTCTTCCATCGATACCATCCAAATAATACTCAAACTCCTTAAAAATACAATAAATATATATATCTTGCTGCCCTTCATATACTTAATAATCAAAAATGATAAAATTCCCTTCGAAGAAAATTAACAAACGATTAATGACGTATACCAAATAAGAAACCAGCGGTTCCTTACCAACGAAACACAAGTCTAACTTACTTATATAATATTATAAAATGGTATATATATATTGTTTGTTTTGTAGGAAAATATGACCAGTATTTTTAGGTTTTTTAAAATGATATTGAGGTCATTCTAAATTATTATTTAGTTTAGAGACATTAAAAGAATCTAAAGACTGAACGATCATTTTAATACAGTAACGCATTATCATAGACTGATATATCATTAATTTTAATAATTATTTAAAACTAATCAAAGTAGTAAATATATAGGGAATAAATTAGTAGCTACTATTAACAGCTACTATGAAAAAGCTAGCTATATTTTTTAAGGAATATAATCAACTAGTAATTTAGTATGATAGATTCGGTATCCAACTGTCGTTGCAACGTTGTATCTTTATCAAAAAAAACCTTGACTCTTTACCAACTGCTGCAAAAAATGAATATCACCTAGATGGTAGAGTGTATGCGTAGTAATGCATTTCATCTTGTACATGAATGCATATGCAGGGACGAGCTATATGTTGTGTAAAATTTATAAAATTTAAAATTTATTTTATGATTCATAATATATTTTCAAATCCGAACTACGGAACTGAAACTAGATATTCAAGTTAATTGTTGTTTAATCTATTCAAAATAATGGTAGAAATTATATTTTTTTAAAATTATCAATGATACACTTTTTACTGCATTGCCGACTCTCAATCAACGGTATCATTCTTTATCACTTTCGTTACATTAAAATACCCATTAATTTGAAATACTTAAAAAGTATTATTTTCTAAAGTTGCTTGGTTAATAAAAATGGAGAAATGTCAGAGTTTCTGAAATCATTTTCAAAACAATTCCCGAATGATAATGTGTCTTGTGATAGATCCATATTTAGTGCCCGTTTGGGAAATTTTAAAATAAGTAACTTATGACTTAAAATGGATAAGTGAATTATAAGTGATAAGAAGATACATTTTATAAGTTATATAAGTGTTTGGATAATTTTACTTATAAGCCATTTTTTTTACTTAAATAAACTAAAATAAATAATTTTTAAAGTTATTATCTTAATTCGTGAATTTAGATTAGATTAACATTTAAAAGCATATATTTTAAAACTAAAGTTGATAAAAAAGTGAAAAATCATAATAAGTTGAAAAAAGTATGTCGTTACTAACATTCAACTTATCAGCTCATAAGTTGGAAAATTCACTTATACTTTGGGTCGACAAACACTCGTCGATAAGTTATTACGATCTTATAAGTCATAAGTTGACTTATAAGGTGACGCAAAACAGGCTTAGCATCTTTTTAATAATTATTTTATGTCTTTTTTGTAATTTTATTAATAAATAAATTCTTTTATTTTTTATAGAAAAATTAATAAAATCAGAATTTGAGCTGGAAAAAGGTGCAAATAAGGAAGGAGGCGGACTATTCTTGAAGTCAAAGGAATTGGAAGATAAATAGAATGCTTGGCGGGGAAGAAAAATGAATAAAAGAAAATACTTTTAAAATCCTACTTGTAATCAACATTCCAAACCCCTTATATTTTTTCTATAAATATGGGGCCTCTCTCTTATATTTGAGACACCTAGAATTTGTAGTTTGCTTGTTTCGAGTCATTATTTTTTTATACAAGTTGTGTATATTCTCGTATTTTTTCATTTTCTTTTTTTTTCAAAATTGATCGTTCTTTATCCTGCGTGTGTACTTTGTTTTCGCTCTCTACTTGTTTATTGTCTCGCTTATGTCTCGATTATCAACTCCGGTGTCTAGTTCAGTTGCATGATTTCGTGTATTACATTCGCATATTTAAGTTCGATTACAAGGTTTAGTTTATTAAGATTAAACTTAATTTCTACCACTTGTTTAACATTCAGGTGCAAGTTTTTTTTATATAATAATATCATCACTTAATCGATTTAGGTGCATGTATTATTATATTATTTATTATTTATTTTAATTAATATAATAAAATTATGCGTAGCTAAATCTCTTGTCTAGGATGAAATGAAGTTAATTTAATAACTCTTGATACCTCCTTGTTCCTATTAATTGATTCTCATAATTTTTCTTTGTGCTCAATTGTTTAATTGACAAAGTAATTTTAATATATTATTTTTACCGGATCTATTTTTCACAACCTATGCTTGCTCCTTGAATTTTTGATAGGTTAGTGTTAGATAACACGTTTCATAGTATATGCTTGTCTCGTTAATTAAAAAAATTGTGAAGAAAAGAGAATTAATTTTAGAGCGAGTTGATATTAATTGTAATTGATTAACGGATTAGGATTCCTAGGTTTTCCATATTATTTTATCTATTTTCTAATTAGGTTAATTAAAACTCCTCTCCAATCTTATTGTCTAGTTCGCCTGATTTAATTATTAGGGTTTTGAATATTCGTTAGTCTTTGTGGATCGACCTGTATTTGCTACAATTAATCACTGTGCACTTGCAGTTATTATTTTTTACACATCAAGTTTTTGGTGCCGCTGCCGGGGACTATTGTTAGTTTGCACTCCTTGATATTTAATTCTTCTGACTAGTTTCTTGTTTTCTCTTTTTAGGGAATAGTGAAGCGGAGGAAAGCTTGCAAAGAAGATCGCAAGAAGGCCTCTCTGTCTCTTTTAGAAATTTTGAAAGTGATCTTCGGTACCACGTATCACCTCTCTATCTATTTTATTTTTCTCACTTTTATTATTGAAAAATCCAAAAAAAATATATTTGAAAAACCCAAAAAATTAGTAGTTAGTTAATTGTTAAAAATCAATTTGTTGCATAATTCATTCTCTCACATAGGATCACATCATCTAGATTTTCATTTTGTATTTATTATTTTGGATCTTATACAATTGTGGTGATTGCTGGAGAAAAGAGTTACATACAATTTAGAGTAATACATGTACCCATTATAAGATAAGGTGAGGGATTTCATCACCCTTCCCTTGTCCCACAAATCATTAATTCCTTCATCTTGCATTCACCTACCTTAAGTAGGTAGACATTGGCCCCTAGGATTTCGAGCTCAATTAGGAAGGTACCTAAAAGAGAAAGTAAATTTAGAGTTATTCGAACTTTTTGTGATAAGGAAAGTGCATCACTTACCTGTCCAATTTGGATTGGTGACTAGGCTAGCGGTTCTCTAATTCAACGCCTTGTTTACAAGGAAGTGCCCCCGTTTACCAGGCCAACCAGTTTGAATAAATCTAGATTTATAGTCTTTTTGGTGGTCCAAAAGTTAGGAGTTATTTGTTTTTTTTAGGATTACCCCTAGATCTAAAAATTTTCTTTTTGATTTTCCAATTTTTCTTGAATGTTTACTTATAGCTCTTGTCCCTACGTGTTTTCTTGTCTTATATGCAAAATAATTGGGTTCGAGACCATTCATCTAGATTAATAAGACACTCTAACCTTTCATCTCCTAAAGTAGTAAGGCAACTCGAGTTCTCTTCACCCGCTAAAATTGAACCAAAAGAAGTAGAATTTCCACATGTAGTCATGTCTGTCTCACTTAAAAACTATTGTTACCCTGCTCGTTCCGATGAACCTTCATGCATAGTCCTACTTCAAGTAATCGTGAATAATTTTGAAATCAAACATCACAACATTAGCATGTTACCTTGATTTGCTGGGGTAGAGGGAGAGGATCCATATCTTTTCATTCGAGAATTTGAGGAAGTGTGTGCTTTACAAAAACTCCAACAACTTAGTGAAGACTCTATTAGGCTCCGATTAATTAACTTTGCTTTAAAAGAAGAGGCTAAACAATGGTTGTATAGTCTACTCGTTAACTCTATTTCAACGTGGGAGGGATTTGTGTCTATCTTTCTTAAAAGATATTTTCCAAACCATAAGGCAAATAGACTTAGGAATGAAATCGACCAATTTCAACGAAATCAAAATGAGTCTTTTCGGAAGTATTTTGATAGATTTAAAAAGCTTTTGTCTAATTGTCCTCAACATGATATAGAAATATGGAGATTTTGTAAAATTCTTTATGAAGCCTTAGATAGTCAAACCACTGCTTTGTTAGAGTCTATGTGTCAAGGTAAATTTATGGATAAAAATGAGGAAGAAGCTTCGTAATATTTTGAGGAGTTAGCTGAAAAAACAATGTTGTGGGAGTCAACTAAGGAACCTAATTCGGAACCCGGAAGATCTAAGGTCTTACACGTGATTGGTAATTTTATTGCAACCGAAGCTAAGTTAGCTACACTCACTAAATGACTAGAAGCCTTAGAAACCAACAATGTGTCTTCTCAATTTTTTATATGTGAAAACTGTAGTTCTCCTAATAATTTGATAGACAATTGCCCTGAAATTGAACAAGTCAATGCCATGTTTCAACCTAGAGTTAGAAATGATCCATATGCACCCACATACAATCATGGTCAGAAGAATCACCCAAATTTCTTATAGAACCAAGGTCAGTATACTCAAAATTCTCCAAAAGCCCAATCCTGGTCCATACCCAACTTAAAATCCCCACCCATATCCTCCTCAAAATATTGGTCATTATCCTAACTCAGTCCCCTTGAATCCTCCTGGTTTTAGTGAATCTGATAAAAAAATTGGATTCCAATGAAAAGAGTATGGAGGTATTACTTAAATCTCAACAATCTTTCATGCAAGATATGACCCAAGATAGGAAGTTTCTAAATTCAAATACACAAGCCATATCTAAGCTAGAGGTCCAAGTTAGTCAATTGGAAAACACAATCAGTGAGAGAGAGAGAGATAAATCGTTTCCCCAGTCAACCCGAGGCTAATCCTAAATTTCATCAAAATCACAAGTCTCATGAAAATATGAACTCTGTCATATCTCTAAGGTCTGGAAATCAATTCAACAATCATGTTGGTGTTAATACTCATGAGAAAGATAAGCTAACATCTGAACTAAATCCTTTACTCTGGAATCCTAGTCTTCCACAATCTTCAATTTCTAAAACTTCTGAATCTAACGAGTCATCACCGTCCAATGAACCATCTTCAAAACCCCACTCTGATATGCCTAGTGAAAAAGTTTTAAAGACAAAAGCTCTATTTCCTTAAAGACTAATCTCAAACAAATAATCTACTCAGTTAGATAAGATTTTGGAAGTATTTAAGCAAGTCAAGATCAACATTCCTCTTTTAGATGCAATTTAACAAGTTCCCTCTTATGCTAAGTGTCTAAAAGATTTGTGTACTCATAAAAGAACCACTCATGTTTCTAAAAAAGCTTTCCTAACCTCTCATGTTATTTATATCTTGCCAAATCAAAAACCCTATGAAGTATAAGGATCCTGGTTATCCTACCATCTCGTGTGTCATAGGTAATACCTTCATTGATAAAGCTTTACTCGATTTAGCAGCTAGTGTGAATCTTCTTTCATTATCTGTCTATCAAGCTTTGGATTTAGGTGAACTTAAAAAGACTAGTGTTACACTTCAGTTTACTGACGGTTTTGTCAAAACTCCAATGAGTATAGTTGAAGATGTGTTGATTAAGATTAGTGATTTTGTTTTCCCCGTCAATTTTGTTATCCTAGAGACTGAACCAGTCAAAAATCTGAAAAATCAAATTCTCATCATTTTAGGAAGACCTTTTCTTGTCACGTCCAATACAATGATCAACCATAGGATTGGGTAAATGAAACTTACTTTTGGAAACATGATAATTAATCAAAACATTTTTAATGTTGGAAAACAACATAATGATCTTTTTGACCAACCCATAGATGTTCACATGATTGATGAGTTAGTTGATAATGCAATTATGAATGTTGATGATGTCCTTAGCTTTTGTCAAGATTATTTTGGTCAAGATTGGGATGATACCATTCATAAAAATGAGGTCAATGAAATGTTAGAGTTCGTCATTCCTAGTTTCAACCAAGAGTTATGACATTTTCCTTTGCCACTTTTGAATCTAGTGAATCATTTGAGTCAAGTCCACCAAAATTAGAACTCAAACATCTTCCCGAAACTCTTAAGTATATGTTTTTAGGTCCTTATGAGTCCCTTCCCATCATAGTTGCTTCTGTTTTGACCCCTTCTCAAGAGGAAGAACTCTTAGATGTACTTAAAGAGAATAAGGAAGCCATAGGGTGGAGCATATCCGACATTAAGAGAATCAGCCCTTCCATTGTCCAACATAGGATTCACTTAGTCGATAATGCCAGACCGGTTAGAGAGCCACAAAGAAGGTTAAACCCGACTCTTAAGAAAGTTGTTAGGAAAGAAATCCTTAAATTTCTAGATAATGGAATCAGCTATCCTATATCTGATAGTTTATGGGCCAGTCCTATTCAAGTAGTACCTAAAAAGTCAGGGATCATTGTCGTTGTCAATGAGAATGATGAACTAGTTCCCACTCCTGTTCAGTCTGGTTGGAGAATGTGTATTGATTATAGGAAACTTAATGCTACCACTAGGAAAAATCATTTTTCTCTACCCTTCATTGATCAAATGTTAGAAAGGATAGAAGTTCAGTGTTTCTCAGATTTTTTTTGGCTATTTTCAAATTCCTATTTCTCCCGAGGAAAACAACTTTCACTTGTCCTTTTGGAACCTTTGCCTATTGTTTCTTAGCTTTCGGTCTCACTACTGCCCCTGTCACCTTTCAAAGATGTATGATGAGAATTTTCTTTAATATGGTAGGAGACTTCCTAGAAATCTTTATATATTACTTTTCCATTTTTGGTTCCTCATTTCATCAGTGTCGTAATCATCTTGACTTAGTTTTAAAAAATGTAAAGAAACAAACCTTGTTCTTAATTGGGAAAAGTGTCATTTCATTATTAAAGAGGAAATTGTTCTTGGTCATAAAATTTCGTCAAAGGAAATTGAAGTTGATAAAGCTAAAATTGATCTCATTGATAATCTACCTCCACCAAAATCTGTCAAAGAAATCCGTTTTTGCTTAGGACATGCTGGTTTTTATAGGCGTTTTATTCAAGATTTAGCAAAAAGGCCAGACCGTTGAATAATCTTCTTTCTAAAGACATAAAATTTGAGTTCTATAGTGAATGTGTTCAATCTTTTGAACATCTTAAGAAAGAGTTGACTCAACCCCTATCATTTAATCCCCTGATTGGAGTCAACCTTTTGAGCTTATGTGTGACGCGTATGATTATGCTATAGGGGCAGTTTTAGGACAAAAAATCAATAAGATACCTCATGTCATATACTATGCTAGTAAGAATCTAAATGATTTTCAAGTTAACTACTCCATCACTGAAAAAGAACTTCTAGCGGTAGTTTTTGCTCTTGAAAAGTTTAGGTCATATCTTATAGATTCTAAAATCATTGTTTACACATACCACTCTACTCTTAGATATCTCTTCTCTAAAAAAGACTCGAAGGCCCGATTGATTAGGTGGGTCTTGTTGCTCTAAAAGTTTGATCTAAAAATTAGGGATAAGAGGGGTTCCGAAAATGTTGTTGCTGATCATCTTTCTCGTTTAGTAGTTGAGTCCACCATAGATATGCCTTTAAATGAGTCTTTTCCTAATAAACATCTTATTTCCATATCGGTCACACCTTGGTTTGCTAATATTGTTAACTACCTTGTTACTGGTGATATTCCTTCTCATTGGTCTAAACAAGAAAAATCCAAATTTCTCTCACGAGCCAAATACTTCTTTTGGGATGATCCCTATCTTCTTAAGTATTGTCCATACCAAATCATTATAAGGTGTGTTCCAAATCATGAGTTTAGAAGTATACTTTCCTTTTTCCATGATCAGGCTTGTGGAGGTCACTTTATTGCTAAAAAGATAGCTACTAAAATACTTCAATGTGGTTTCTGTTGGCCTATTTTGTTTAAAGATTTTGCTGAATTTTGTACCGCTTGTAGTAGGTGTCAACACTTAGGAAAGATCACTAGAAGAAACATGATGTCAATGAATCCAATCTTAGTTATTGAAATCTTTAATATCTGGGGTATAGATTTTATGGGTCCCTTTCCTAATTCTTTTGGTAACCTCTGCATTCTCTTAGCAATTGATTACGTGTCTAAATGGGTCAAATCCATACCAACTAAGTCTAATGATAACAAGGTAGTTCTTAAGTTCTTGAAGGAGGATATCTTCTCTATATTTGGTACACCTAGATTCATAATTAGTGACCTGGGTAAGTATTTTAAAAACCATTAGTATGAGTCTCTTTTGAGAAAGTATTCCATCACTCATAAGTTAGATACACCTTACCATCCTCAAACTAGTGGTAAGTAGAGGTCTCTAATAGGCAAATCAAACAAATTCTAGATAAAACTATCAATTCAAATAGGAAATATTGGTCTGTTAAGTTGGTAGATGCACTTTGGGCTTATTGTACTGCTGTTAAGACTATTTTGGGTATATCTCCTTATAGGATTGTTTTTGGTAAAGTATGTCATCTCCCTGTTGAACTTGAACATAGAGCTTATTGGGCCATTAAAGAGTTAAATTTTGATTTAGCCACTGCTGGTAGTCATAGGAAATAACAATTGTCCGAGTTAGAAGAAATTAGAAATGATGCCTATGAAAATGCTAAGATATATAAAGAAAGAAATAAACTTTTGCATGGCAGATCTATTTTAAGAAAGTCTTTTTCTCCTGGTCAAAAAGTTCTTTTGTACAATTCTAGGCTGCATTTATTTCCTGGAAAATTGAGATCTAGGTGGGATGGACCATATATTGTTAAAGTTATTTTTCCTCATGGTGTTATTGAAATTGAAAATCTTAAAGCTGATGAAACTTTAAAAGTTAATGGTCAAAGGCTTAACCATTTTTAGAAATTCCAGTTGATTTTGAGGAAGAGGTGATTCACCTCATTGATGCGTGATCAAAGTAAGTTTTCTTGTTGTATAGTAGTTAGCTTTATTCCTCTATCATACCCTTATCAGGTGTTCTCGTACTTTTACTTTGTCATTTTTCTCTAATTTGCATTCATTGAGGATAATGCATGATTTAGGTATGGGGAGGGATTTAGCAGTACTTATATAAAAAAATCCAAAAAAATTGAAAAAATGAAAAAATCCAAAAAAATTAGAGATATTTTAGCTAAGTTATCCAGTCCACTCTTATACTTTAATACTAGTTGGTGTTAGTAGTTTTTCAAAACTTATATGTATAATGCCTTGAGATGATTTGAACGTAGTTAAGTAAGGTTGTCTTCATGAAACTTGTGTCGGGCGAATTTTTTGCTTAAGAGTCCAAGACAACACATTTGCACAAGGTCTTTGTAGGAAAGATTGTTTAGGGAAATTTTTGATATTTGAGACAGAGCCCACATGTTGAAAAATTGTCAAATCAAATTTTTGCGAAAAAACCATAAAAAAGATGCTTGAATAAACTACTACAATACTCAATATTCCTCATAAATAAAAAATATTTGAGATGATGGGCACAAGTAGTATAACTGACTAGACTTGTTTTGTGGCCTTTGTTACTTGATAATTAAGTCTGTAGGGGTATTTCAAAACCTAGTGCCCTATGACCATCTGGTTTGGGAGTCATTGGCCCAAATCTCGCTACATGGGTAACATAGAAAGCCTAAGAAAATGGATATTGCACAGTCCATTATTAGGGCGAAAACATGCGCTAATATTCACGCAAGTATACGCGTTTGCAAGTAGTATAACATATAAATCAGATTCGTTCCCACAGAGACTGGTTTAGGTTAAGTTCAATTTATGCACATATGCAACAATATACGGTTATCGCTCAATGCTAAGACAAATAACAAATTGGGTTTTGATTAAACTAAGAGATTATACTAAATAACATTAACTAAGAGAATTGAGGTTGAATTACTATATATGACAAATATGGGATTCTAACTTCATTAAATACTTCATTCAATAGCCTTATCATTCATAACCTTAGCATGTAATGGTGATGACACTAATCAGATAACACGAAACTAGTAAACGCCAACTTTCATTGTACGAATACCCTACTACCAGGCATCCACAAAAAAGATAGAAGTTGAATAGATACCAAGTATGCTTAGTCTTTATATGTCTATAAGAATTGAAAACATAACGGTTTAATGTGCAAGTTATCTATCGTGATTACATAGGGCAAGTAAGATGGTTAAAATTACCTACGAATCATGCATAACAAATATATGAACCTATGCTAGCATGGCAAGTTCTGAATCTCTAAATTCACTGTCGCTTCAGAAGAGATTAACACGTTATCTTATATATTAGCTACGCATATAAGACGAATAAGCACAACCAATACTAGGATATCATGCAATTACCACACACCAAGATATCGAAACAAATTAATTATTGAAATCCATAATTAAATCCGCTAGAATCCCATGATAACGATTAGCCCATAATTAAACTCATCATCATCATGGGTTCCAATGAAAGCATGGTATAAAACAAGATCTTAATAAACTGAATAATAATCAAAGTACGAATAAAAAAGGTCTAGGTTCAACAAGAATGAAAACAAGCATCCAAAGTTACAAATATTTTCAAAGAATCACAAGTAGAAAATAAGATCTTCTTTTTCGGAGTTATTTTGTGCTTCTAGCTCTTCTTCTTGATCTCCCAATCTTCCCGGATGATGAAAACCCTTTTTTTAAGTATATATAAGCCCCTAGTGGACCTGTACCCTTAAAATTATCAAATTCCACTCAAAAAAGGATTTTTCAGCGAAATCAGCCTCGCATCAGCATGCGGTCGCGTGTGGGTCTGACGCGGCCACGTGTCGGCATGCGGTCGCGTGCACTTCTGACGCGGCCGCGTGGGCGGCTTCTGAAAATTTCTGATGAATCTTATTTTGGCCATAACTTGAGTTCTACTTGTCAGAATTAGGCGATTCAACTGCCCACGCGAAGCTAACGAGATTCTCTACAATTTGAAAATGGCCTTGGCTTCCAAATCTGATCACTTTTCATCATATTTCCTCTAAAAGCTCCTTTCTTTATTTAACTGATACCTGAAATGCAATAACATAAAAACACATCAAATTACCTATAACTTGAGTCCAAAACACCAATTTAAGCTTGTAATAAAGCATTCCAAGTGGATATAAAATCCACCTATCACACCCCCAAACTTGAATCGATGTTTGTCCTCAAGCATAAATAGACTCAAAACTACAAAATAAACCAAATGCATGAATGCAACTACGTGAATGCAACTAAATGATAATACAATTGATCCCCTCAGAATTACCATAACCAAATGAATAAGCCAATGCCTCTAAGAATGTAATGACTTAAAACAGAGTTCGAATAAATCTCACAAACCAACTCACAAACCAAAAACGTGCGTGTGTGGAATGCTTAACAGATATCTCTCGATACTAGATCAATAACCATAACTTATCTAACATCGAAATAATCAAAAGTTTATAAACAGAATAGACAATAAACGCATTATGACTCACAACACCTCTTTTCCACTAGAGTTATACAAGGATTCACAGTATTATTGAACACATAACAAATGTTTATTTGACCGTGCAATGAATGAGGTCCCAAAAGACTTATGCAATAATATCCATGTAGCGAGCGTTAGGTTAGCGGATCCCAGACTATAAAAGCCTTAGGTCTCTAGGCACAAAGTCCCCTAGAACTTAATAACTCGAGTATTAAATAGCTCACTCTTGATCAATTATACATAAACACATACTTTTTTTCTCTTTTTTTCTTTTTTCTTTTTTTAATAATTTTTGAATGCGTGCATTTTGCTCCATCTCATTCAACCCTAGACTACTCATACAAATATGAGTCGGCTACTAGCCATTTGACACCTAGCCTTACAACAACTAGCAATGAAATTCAAGTTTTTCTCCAGATAACAAAAATCAGTATTTTTACGTCATTACGAGAATATCACAAATTCTAAGTATAACCAAGTGATTAAATCTAAAAAACAAACAAGTATTATCATGATCTAGATCAAAAGCAACCCTATAAGACTTTATGAAAATATTTATTTTTGGCATGCAAATCAATTCATTAGGACTTAAACATCCCTCTATTCGTCATCACCACACTCAAATTAACATCAACTTATCAAATATCATAGTTCATCTTAAGGGATCATGCTAAATATGCATGTGAATGCAACTATATGAAATCACATAAAAACAAACAAATATGTCCTAAATGAACAATCATGCAAAATATGAATGAACTACAACTAAACATGCAATATGAATCTATATGGACACACACACACACTACTAATTATTACATTATCACCCCCAAACTTAAAATTTTCAATGTCCTCATTGAAGGTAATAATAAGGATTTCAGGCATACCTAATCATCGGAAAGATCACCCTTCTCGGGTGGAGGATCAGGTGGCCAATCAACCTCAACACCAGTGGCTCGGAAAATAGTGCCCAAAGCATGTGTCAAATCTGCAGCAAAACAACGGTGAATATCGTGCATGGCCTCCATACGCCTAATTACTCGCCTGTACTGCTCATCACCAACACTAGTCCTATTAACTACCTGCTGCACATGAGAAGAACCCTCTGTAGGCATTGGAGGGTTCGTTCGGCTACCCTCTACATCATCAAAAATATATCACAAGCCCTTATCATGGGGTGCACCTAAGAATGTATAACTCGAGTGATCTGGTAGTGGGTGAAACTCAAGTGTGGAAACATCTTCAATAGACGGCTCGAGACGCTCTTGAAAAATTTTCAGCTCTGCTAACCCAAGAGAATCGAATGGCATATCCAACTTCATCTTCCATGGAAGTGCATTCAAAACCTGCAATTGCTCTGCTCCTTCCTTGTCATCAATAACTGATTTCCCCATTAAGGATCTCACTAAGGCCTCTGACTTTGGCAATTGCTCAAGTTCCGAATTCACGACAGAGTCTACCCACTCTACTTTAAAGCACTCCTCTTTAGTTGTGGGTAACTTTATTGCCTTAAAAGTGACCTTCTGATCATGAACCTTCATCGTAAGCTCTCCTTTTTATAACGACTCGTACATTTTTATAATCTTTAAATGTGTGATTATTAAATAATTAATTAAATAAATTAGGTGTATGGGTTCTATTAGTTGGATATTATTTTTGTTAATATTTTATTAATTATGTGTGATTATTGGTGTTCGAGTATCGTTTGTGTAATTAGTCATTGAGTTGTGTTGTTTTGTTTTTGTATTTAAAGGTGATTTTATTTAAGGTTTATTTTCATAAATATGGGGATTATCTCTAAAATCATTGTTATGGCTTCATAATTTTATTAATTATTTTTAGGAATTTATAAAATTTAGAAATCAATATTTTATTGATTATTTATCGTTAAATGATTTTCTGATTTCATTTAATTGTAAAATCAGTATTTAATTCTAGAATTCTTCAAAAATCACGAAACTCATATTTTATTAAGTTTGGAATGTTACGAGAATTTTAAAATTTGTTCGGAAATTTTTGGGATTTATTTGACTCGCGCGTGGTTTCGTTTAATTATAAAACGCGTGTCCGATGTGTGCTGTAAAAAAATGATTTAAAAATCTTTAAAAATTTTGTTTAGTTAATTATTAATTATTGCACTAATTTAAAATTATTTTGGTAAAATGTTAAAATTATTTTACTTGTAATTTTCCGTTTAAATATATGTGTTTCGTGTTTTTGCGGGTATTTCAGAAAAGGATCCCGCGTTAGGACGCTCTATCGGATCCATTATCTGATCTCCAATAACTTAATAAAACATCATCGCGTTGTTGCTCCTTAACCTCAGGGTTCGGAGTCCCGCTACCATATATGATAACGAACTACGCTTCTATCACGATATTTATAAGGGTTCCCATAAGGGTTTTAACTGTCAGTACTACGTTAGGTAGTCCGACTATGAACTTGGCAAGAGTTCTTATTATCTTAGTGAACTTATTATCTTAATGTCACATCATCTCTGAGGTTTATAACGCTTCGCTCTGATACCACTTCTGTAACACCCCCAAATCCGGGGTCGGGGATCCGGGTTGTCACGAGTTCCATTTCCCTTAACAACACCCAATCTTAATAAATAATCAACTACTCTGTACGGTGACCCCACCATTAAACACACACACCACAAGTTATAGCCTCAGAGATGAATATCCAAAAATAATCACAAGTCATTTTATTCCACAATTACATGCCAATACACCTTAAACAGGTTTCTGAATAAATTTGCATTTCTTTGCCATTATTACAATTCATAAATATACATAATCTGGTACATCAAAAGTTAAAAGCCTAGCCTATTGGTAGTTCCTATCTCAGCTACATCGACATCAACGCCTATAGGAAACTGCGGAACGTTTCCTATCCGCTCGCGAATTGGGAGCTTGGTCCTGTTCATCTTGTCTATATGATGTTGTGTGATGAAAGAAGAAAGCAAGGGTGAGCAACAAGCCCACCAAAATAATATGTATAATGATTAACAATATATGAGCCTTCTCATAGTACTCATGAAAGTCTTGGTCAAAAGAAATGAACCAAGTTGATATCTTAATGCGATGAAGTCGCAAAATATTCAGTATATATATACATATATACTTTTCAAATATGGGAAGTCCTCTTCCATGCATAATACACACAGAGTTCCAGTGTATAACTGTATAAAAATATCGTGCAAGGTGATCTCATATATCTAACCTTGTCTTAACGTTTTTCTGAAAATCTTTGTCATGCATAAGATAATCATTTACTAGATATAAGTTTAAAAGATGAAGTTACAAGATACTCCAATATACTTATATCTTTTCCAAATACTACTTGAACTACCACCGTTCAAGTTATAATTAGTTTCAAAAGTTCATCACACTGATGAGACTACAAGATAAGACTTGAATAGATTCAATCTTTGAAATATTTTGAAGGAAATGAAGTTATGATATACCTCATTAAGTCCCGATATATATATACACCTATATATATATATACGTTTCCTGAAAACCTCTATCATGTAAAGTATGAACAGAATTACAATATCCAATAAATTTGGAAAGGAAAGAATTTTGGCATAAACCTGATATCTTGCTGATCAGGCAAAGATACCAATAAGTAACCTTTTCTATTAGTAGATGGATGAATCCCCCACAGGTCATCACCCTGGCCACATAAGGACCTTGTGCTGGACCGCCACCCGGCCTCTTACGCGTTGATGGACTGCCACCCAGCCACTTACACTTTGATAGACCGTACCCCGGCCTGTCGCTTATGCCGACTCAATTAGATGGGCTTACTTCCCGAACGTTGGGTAAGTAATCAATTCATTTGTTTTCTCAAAACAGCAACCACGTTGCGAATGTAAAATGTACCACAGAGCTGGATCCCCCAGGTTTTGAGCGAGTATTTAAATCCCCTTTGAAAGGAAGATCTTAAATATAAAAAAAATGAGTTTCGGGGTCCACTCTAACTTTAAAAATCATTTTGAAGACTCGAAAACATTTTTAAGAATGTTTGGAGTACTGCTGATTTATTAAAATAAATCAGTCCCGATATATTAGAAAATATCTGAATATTATTATTTAAATAATATTCTCATAAAGATAATCCTTATAAAAATAATTGAACTAGAAGTTTTAAAACTTATACTTGAAATGGATATTAAATAACCAAAGATATACTTATATGAAAGTACTATCTTTATTTGAATAATCGAAAATAAGTTTGATTATTGACACCTTATTCTTTAATAAAATAAAGAATATATTTCAGTAATAAGCGGAGTCATAATACCTCGAATGAATATTATAAATAATATTCATTAAATAAAATAAAGGAGTCATACATCCTCAAATGAATATTCAAATAATATTTAATTAATCAAATAAAAGGAGTCATAAGCCCTCGAATGAATATTCGAAATAATATTCAATAAATAATATAAAGTTATCGAATAACCCTTATTCGATTAATAGTTGTGAAAACTATAACCATATATATATAAATATATATATATATAATCTACTCGGGATCCTCGACTCCCGGTTTTAGAAAATATTTTCACCTTTGGGTCCCTATACTAAGGGTATATGCAAATTACCGCTATTCTCTAGCATAGGTATTATCAACTGAACCAACAGATATATATGGCAAGAATACGAAACATGCATGCATATGTACCATATCACATGCTACAATATATCGCAAGAATTTGCTAATAATAAATATGCATTTATCGCAAGATCATGCATATACACATATACATCACCACAACAGTTATAACGGGTAGAAAACTTGCCTGAGCGACTGGGGGTTACGAATGGCTCGGGACGAGTCTGGTAACCTATAAGCAACAAGTAAGTTGGAATTAAACCAAAGTCACTTGTAAATCTATACTCTAACCAACTCAGACTCTAACGCTCGTTTTGCGCTTACTGATTCTCTTAAGTCACTCGAGTACCCTCGGCTCCACCATTTTTAATAATTTAACCATTACGAGTTTTAAGGCGATTCCTTCGCGAGTGTCTTACCAACTTCCTATTACACCTTACATAAATGTTTCATACTTCAATTAGTCCTTTAAGGTCTTTAACCTATGTTTCAAAGTAAGGCGAGGGGAAAAGTTTCGTTCGCGAAACGCCGTTACTTGAAACGGTCGTTTCTCCTAAACCGTGCATCGGAATCGAACGAACTACATATCAAAACGAAGCTCGTAACATGAACTATATAAACATGGCAATGGTCATAATCTAGCAGGGAGTTCTCGGGTCCAAATGTTATGAACAAAAGCAGTCTAAAGTAAATCGGACATTACGATGACTATGTTTACGCGATTTCCCAAATTTAAACCATTCCAAAACCATCACAATTCAACCCCAATTCACAACCCAATCAAACCTCCATCCAAAATACATTACAACATCCCAAAACCAACTCATTATAATCCATTTACTTACTCCTAAAACTTGAATTTAAACTATACTTAAGTTCTTTTAACCAAAACAACAAGATTCACCATTCCATTTCACTACCACTCCAACCCAAATCTAAACCACAAGCATTAAGCTACTATATCATCATAAAAATCAAAATCATCTTATTATACAAAGGAATCTAGGGTTCGGAGATGATATACCTTCCTTGAAGTGGTGGGAGTAGCTAGGAAGCCTTAGGAAGCCTTGAGGAGTCTTAGGAAAGCTTGGATCTTAAAGGAAAAACAAGAAAATCAAGTTGAGATTCTTGAAGTCACTATTCATTGTCTTCTTCATTGATTTCTTGAAGAAGATTGAGAAATAATTGAAGGCTTAAACTCATAATATAGCCATAACTATGCATAAGGATGACTAGGGAATTATCTTACCAATTTAGGAAGCCTTGATCTTGAGTTTTGAAAATTCTAGCTTCTTGAAAATGAAAAAGCCGAGAGTAAAGCTTGGAGAAGATGAAATGTTTTGTGTTTTTGTTTTGATTTGTTTTGGTTGGTTGAATATTTGATTTGTTTTAGGTTAATTACCAAATTAACCTTGGTTTTGTGTGGTTAATATTCCACCATATTTCCTTCCTTCCCATGTCATGCTTATGTCATGCTATGATGTCATCTTTCCCTCCTTGTCCTCTTCTCATTGGTTGGGTGACATCATCCTCTCTAATCCCTTTGATTAACTTCCTAATTGTTTGCCTAATGACCGCTGATCTGTTACACGGTTCGCTTAACTTTCGTTTTCGTTTATCGTTTGAGGGATCATACCCGGGATCTTATTACTTAGGTTCCCTTAACCTTTGTCAATATATTGTATTCCTTTTATGATCCTCTCTTATAATCCTTTAATTTAAATCCTTTTTATCCTGTTACCTTATACTCAATTCTTTCCGTATCTAGTGGATTTCCGAGAAAAATCAAAGTGTTCGGAATTGGATTCTGGCGATCTTTACATACACTTATATACCACATAGAGTACTAATAATATCCCAGAAGTCAATAACAAAACCCCTACATAGTGTGGCATGAAAAGTTTTCTCATTCAGCATAATCTGCAAAATCACTATTCATAAGGGTTTCAAAAATTTTCAAAAATTGGGGTTATTACAGTCTCCCCTCCTTAAAAAGATTCCGTCCCGGAATCAGATAGAAAATGAATAGGGATACTCTCTTAGCATTGCACTCTCTAACTCTCGAGTAAATTTTCACACATTGTGGTCCTACCACCAAACTCTTCCTAGTTTAATAACCCTTCTCCTAAGCACTTGTTCCTTTTTACTCTATAACCCTTCGTGGTTGCTCCATATAGGTTACGTCGGGTTGCATGTCTATGCGCTCATATGCCCCTATTTGTCTGGCATCCGAATTACACTTCCTTAACATTAATATGTGGAACACGTTATGACTTGCTACATGTTCTGGGGTAAGGCTAGCTCATATGCTAACTTCCCAATACTTCTTAATATATCCAAGGGTCCAATAATTGGTGGACTTAGCTTTCCTTTCTTTCCGAATCTCATTAACCTCTTCCACGGGAATACCTATAACAACACTAGGTCCCCTACTTCCCATTCCTTGTCCTTTCGTGTCAAATCAACATACTTCTTATGTCCATCTTGGGCTACTACCAGCCGTCCTCTGATTAAATCTATTAAATCCTTGGTCCTTTGGACCACTGCTGGTCCGAGTATCTTGCGCTCTACAACTTCATCCTAACATAAGGGGGATCGACATTGTCTTCCTTCAAAAATCTCATAAGACGACATATCGATACCTGACATACGATCTATTGTCGTAAGATAACTCAATCCGCGTTAAGTGATCATTCCAATTTCTTTCAAGTCTATTGCACAGACTCTCATTATAGCTTCTAGCATTATAGCTTTTGCTTCTCACTACCCATCCTTTTCCAGTTCGTAGTCGCTACTACCTTCCGTTCCTAATATTATACTGGTTATACTTTTGCTCGTTAGCGTTCTATAACCTTTTAATAACCACGTCAACCTTAGTATCACGAATGTGTTTCCATTCCGAATACCACCATAACTTTACTACTCCTTTTTCAGCTGCTTCTATCTTCGAAAGCTTAATCCTTCATATAGAAGTAAAAGAATTTATTGAGAGATCACTATGATCATGAACACTTGTTATATCGCATAGTTAGTACAGAAGGTGGCCAGCCTTTAGTACTTGACAAGCAATTAAACAATAGCTGGTATCCTACTCGGCTTCTATCACACAGATAGATAGTCATTCGGCAATACCTCCCCTTCTGGAAGGGTTGTTCTTCTCAGTTTATATGAAATGAAAAGAAGAGAAAAGAACGAACTGAAGAGAATTGTATATATGAAAAAAAATATTGCCATAAAATATCTGGCTTGGAATCTACCTCTGAACTATAGAGGTCTGTCATAGGAGAACAAAACATATATGTATTTATATCAACATCAAATATTATAGCATCGTATTTCACATGCCTAAATATATACTATTCCATCCATCATTCTATGGACCCATGCTCTTGCTCGAGCTTATACACAATCACCTTTGAAACTCCCTCGACATCGAAAATCAAATCTGGGATCTCATTCTAGACATCATCGTTACTAGAATTCTATACTAGCATCGCAACCTTCCTCGTATAGTCATATGACCCTCAATTGATAAGGAGGAATAAATATTCAATAGGTAAATAATCTACTTAATTAGTCTATTCAATGATAACTTATACATCACCACGACCCGATTAGTGGTACTTAATCTCAACATCCATTCCAATATAACTCTCATGGTTGTAATCGACTCATTACTCGCAGAATCATTGCTGCACTACTATGGTCCACCACTGACTTACTGTCGTCATTCATTTTCCATGAAATCTTAATATCTAACCATACGGAGTCCATATATGTCGTATAAAATTCTTCTAAGGAGGTAACCTAATCACCATTCATGATTCATGAAGAACACTCCTGATCCTGACATACATACATGACATGAAATAGATAAAATTGCAGAAGAGTTTCAGTCAAAGCAACGATAGCAGGTGAATACCATTCTTAATTGTATGCCTTAAATAGAAGACTTAACTCAAGGTTCGTTTAGTCCTTTTTTTTTGAAATATGGTCCTGGATTATTCTCAAGATAGTACCTTCTGAGATAGATAGCCCGCTCATGGCGATTACACGAATTAAACCTTTACCAACCACTATTACGGTTGGGTATTGCACAGTCATCAGAAGGAATGTCAATCTTCCAAACCATAATACAACCTGCATAGCTTTAACCATCATCACTGTATTCCTTTGGCACAAGCGCCTATAATTATCCTCTTACCTTTAAAGTGTCGGCCACCTCTTTGGCCTTTCCTGATAGTAAAATTTCCTTACAGTCAATGTCATTTTAACCACCTCCAAATAAATTTTCTACCTTATTTCAATCACAGCTTATGTGAAGATGTTTTCCTTAAAATCTGATGAGTAAAAAAAAATTACCATTTTTCCATAAGTTATTGCCTCAGTCTTTAGAGGTTAATCACTGTCACGACTGACTCTCAATCATACTTAGAACATCTTTTATCTTAGGTCCTAATTGCCCTGAACAATTTCGACCTTTACTGGTTCGATCCATACTTTCTCGTGGTTTAACACGTGCCCCACTTGGCATCATTATAATTACGTCATATTTCTTTTATCAATATTTCTTTTCATGAGAATTTTGAATATTACCTTTTGTTAGGGCGAAAACACGCGCTAATATTCACGCAAGTATACGCGTTCGCAAGTAATATAGAATACTTTCTAGTTCGTTCCCTCAGAGGCTCAGACTAATTTATTGTCTAATTAAACTCACTCACCAATGTATGATTACTTCTCAATGTTAAGATAATAATACTTAAAATTGTTGATCAAATATTAACTATAATTAACTACTTAATTAACCACTTAATTAACACTTCAAATTATCAATAATAAAACACTCATGAGATCACAACTTCATTATTACTTCCTTCTATAGCCATTGTTATTACCTTTAGCATGCGACAGTGATGATATTAATCGAATAACACAAAACTGATAAAAGCCAACTTTCATTGTACTAATACCATTCTACCAAACATCCACAATTAAGATAGAAGTTGAATAGTCATCAATTATGTTGAGTTCCTATATGTCTACAGAAATTGACAACACAACGATTTAAGCACAAGTTATTTCTTTTGATTACATAGGGCAAATAAAACTGTTAGAGTTACCCACTAATCATGCACAACGTACATGAACCTATGCTAGCATAGCAAGTTCTAAATCTCAAGATCCACCGTCGCTTCACAAGAGATTAACACCATATCTTATATGTTCGCGACGCACATAAGACGAATACGCACAACCAATACTAGATATCATGCAATCATCACACACTAAAGTATTAAAAAATTAACTAAAGAATTCCATAATAAATCCGTTGTAACCCCATGATCACGATTAGCCCATAATAGAACTTATCGCCATCATGGGTTCATATGAAATCATGACAAACAACACAAGAAAATAATAACTACACTAATTATATTAAAACCGAGTACGTCACAAGAGTAAATAAGTCAAAGCAAGAAAACTAGCATCCAACGTTACAACGAAACAAGAATCACAAGAATATATGCTTCCTCTTCGTTGCGGTGTGCTAAATCGGTCTTCTTCCTTATCTCCTTTGCTTCTTGCGTAAAACACAATCTAAAACATAATCTCCTTCATACTCCCTATGAAAACGTCTCAAATCTACCTATATAATAGTCCCAAAAAACTCAGATTACATAGAAGTTGGAAGCCACACAGAAGTAGAAGTCTAAAATAATTCAGCTTTTTCCCCGACCTTGCGCGGCCGCTCAGCATTTCTGCGCGGGCGCGCAGGCTGCTGCGCGGCCGCTCAGCATCGCTGCGCGGGCACGCAGGACCCTACTGGAAAAATTCCAAGCTTGCTCTTTTTCTTCGCCGTAATCTGCCCATTCCTTTCCTCTCGCAATGGTGAACACATGCCAAGGCTTATTCTTGATGATTCCTCCACCGAAATGCAACTAATACCCTGAAATGCATAAACACTAGAAAAACGCATCAAATACACAAAATACTTGATTTCAAGACACCAATTTAAGCCATTTTAAGACGTTCTAAGTGGTATAAAATGCCACTTATCACACCCCCAAACTTAAATCGATGCTTGTCCTCAAGCGTCACAGACTCAAAAACAAATAAAAATATGCATGAATGCAATCTATATGAAAATGCAACGATCCCCCTTACTACAATTAACCAACCAAATTGTTACCTCTCAACGAATGCAGTTAGACAACTAAAGATCAATAAACTCATGCAAACGGACATACAGCCAGAAACGTGGTGTGTGCAAATGCTTAACAGATATGCTTCGGAACTAGACCAATTACTATGACTAGACCATCTTCAAGGCAATCCTATGATTATACAAAGAATAAAAATTCTAGGCACAAAGTGATATATAACACTACAAGAACTCTGAAGCTTACTACGGAATCGTGCTTTTTATTTACAACTCAAATGCTTATTTGACCGTGCAATGAGTGAGGTCCACAAAAGACTTATACAATGGTATCCATGTAACGAGCGTTAGGTTAGCGGATCCCAGACTCTAAAAGCCTTAGGTCACTAGGCACAAAGTCCCCTGAGAACTTAATAACTCGAATACCAAAGAGCCCACTCTTGATCAATTATGCAAAAAAAAAAAATCTTTATTTATTTATAACTTCTGAGCAAGTGCGTTTCGCTCCATCTTGCTCAACCCTAGACTACTCGCAACATAAGCGAGCCGGCTACTAGCCATTTGACGCCTAGCCACAACGAGCAACAACTTCCATACTTTTTTCTCCACAAATTTTTCTTTTTCATGTTTTTATCACTAAGAACCTATAATCGAATTCTAAGCATAATAAATAGATTGACCTTGAAAACAACCAAATCATAACAACAATCTAGCCCTTACGCATTCGTTAAGACTTAGTGGACTTACAATTGTCTCTAGCATGCATATCAACCTACACAACTTAATATCACTTTAATGCTATCACTACACTCGCATCAATATCACAATTCAGTCGATAAATCATTGCAAAAGGGATCATGGTAAATGCATGAGCTATATGACATTCATAAATGTCATAAAAAAAAACTAAATGGCATAAATTATGCAACTATATGAACTAAACTATCATGAATATGCAACTAAATGACACACACATAATATTTCTTAACTACCACCCCCAAACTAAAAATCTTCACTGTCCTCAGTGAAAGTAGTAGAAAGGAACACAGGGTATACCTACTCGGAGTCATCATCATCATCACCCTCAGCGGGTGGAGTATCAGGCGGCGGGTATGCAGAGTCCTCACCAAAAACTGGCCACTGGATATCAGCTCCAAGGCCTCGAAAAGCAGTCCCTAATGCAAGGGTGAGCTCCTGAGCAAACCTGCTCTGCGTCTCATACATGGCATCCATCCGCCGTGAAAGCCTCCTATACTGGGCATCACCCATCCCAGCACCCTCCTGAGCTCTCGAAGAACCAGCCTCACCATGCCCTGGCCTAGCCATAGTAGCACCTCGTGCTGGACGTCCTCCTGGAAGATGATAACCCAGCCCATGCTCCTCAGGCTCACCACCGGTCCACTCCTGCATCCCATTCAGAGTGCCAGAATTTATCGGAGCTGCTGGCAACTGCAACTACTCATGAGCCGGCCAGTTCACTCCTACTGCTCGGCATAGCTTCGTAACCGTGGATGCATAAGGGATGTTCATATGCTTTGCTCCCCTCAAAAACTTCAGAATTCCTTGGTAGATAAACTCACCAAGGTCCACATAGTATTCTTCATTCAGAATTCCTCACAACAGTTATGCTCTCTCAACTGTGACCTCGTGTGCATGTGAAGAAGGCAAAATATTAGCACATATAAATGCATTCCATGCACGGGCATACCTGTTCATGGCGATCGCCGGAAAGTGACGATACTCATTATTGGCTGGACTGCGGTTCCAAACTGTGCCCGGTCGACAGAGAGTCGCACAAATCAAATCCAAGTCAAAATCCTCAGTAGTCTTTTCATTCCAGTTCTCCTCCTCGGGCTTCCTCTCTCGCTGTCCAATCACACGGCGAATCGCCGCAGGATGATAATCAACCGTCAGCCCACGGACTACAGAAAACCCATTCTTTTCAGTCTTCGCGTTCGCGTAGAACTCGCGAACAACGCTCATCGGTACTGCTTCGGGTGACTCACAAAAAGCTATCCACCCCTTCTCTGCAATCATGGGTAACAACTCACCATCCCTTCCTGATGGTAAAAACCCCCTCTCTTTCAGAATCGGCTTCCCCAACAGCCTAGTGTACTCCTCCTCCGCAGCTTTGTCAGTTAATCGAGGTCTTGCAGCAGTACCCCTCGATGAATCAGCAGTAGGAACTGTGCTGCTGCTGTCAATAGTGCGTGCTCTCTTGGGTGCCATTGATTCGTGAATAAAAGTGTGTAAGAACTGATTTTTGATGTTTGTGAGAGGGTTTAAGTGTAAGAAGTTTTGTGGGAGATATGTAGGATAGGTGTATGTATATATAGGGTGTGGATTAGATTAGGGTTTGGGAATTAAGGGCTAAAATGATGGGGTAGTGGGAACAATTCGTGGGTTTATGGGCTAAAACTGTTTTTGTGTTTTTGTTTGTTTTTTTTTTTCTGAACTGTAAAAAATTTTCTGGAACTCGACCCCTGCGCGGCCACTCAGCATTTCTGCGCGGGCGCGCAGCAAGCTGCGCGGCCGCTCAGCATAGCTGCGCGGGCGCGCAGAGGGTCTCTGGAATTTTTTTTTTCAGCCCCTGTTTTCTGATTTTTTTTTTTGTGTTTTTGGATAGGTTATTAACTTCTAAGGGTTCCTGTAACAACAATTCATGGGTTGCCTCCCACGCAGCGCTTCTTTTTCGTCATTAGCTTGACGTTCCGTACCTTTCTCAAGTAGTCAACAAAATGGCACTAACCACCTCTCGGTTTGCCATGTCCCCATAGTAGTGCTTCAACCGCTGACCGTTAACCTTGAATGCTTGGTCCGAATCATTCTCAAAAATTTCCACCGCTCCATGTGGAAACACAGTTTTGACAATAAAAGGTCCAGACCATCTTGATTTCAACTTCCCAGGAAAAAGTCAGAGCCGAGAGTTGAATAACAGAACTTGTTGCCCTGGCACAAATAACTTAGGATGTAGCTTCCTATCGTGCCACCTCTTCACCTTTTCCTTATACATTTTGTTATTCTCGTACGCTTGAAGTCGAAATTCATCAAGTTCATTAAGCTGAAGAATTCTTTTCTTACCAGCTGCATCTAAATCCAGGTTCAATTTCTTCAATGCCCAGTAGGCTTTATGCTCAAGCTCCGCCGGTAGATGACATCCCTTACCGTACACCAACTGAAATGGTGACATCCCAAGTGGAGTTTTGTATGCTGTTCTGTAAGCCCAAACAGCTTCATCGAGCTTTAAAGACCAATCCTTCCTTGACGGACAAACAACCTTCTCTAGAATACGCTTTATCTCTCTGTTAGACACTTCCGCTTGACCATTTGTTTGCGGATGATAGGCAGTAGCTACTCGATGATTCACATTATAACGCTGCATCATAGAAGTGAACTTACGGTTGCAAAAATGCGATCCTTCATCACTTATGATTACCCGAGGCGTTCCAAACCTTGTGAAAATTTGCTTATGAAGAAAATTTAGTACTACCTTTGCATCATTTGTCGGTAAAGCTTTAACTTCGACCCATTTTGAGACATAATCGACTGCCAGCAAGATGTACTGATTATTGCAAGACGAGATAAAAGGCCCCATGAAATCGATTCCCCACACATCAAAGACCTCGACTTCAAGCATCACATTTAATGGCATCTCATCCTTCCTTGACAAATTTCCCACTCTTTGGCAACGATCACACCTTAAAACAAACTGATGAGCATCCTTGAACAAAGTAGGCCAGAAAAAACCTGCTTGCAGAATACGAGCTGTCATCTTCTCACCTCCATAGTGTCCACCATAAACCGTGGAATGGCAGTCTCGTAATATCCCCTCCGTCTCACAGAACGGGATACATCTCCTGATGATCTGGTCAGCTCCCTGTCTAAACAAATATGGTTCATCCCACATATACCACTTCACCTCATACAGAAACTTCTTCTTTTGAGCGGATGTCAAATTAAGAGGCATTATATTGCTGACGAGATAGTTTATAATATCTGCAAACCATGGTTCTTCCTCCTGAATTGCAAACAACTGCTCATCCGGAAAAGATTCATTGATTAACGTCCTATCTTGTGAAGTAGAATCGGGATTCTCCAACCTAGAGAGATGGTCAGCTACTTGATTCTCAGTACCTTTTCTATCTTTGATCTCTAACTCAAATTCCTGAAGTAAAAGCACCCAACGAATGAGTCTCGGCTTCGAATCCTTCTTAGAAAACCAGATAGCGAATAGGTGCATGATCAGTGAATACTGTTACTTTCGTACCAAGCAGATAAGATCGAAATTTCTCAAAGCGAAAGACTATAGCCAAAAGCTCCTTCTCAGTAGTGGTGTAGTTCAATTGGGCCCCATTTAAAGTCTTACTCGCATAGTAGACCACATGGAAGATATTTTTCTTGCGCTGTCCCAGAACTTCACCTACCGCATAATCACTCGCATCACACATCATCTCAAACGGTTCTGTCCAATCTGGTGCTGTAATAACTGGTGCAGTGATCAAACTCTTCTTGAGAGTCTCGAATGCTGCCAAACATTCATCATCAAATTTGAAAGGCACATCTTTCTCAAGCAAATTGCACAACGGCTTAGGTATCTTTGAAAAGTCCTTGATGAATCACCGATAAAAACCCGCATGACCAAGAAAACTACGGATTCCTTTCACAGAATTGGGTGGGGGAAGATTTTCAATGACTCCCACCTTGGCCTTGTCCACCTCCAGACCCTTGCTAGAGACCTTATGCCCAAGGATAATGCCTTCACGCACCATAAAATGACATTTCTCCCAATTAAGCACCAAATTAGTTTCCACGCATCTTTTGAGTACGGCGCGCAGATTATTCAAACATTCATCATATGAGTGTCCAAAGACGGAGAAGTCATCCATGAACACTTCGACGTTATTTCCAATCATGTCAGAGAATATAGCCATCATACATCTCTGAAAGGTGGCCGGAGCGCCACATAACCCAAACGAAACTCTACGAAAAGCAAATATGCCAAATGGACAAGTGAAGGTAGTCTTTTCCTGATCCTCTAGTGCAATACAAATCTGATTATACCCGGAATAACCATCCAGAAGACAAAAATACTCATGTCCCGCCAATCTGTCAAGCATTTGATCAATAAATGGAAGAGGAAAGTGATCCTTCCTTGTGGCTTTGTTCAATTTCCTATAATCCATGCATACTCTCCATCCTGTAACTGTTCGAGTAGGGATGAGCTCATTCTTTTCATTTACGACCACAGTGATACCTCCTTTCTTAGGTACACATTATACGGGGCTCACCCACGAGCTGTCAGAAATAGGATAAATGATGCCTGCATCTAGCCATTTCAGAATTTCTTTCTTTACCACCTCCTTCATGATCGGATTCAGTCTTCGTTGTTGTTCCACAGTTGGCTTACTACCTTCCTCTAACAGAATTTTATGCATACAATATGAAGGACTTATCCCCTTGATGTCTGCTATGGTCCATCCTATAGCCGATTTGAATTCTCTCAAAATCCTTAAGAGCTTGTCTTCCTCACTACCTGAAAGGTCAGCTGAAATAATAAAAGGTAACGTAGATGAATCACCTAAAAAATCATACCTCAAGTGTTCAGGTAATGGTTTGAGCTCCAAGGTAGGTGCTTCCTCTATTGATGGTTTGAGCTTCCCTTCAGCGTTCTTGAGGTCAGAAGTACCAAGAGATTCAAATGGTATGTCCAGCTTTCGCTTTCAGGGAGAAGCGTTCAGATATTGTAATTGCTCGTTGCTATCTTCATCATCACTGTCAAATTCCCCCACTAAGGCCTTTTCCAATGCATCAGACATTAGCATGTGCTCGAGTTCCGAAGTAACCGCGGAATCAATCACATCCACTTTTAAGCACTCCTCATCTTCTGTAGGGAATTTCATTGCCTTGAATACGTTGAAGGTCACATCCTGATCTTGGACCCGCATAGTAAGTTCCCCTTTTTGCACATCTATCAAGGTACGGCCAGTAGCCAAGAAAGGCCTCCCCAAGATTATGGGAATCTTCTTATCTTCCTCAAAATCCAGAATAACGAAATCTGCAGGGAAGAAGAGCTTATCCACCTTGACGAGCACATCCTCAACTATGCCCCTTGGGTAAGTAATGGAACGGTCAGCCAATTATAGCGACATGTATGTGGGTTTTGGATCAGGCAGATCCAGCTTTTTAAAGATCGACAAAGGCATTAGATTAATGCTTGCTCCCAAATCACAAAGGCACTTGTCAAAAGTTAGATTGCCAATGGTGCAAGGAATAGTGAAGCTTCCTGGATCTTTCAGTTTTGGCGGTAACTTTTGCTGCAGAACAGCGCTGCATTCTTCCGTGAGAGCAACGGTTTCAAGGTCATCCAGTTTCACCTTCCTTGAAAGAATAGTCTTCATAAACTTCGCATAACTAGGCATCTGTTCCAGAGCCTCAGCGAAAGGTATATTGATGTGAAGTTTCTTGAACACCTCCAGAAACTTCCCGAACTGTCTATCCAGCTTTTGTTGCTGCAATCTCTTAGGAAAAGGTGGTGGAGGATAGAGCTGTTTCTCCCCTGTATTAGCCTCAAGCAGAGTGTGTTCAACAGTAGTCTTCCTTGGTTCCGCCGCTTTCTCCTTTTGCTTAGATTCTTCATCTCTAACTTCAGCTTCGACTTCTTTTGCTTTTTCAGCATCAGCTACTTTTCCAGACCTTAAGGTAATAGCCTTGACTTGCTCTTTAGCTTCCTTCCTGCCGGGTACTTCCGTGTCACTGGGAAGAGTGCCAGGTTGACGATTGAGCACTGCATTGGCTAATTGACCGATTTGATTTTCCAAGGTCTTGATAGAAACCGCCTGACTCTTGCACAACAGCTTAAGTTCCTCAAAATCAGCACTAGTAGGTGCGGCTGCACTTCCCTGTTGAGGATATGATTGCCTTGTAGCATACTGCTGTGGTTGCTGGAATCCAGGTGGGTTAAACTGTTTACTCACTCCTTGCTGATATGTTGGCTGAATCGCATTCTGATTATTCCCCCAGCTGAAATTTGGATGATTTCTGTTATTAGGATGATAGGTCGCTGGCATAGGTTGTTGTTGTCGCTGATAATTATTCACATACTGAACAGATTCGTTGACAAGAGAACACTGATCTGTAGCATGAGAACCTGCACAAAGCTCACAAACCATAGCTATTTGATTAACTCCATACGTAGCCAGAGAATCGACCTTCATTGATAGCGCTTGGAGCTGGGCTGCAATAGCGGTGGCTGCATCAACTTCCAGAATACCTGCTACCTTGCCTGACGTCATCCTCTGAGTTGGGTTTTGATGCTCATTTGCAGCCATCGTCTCTATAAGATTATACGCCTCAGTATAGCTTTTAGCCCATAAGGCGCTTCCAGCTGCTGCATCGAGCATGGGCTGAGATTGGGCCCCCAAACCATTATAGAAACCAGTGATCACCATCCAATCCGGCATTCCATGATGTGGACATTTTCTCAACATTTCCTTGTAGCGTTCCCAAGCCTCGCACATAGATTCTGTAGGTTGCTGCGCAAACTGAGTAAGAGCACTCCTCATAGCAGCAGTCTTTGCCATTGGATAAAACTTCACCAGAAACTTTTGCGCAAGATCTTGCCACGTAGTGATGGACCCAGCTGGTTCAGAATGTAACTAGTCTTTAGCCTTATCCCTCAGTGAGAATGGAAAAGCCTCAACTTGATAGCCTCATCAGTCACGCCATTATACTTAAAAGTGCTGCAGATCTCGACAAAATTTCTTATGTGCATGTTGGGGTCTTCAGTTGCCGCTCCTCCAAAAGAAACAGAATTCTGCACCATCTGAATAGTGCCCGGCTTGATTTCAAAGGTGTTAGCTTGAATAGCCGGATGAAGGATGTTTGACTGAATATCATCAATTTTAGGCCGAGAAAAATCCATAAGAGCTGGATCAGCTTGAACAATACGATCTCCCATATTTACTGGTTCTTTCTGCTCAGCTCCTGAATCCGAATCTTCAAAATCTAACTTCTCCGGAATATCAAGAACTTCGTCTGTCTCCTCAGCTGTATCTAAAGTCCTCTTGCGAGCACGAGAACGAGTTTGCATAAACGCTTGCTAAAGTACCTGAAACACAACCGAAAAGAGTAAGTAACTATTACGTCCTAATCACTGAGTCCTAATGACCAATGATGGTAAGTACATAAACTAAACAAATACGCCGAGTCCCCGGCAGCGGGGCCAAAAACTTGTTAGGGCGAAAACACGCGCTAATATTCACGCAAGTATACGCGTTCGCAAGTAATATAGAATACTTTCTAGTTCGTTCCCTCAGAGACTCAGACTAATTTATTGTCTAATTAAACTCACTCACCAATGTATGATTACTTCTCAATGTTAAGATAATAACACTTAAAATTGTTGATCAAATATTAACTATAATTAACTACTTAATTAACCACTTAATTAACACTTCAAATTATCAATAATAAAACACTCATGAGATCACAACTTCATTATTACTTCCTTCTATAGCCATTGTTATTACCTTTAGCATGCGACAGTGATGATATTAATCGAATAACACAAAACTGATAAAAGCCAACTTTCATTGTACTAATACCATTCTACCAAACATCCACAATTAAGATAGAAGTTGAATAGTCATCAATTATGTTGAGTTCCTATATGTCTACAGAAATTGACAACACAACGATTTAAGCACAAGTTATTTCTTTTGATTACATAGGGCAAATAAAACTGTTAGAGTTACCCACTAATCATGCACAACGTACATGAACCTATGCTAGCATGGCAAGTTCTAAATCTCAAGATCCACCGTCACTTCACAAGAGATTAACACCCTATCTTATATGTTCGCGACGCACATAAGACGAATACGCACAACCAATACTAGATATCATGCAATCATCACACACTAAAGTATTAAACAATTAACTAAAGAATTCAATAATAAATCCGTTGTAACCCCATGATCACGATTAGCCCATAATAGAACTTATCGCCATCATGGGTTCATATGAAATCATGACAAATAACATAAGAAAATAATAACTACACTAATTATATTAAAACCGAGTACGTCACAAGAGTAAATAAGTCAAAGCAAGAAAACTAGCATCCAACGTTACAATGAAACAAGAATCACAAGAATATATGCTTCCTCTTCGTTGCGGTGTGCTAAATCGGTCTTCTTCCTTATCTCCTTTGCTTCTTGCGTAAAACACAATCTAAAACATAATCTCCTTCATACTCCCTATGAAAACGTCTCAAATCTACCTATATAATAGTCCCATAAAACTCAGATTACATAGAAGTTGGAAGCCACACAGAAGTAGAAGTCTAAAATAATTCAGCTTTTTCTCCGACCTTGCGCGGCCGCTCAGCATTTCTGCGCGGGCGCGCAGGCTGCTGCGCGGCCGCTCAGCATCGCTGCGCGGGCGCGCAGGACCCTACTGGAAAAATTCCAAGCTTGCTCCGTTTCTTCGCCGTAATCTTCCCATTCCTTTCCTCTCGCAATGGTGAACACATACCAAGGCTTATTCTTGATGATTCCTCCACCGAAATGCAACTAATACCCTAAAATGCATAAACACTAGAAAAACGCATCAAATACACAAAATACTTGATTTCAGGACACCAATTTAAGCCATTTTAAGACGTTCTAAGTGGTATAAAATGCCACTTATCACCTTTCTTCTTGTAAAACCTCTAAGGTTATCCTTGAATCGTTCCTCCTGTATTCCCTAGATACAGGGCATATCAAAATACCATATACTAATACTAGAATCATTGTCTATATACTTTTGAAAAATTTCTCCACTAATTCTTTAAAGATTGTTGTTTCCTTAATTCTTTCCAATTCATACTGTCAAAACTCATACTATCCCTATTAAGGGTGGAATGCCAACCTTTATGCATTTCCCTAGGATTCATTTTAAGTTACCGATGTTCTATCTTTAATGCCACCTTTAAAAAGGTACATGCATCCTTCCATGGATAAATCAAGTCATATATCCCTGATAAGGGTGTCTTATTCAATCATTCCCACCTCGATAGTATATGCCTAATTTCACAATAACATCTGTATACAAAATGAGGTTAATCAAAATGGCCTCCAAAAGATAACAATGGTTATCCGCTTTTCTTGCCTAATCTGGTAACGATAACAAGGATGTTCTGGAAGATATTGGTCGTGTTCAACATGAACTTCTTCTTAATAATTCCTTATTTACTTTTGTTGTTTATCTCAACAGTCATCTCAATGTTGGGATATCTTTCATACCTGGCGTCTCCCTTTCTGGGTATCAAGCCACCGGTCTTACACTTCACATTCTTGAAGGTCACTTCCTTCATCCAATTTTCCTAATTTCTTACTTCCTTGTCTCCTCAGTCTATCCGCGTCTCATTATTTATCCTTCGAACTATCTCAAGGTTTCCTCGAATCCTCCCAACTTACAGGAGATAAAATATATGTATCTCTTATGCCTTCAACCATCAATTTTAACCCATGGTGAATCACCCTCATCCTGACGAATGCATACTTTTCTATTTCTATTGCTACGAGTCTTTAGGGTTTCCTCATACCCAACTCCCTTATCATACCTCAAACTCTATTGCCTTTATATTCCTTTCCACTTCAGTTTCTTTTTATTTTCCTTTCTCTTATCATTATTTCATGAACCAACACAACATAAGCATTGATTTCAGACATCCCGTCATTCTGGATTCGTGTCCTCAGAACGAATCTTGACAACTTTTACAACTTAGATTCATAATTCATCATACTCGTGTGCCTTTGTTCTGGCTTTAAAGCTTTTACACTATCTTCATAACCTTGGGAAGTACTTTCCTGAAAACAATTGACTAAACTTAAATCAGTTTATTATAATCTCTTGCTCCGTGCCTTCCTTGGCCTTTCACCAGCGGGTGGCCTCTCTCTTAGGAGGGTAAGTGATAAAACAGTCTTTTGTGATTCGTCAATCATTTAGAATCTCAAATGATTCCTATATTTCCTTTAGCCAGGCTCTTGCCTCGACTGGGTCAGCTTGTTCCTTGGAACTCTAAGGGCTTAGCGACTTAAAGGTCCTGAAAGAATTTTTCACCGCATTGTTTCCTCAAGGTGGTGGTTGGGGATAATAGTCTAAGTTCTGTCTAGACAGGTCCATGAATTGCCGTATAAGAGTACCGTCTCGGGTCTCCTTTCCTTACTCGTCTTTCTGTTTCCTTAGTTTGAAATGTTTCATCCTTCTCCCATACTTGGGGTTATCTTATACGTTAAAATCCTTGTTTTCCACTCTATTATGTTATGGGTTCTTTCTTTCTTGATGGCAACCTCCCTGACTATCACATTCAGGGTTTGCCCTAAATCTTATTCCTCAAACTATGGCTCTCATCTAAGTTCTCATCCTTAAGCTCTTGAACTTTCGGAATCCAAATTCTATAGGAATACCTTATTATTCCCTTATCATCTTTCTCGGTATTAATCTCATATTTATTTGTTGGCTCTCTGCCTTCATTCATCACCTTTTTCTGGCACAATATGCTCTTTTCCAATAATTCGGGCTGTATTGCAATCTCAAACAGCTTTTCGGTACCGGCTCCGGTTACCTTCACTTCTATTTCCATTTTCTCAAAATCTCTTTTAAACTCTTCTAAAGACATTATCATCTTGGGTCACTCCTTTTTACTAAGGGCATCAGCCACCACATTGGCTTTCCCCGAATGATAAAGAATCTCATAATCGTAATCCTTGATTAGCTCTAACCGCCTCCTCTGGCGTATGTTGAGCTCTTTCTACGTGAATATGTACTAGAGCACTTATGGCTTAGGTAATTCTCGCATTCTCTCCATACAAGTAGTGCCTCCAATCTTTAGGACAAACTATTGCCACGAGCCCAAGCTCATGGGTGGGGATATCGAATTTTATATTCCCTTAATTGTCTTGACGCATACGCGATTACCTTGTTGTGCTGTATAAGAAGCACCCTAATTCCTTATGCGAAGCGTCACTACACATCACAAAATCTCCTTTTCCATCCGGCAACGCCATCATAGGGGTCGTCACCAATCTTTGCTTCAGTTCTTGAAAGTTGTTCTCGTATTTCTCCATCCATTCAACTTCTCAGTCTTACGAGTAAGCCGCGTTAAAGGGGGCTACTATCTTTACAAACTTGAACGAACCTCCGGTAGTGACCGACCAATCCTACCTCCGGTAGTCGACCTAACCATGGTCATCAATTCGTCAGTGGTCCTTTATTCATTCTTATCAGGATCCTCCATAGGATTCTCCTCAGCAACTGTCCCTTCTAGGACAACATCCTCAACCGCTACATCCTCAATATGAACATCATCCGATCCCGCGTTAGGACGCTCTATCGGATCCATTATCTGATCTCCAATAACTTAATAAAACATCATCGCGTTGTTGCTCCTTAACCTCAGGGTTCGGAGTCCCGCTACCATATATGATAACGAACTACGCTTCTATCACGATATTTATAAGGGTTCCCATAAGGGTTTTAACTGTCAGTACTACGTTAGGTAGTCCGACTATGAACTTGGCAAGAGTTCTTATTATCTTAGTGAACTTATTATCTTAATGTCACATCATCTCTGAGGTTTATAATGCTTCACTCTGATACCACTTCTGTAACACCCCCAAATCCGGGGTCGGGGATCCGGGTTGTCACGAGTTCCATTTCCCTTAACAACACCCAATCTTAATAAATAATCAACTACTCTGTACGGTGACCCCACCATTAAACACACACACCACAAGTTATAGCCTTAGAGATGAATATCCAAAAATAATCACAAGTCGTTTTATTCCACAATTACATGCCAATACACCTTAAACAGGTTTCTGAATAAATTTGCATTTCTTTGCCATTATTACAATTCATAAATATACATAATCTGGTACATCAAAAGTTGAAAGCCTAGCCTATTGGTAGTTCCTATCTCAGCTACAGCGACATCAATGCCTATAGGAAACTGCGGAACGTTTCCTATCCGCTCGCGAATTGGGAGCTTGGTCCTATTCATCTTGTCTATCTGATGTTGTGTGATGAAAGAAGAAAGCAAGGGTGAGCAACAAGCCCACCAAAATAATATGTATAATGATTAACAATATATGAGCCTTCTCATAGTACTCATGAAAGTCTTGGTCAAAAGAAATGAACCAAGTTGATATCTTAATGCGATGAAGTCGCAAAATATTCAGTATATATATATATACTTTTCAAATATGGGAAGTCCTCTTCCATGCATAATACACACAGAGTTCCCATGTATTACTGTATAAAAATATCGTTGCAAGGTGATCTCATATATCTAACCTTGTCTCAACGTTTTTCTGAAAATCTTTGTCATGCATAAGATAATCATTTACTAGATATAAGTTTAAAAGATGAAGTTACAAGATGCTCCAATATACTTATATCTTTTCCAAATACTACTTGAACTACCACCGTTCAAGTTATAATTAGTTTCAAAAGTTCATCACACTGATGAGACTACAAGATAAGACTTGAATAGATTCAATCTTTGAAATATTTTGAAGGAAATGAAGTTATGATATACCTCATTAAGTCCCGATATATATATGTACACCTATATATATACATACGTTTCCTGAAAACCTCTGTCATGTAAAGTATGAACAGAATTGCAATATCCAATAAATTTGGAAAGGAAAGAATTTTGGCATAAACCTGATATCTTGCTGATCAGGCAAAGATACCAATAAGTAACCTTTTCTACTAGTAGATGGATGAATCCCCCACCGGTCATCACCCTGGCCACATAAGGACCTTGTGCTGGACCGCCACCCGGCCTCTTACGCGTTGATGGACTGCCACCCAGCCACTTACACTTTGATAGACCGTACCCCGGCCTGTCGCTTATGCCGACTCAATTAGATAGGCTTACTTCCCGAACGTTGGGTAAGTAATCAATTCATTAGTTTTCTCAAAACAGCAACCACGTTGTGAATGTAAAATGCACCACAGAGCTGGATCCCCCAGGTTTTGAGCGAGTATTTAAATCCCCTTTGAAAGGAAGATCTTAAATATAAAAAAATGAGTTTCGGGGTCCACTCTAACTTTAAAAATCATTTTGAAGACTCGAAAACATTTTTAAGAATGTTTGGAGTACTGCTGATTTATTAAAATAAATCAGTCCCGATATATTAGAAAATATCTGAATATTATTATTTAAATAATATTCTCATAAAGATAATCCTTATAAAAATAATTGAAGTAGAAGTTTTAAAACTTATACTTGAAATGGATATTAAATAACCAAAGATATACTTATATGAAAGTACTATCTTTATTTGAATAATCGAAAATAAGTTTGATTATTGACACCTTATTCTTTAATTAAATAAAGAATATATTTCAGTAATAAGCGGAGTCATAATACCTCGAATGAATATTATAAATAATATTCATTAAATAAAATAAAGGAGTTATACATCCTCAAATGAATATTCAAATAATATTCAATTAATCAAATAAAAGGAGTCATAAGCCCTCGAATGAATATTCGAAATAAAATTCAATAAATAATATAAAGTTATCGAATAACCCTTATTCGATTAAAAGTTATGAAAAATATAACCATATATATATAAATATATATATATAAAATCTACTCGGGATCCTCGACTCCCGGTTTTAGAAAATGTTTTCACCTTTGGGTCCCTATACTAAGGGTATATGCAAATTACCGTTATTCTCTAGCATAGGTATTATCAACTGAACCAACAGATATATATGGCAAGAATACGAAACAGGCATGCATATATACCATATCACATGCTACAATATATCGCAAGAATTTGCTAATAACAAATATGCATTTATCGCAAGATCATGCATATACACATATACATCACCACAACAGTTATAACGGGTAGAAAACTTGCCTGAGCGACTGGGGGTTACGAATGGCTCGGGACGAGTCTGGTAACCTATAAGCAACAAGTAAGTTGGAATTAAACCAAAGTCACTTGTAAATCTATACTCTAACCAACTCAGACTCTAACGCTCGTTTTGCGCATACTGATTCTCTTAAGTCACTCGAGTACCCTCGGCTCCACCATTTTTAATAATTTAACCATTATGAGTTTTAAGGCGATTCCTTCGCGAGTATCTTACCAACTTCCTATTACACCTTACATAAATGTTTCATACTTCAATTAGTCCTTTAAGGTCTTTAACCTATGTTTCAAAGTAAGGCGAGGGGAAAAGTTTCGTTCGCGAAACGCCATTACTTGAAACGGTCGTTTCTCCTAAACCGTGCATCGGAATCGAACGAACTACATATCAAAACGAAGCTCGTAACATGAACTATCTAAACATGGCAATGGTCATAATCTAGCAGGGTGTTCTCGGGTAAAAATTTTATGAACAAAAGCAGTCTAAAGTAAATCGGACATTACGACGGCTATGTTTACGCGATTTCCCAAATTTAAACCATTCCAAAACCATCACAATTCAACCCCAATTCACAACCAAATCAAACCTCAATCCAAAATACATTACAATAGCCCCAAACCAACTCATTATAATCCATTTATTTACTCCTAAAACTTGAATTTAAACTATACTTAAGTTCTTTTAACCAAAACAACAAGATTCACCATTCCATTTCACTACCACTCCAACCCAAACTCTAAACCACAAGCATTAAGCTACTATATCATCATAACAATCAAAATCATCTTATTATACAAAGGAATCTAGGGTTTGGAGATGATATACCTTCCTTGAAGTGGTGGGAGTAGCTAGGAAGCCTTAGGAAGCCTTGAGGAGTCTTAGGAAAGCTTGGATCTTAAAGGAAAAACAAGAAAATCAAGTTAAAATTCTTGAAGTCACTATTCATTGTCTTCTTCATTGATTTCTTGAAGAAGATTGAGAAAGAATTGAAGGCTTAAACTCATAATATAGCCATAACTATGCATAAGGATGACTAGGGAATTATCTTACCAATTTAGGAAGCCTTGATCTTGAGTTTTGAAAATTCTAGCTTCTTGAAAATGAAAAAGCCGAGAGTAAAGCTTGGAGAAGATGAAATGTTTTGTGTTTTTGTTTTGATTTGTTTTGGTTGGTTGAATATTTGATTTGTTTTAGGTTAATTACCAAATTAACCTTGGTTTTGTGTGGTTAATATTCCACCACATTTCCTTCCTTCCCATGTCATGCTTATGTCATGCTATGATGTCATCTTTCCCTCCTTGTCCTCTTCTCATTGGTTGGGTGACATCATCCTCTCTAATCCCTTTGATTAACTTCCTAATTGTTTGCCTAATGACCGCTGATCTGTTACACGGTTCGCTTAACTTTCGTTTTCGTTTATCGTTTGAGGGATCATACCCGGGATCTTATTACTTAGGTTCCCTTAACCTTTGTCAATATATTGTATTCCTTTTATGATCCTCTCTTATAATCCTTTAATTTAAATCATTTTTATCCTGTTACCTTATACTCAATTCTTTCCGTATCTAGTGGATTTCCGAGAAAAATCAAAGTGTTCGGAATTGGATTCTGACGATCTTTACATACACTTATATACCACATAGAGTACTAATAATATCCCAGAAGATCAATAACAGAACCCCTACATAGTGTGGCATGAAAAGTTTTCTCATTCAGCATAATCTACAAAATCACTATTCATAAGGGTTTCAAAAATTTCCAAAAATTGGGGTTATTACATACCCAATGGCTATCGGAACGTCGATCGGTTATATGTAGCTATTTTGTACAAAACCTGATTATGTGTTGCGATGGAATACTTTGCGAAATCGACAACCCTACTTCCATAAAAGGACAAATATACCTATTTTATGAAAACGAACACCGAACCGGTTTTTGAAGACGTGAGCCCTGATTGATACGTGTATTATTATATTGAGAATGTTACAAGTCGGGCTTGTTAACGTATGGATAGATTGTTAGTGAGGATAGTCAAGCATATTCGGACGTCTAATTTAGGGTATTTTGGTTCCTGTAGGTTCCAGTTGAAATCCTTAGCATCCCGGTCAGTGCAAAGCCAGTCAGAAATTAGTGTTAATGCGTATTAAGGCAAGTACCCCTGTCCATATATGTATGGTTCAGCATATATGAATATAATGTTGTTTTATTCTCGTAGTGGAACAGAACGATTTAAGTTACGTATCCCCTGGGTTTCAAATTGTTTTGTTAACTGGTGTTTTGGGGGAAAAGTAACTTCTGAAAATGCCTATCTCTAAATTTTGAATAAAATGAAAATGTTTTGGAAAATATGTTGTGTTATAACTGTTTTGACAAGAGATAGGTAAGTGATTTGGAAAACTGGATAAAAATGATCAGATAATTGGATGAGTGTGCGCAGAAGGCCCGTAACGGCCTGGAAGTTAGCGTAAGAGGCGAAGTGGTTGTGTACCCTGTTATAACCACCAGCCCAGCGTGACAGAGACCTAGCTAGTCTCTGAGTTCCGGAACAAGTTTCATAGGATAGCCTGATCAGCTGTCTCACCAGGGATCATCCAATGCTTTTATATCTGAGCAAGCGATTTTGAGGTTCCCGGAGAGGAACAAGTTTTATAGGTCCTGTGATGGGGCAAGTTTTATGGTTTCCGTAACGGAACAGTTAGTTTTATAGGTCCTGCGATGGGACGAATGATTTGAAAATGGAAGTAGCATGCTAAAATTTAACCCTACTATTTACACAGCACTATTAATAAAATGTTTAGAGAGCATGCTAGCTATTAAAGATCCAGTTTATCAGTGTTTATCTGTTTACACTTGTTTTACTTGTTTTCTACTAACAAGTTATAATTTCTGTTCCTACAATTGTTTATTATAAACTGTTTTAGTTAGTATTCATATAGTGGTACTGCTGAGCGGTTGGACGCTCACTCTTGCAAATGTGTTGGTATATTTCCGCATTTCAGATGCCTAGGGGATGTTGCTGTTTTGCTAAGGGCCAGTTTCCAATTCCTCCTGTGTCGAGCTCCTCTGATTAAGTTGTGTCTGGTGAAGTGTGGTCTGTGAGTTGCTGTAGAAAGAATAACAGTCATGACAGGTTATTGAATTAGTTGGTTTGTAATAAGTTTGTAACCTAAATTATACTTGAAGCTGGAAAAGATCTTGTGGAAGAGTTGTTTATATTGAAATAAAGTAAGTAGTTGTATTATAATTATAGTTTCATTTTGTTAGTGACGTCAACTCCTGACCCGGGGTTGAGACCGTCACACTTTTTGTACATCAATCATAGTTCGACCAGTAGCTAAGAATGGTCTCCCCAAGATAATGGAAATCTTCTTATCCTCCTCAAAGTCAAGAATTACAAAGTCAGCAGGGAAGATGAGTTTATCTACCTTGACCAAGACATCCTCCACTATACCTTGTGGTTAAGCGATGGAACGGTCAGCTAGTTGCAATGACATGTATGTTGGTTTCGGATCAGGCATACCAAGCTTCTTGAAGATAGATAAGGGCATCAGATTGATGCTAGCTCCTAAATCACATAAACACTTGTCGAACGACAAGTTTCTGATGGTGCAAGGAATAGTGAAGCTTCCAGGATCTTTAAGCTTAGGAGGCAACTTATGTTGTAGCACAGAACTGCATTCCTCCGTTAGAGCAACGGTCTCTAAGTCATCGAGCTTCACTTTCCGAGAGAGAATAGCTTTCATAAACCTCGCATAGCTAGGCATCTTTTCAAGAGTTTCAGCGAAAGGTATGTTGATATGAAGTTTCTTGAACACCTCCAAAAACTTCACAAACTGCTTATCCAGCTTTTTCTTCTGCAGCCTCTTAGGAAAAGGAGGTGGAGAATAGATCTGTTTCTCCCCTGTATTACCCTCAGGAGGAGTGTGTTCCATAGTAGTCTTCCCTGATTCCACTTCTGCTTCCTTCTGCACTTCTTCTTCAGCCACAACTGTATTTTCTGAAACTTGAGATTTTTCAGGCTCTTCGTCTTGCTGAATTTGGGGGCTTGCGACCTTTCCAGACCTTAAGGTGATGGCGTCCACCTGTTCTTCAACTTCCCTCTTTCCTGGATTTGTTTCTGTATCACTAGGAAGCGTTCCCAGTGGTCGATTCAATAAGGCATTAGCAATTTACCCTATTTGGTTCTCCAGAGTCTTGATAGAAATAGTCTGGCTTTGGCATATAAGAGCCTGGTTTTTGCACATAAGCCGCAACTCCTCCAATTCAGAATTTTCATTCGAAGATAGACATGCACCAAGAGTTTGTTGTTTTAGTGTAATTTATTGTTGAAAACCAGGAGGTTTGAATAGCTTATTTCCAAACTGCTGGAACGGATGTTTCCTCGCATTCTGATTGTTGCTCCAGCTGAAGTTAGGATGATTCTAGTTGTCAGGATGATAAGTGTCTGGAACTGGTTGCTGCGATCTCTGAAAATTGCTCACAAACTGAGCCTAGTCACTAGATATAGCGCATTGCTCCGTCACATGCGGACCTGCACACAGCTCACAAACACTAATTATCTGTTTAACGCCATAGTTAGCCTTTAGTTGAGCAGTGATAGCCGTAGCTGTATCCACTTCAAGAACTCCTGCTACCTTGCCCTGTGGACATCTCTGGGTTGGATACTGATATTCATTAGCAGCCATCAGTTCAATTAGATCATAAGCTTCCTCATAGCTCTTTGCCCATAATGCTCCGCCTGATGCTGCATCGAGCATGGGTCTGGACTGTGCTCCCAACCCATTGTAAAAATAATTGATGATCATCCAATCAGGCATTCCATGATGAGGACACTTCCTAAGCATCTCCTTGTAGCGATCCCAAGCTTCACATAGCGATTCTTCCGTTTGCTGCACAAATTGAGTAATAGCATTTCTGAGTGCAGCTGTCTTCGCCATATGGAAGAATTTAGTAAGAAACTTCTCAGCAAGATCTTCCCAAGTAGTAATCGAACTAGCTGATAGAGAGTGTAATCAGCTCTTAGCCTTGTCCCTCAGAGAGAATGGGAACAGTCTCAGCTTCACAGCATCTTCAGAAACACCGTTGAACTTGAAGGTGTCGTAGATCTCAATGAAATCCTTAATGTGTATATTGGGATCTTCAGTTGGAGAACCCCCAAACTGGATTGAATTCTGCACCCATTGAATTATGCCAGGCTTGATCTCAAAGGTATTAGCTATGATAGTTGGCCGGACAATGCTAGATTGAATGTCATTGATCTTGGGTTGAGAAAAATCCATCAAGGCTTTTGTTCGTGCTGTTGGATCTCCCATTGTAATGAGTACCTGAAACACAAACAAATAAACCGTGAAAGTAAAAGAATCTGAGTCAGTGAACTTTAACGACCACTGATGACAAGCGCATAAACTAAAAATTAACACCGAGTCCCCGGCAGCGGCGCCAAAAACTTGTTAGGGCGAAAACACTCGCTAATATTCACGCAAGTATACGCGTTCGCAAGTAGTATAAGATATAAACCAGATTCGTTCCCACAGAGACTGGTTTAGGTTAAGTTCAATTTATGCACATATGCAATAATGTACGGTTATCGCTCAATGCTAAGACAAATAACAAATTGGGTTTTGATTAAACTAAGAGATTATACTAAATAACATTAACTAAGAAAATTGAGGTTGAATTACTATATATGACAAACATGGGATTCTAACTTCATTAAATACTTCATTCAATAGTCTTATTATTCTTAACCTTAGCATGTAATGGTGATGACACTAATCAGATAACACGAAACTAGTAAGCGCAAACTTTCGTTGTACGAATACCCTACTACCAAGCATCCACAAAAGAGATAGAAGTTGAGTGGACACCAATTATGCTTAATCCTTATATGTCTATAAGAATTGAAAACAAAATGGTTTAATGCGCAAGTTATCTATCGTGATTACATAGGGCAAGTAAGATGGTTAAAATTACCTACGAATCATGCATAACAAATACATGAACCTATGCTAGCATGGCAAGTTCTAAATCTCTAAATTCGCTGTCACTTCAGAAGAGATTAACACAATTTTTTTATATGTTAGCTACGCACATAAGATGAATAAGCACAACCAATACTAGGATATCATACAATCACCACACACCAAGATATCGAAACAAATTAATTACTGAAATCCATAAGTAAATCCGCTAGAATCCCATGATAACGATTAGCCCATAATTGAACTCATCGTCATCATGGGTTTCAATGAAAGCATGGTATAAAACAAGGTCTTAATAAACTGAATAATAATCAAAGTACGAATAAAAAAAGGTCTAGGTTCAACAAGAATGAAAACGAGCATCCAAAGTTACAACTATTTTAAAAGAATCACAAGTAGAAAACAAGATCTTCTTTCTCGGAGTTGTTTTGTGCTTCTAGGTCTTCTCCTTGATGAAAACCCTTTTTTTAAGTATATATAAGCCCCTACTGGACCTGTACCCTTAAAATTATCAAATTCCACTCAAAAAGGCTTTTTTAGCGAAATCATCGAAATCAGCCGCGCATCAGCATGCGGTCGTGTGTGGGTCTGACGCGGCCGCGTGTCGGCATGCGGTCGTGTGCACTTCTGACGCGGGCGCGTGGGCGGCTTCTGGAAAATTCTGATGAATCTTATTTTGGCCATAACTTGAGTTCTACTCGTCAGAATTAGGCGATTCAACTGCCCACGCGAAGCTAACGAGATTCTCTACAACTTGACAATGGTCTTGGCTTCTAAATCTGATCACTTTTCATCATATTTCCTTTAAAAGCTCCTTTCTTCATTTAACTGATACCTGAAATACAATAACACAAAAACACATCAAAATACGAACAACTTGGGTCCAAAACACCAATTTAAACTAGTAATAAAGCGTTCCAAGTGGATATAAAATCCACTTATCGTCCATTATAAAATTAAACTGTACATTTTGGCTAAATAGTTGTTTTGATAGAGATTGATTTCGTTCAATATTAGTTGAAAAAGAGGAAATGTACTTACTCAATTGATTCTTCAGAAACCTACTTTTACGACACACCTTGGGATTTTCTGTAAACTTTTAGAGTCAATATAAGTGGATTGTTGATACCTACATTTTGGCTATAATTAGAAGAGTCTTAAAAGCATGTATTTTCCTAAAAAATCTTGTGTTGACACCAATGAATGTTATTGTTGATAGAGTTTGGACACTTGTTAGATCATTTCACAGATTTTATGGGCATATCTTCTGTAAACCCTTAGAAGATAACACTCCTCTTGTATAGATCGTCTATGAGTTTAACGGGTTGGTAAACCTAAAATTTCCCGTCACGCCTACGAAAAGGAGTATAGGACTTTTCTTAGTTATCATTTTTCTCTTTGATTTTTCTCGAGGACGAGCAAAAGATAGGTGTTGGGGCATTTGATAAGTCCATATTCAGCATCTTTTTAATACCTATTTTATGTTCGTCTACGTAATTTTATTAATAAATAAATTCTTTTATTTTATTTTGTAGGAAAATAATAAAATCAGAATTTGAGCTGGAAAAAGTGCAAATAAGGAAGATTCTTGAAGTCAAAGGAATTGGAAGATAAATAGAATACTTGTTGGAGAAGAAAAAGGAATACAAGGAGATACTTTTAGAATCCTACTTCTAATCAAATGCCCAAACCCCTAAAATTTTCCCTATAAATATCGGGCTCCTTTCTTGTATTTGAGACACCTATAATTTGTAGCTTGCTTGTTTCGAATCTTTAATATTTTATTTATACAAGTTAGTGTTAATTTCTCGTATTTCTCGGCTTTAATTTTGTTCAAGTTGATCGTTCTTTATCATGCGCGTCTACTTTGTTTTCGCTCTCTACTTGTTTATTGTCTCACTTATGTCTCGATTATCAACTTCGGTGTCTAGTTCAGTTGCATGATTTCGTGTATTACATTCGTGTATTACATTCACATATTTAAGTTAGATTACAAGATTTAGTTTATTAAGATTAAACTTAATTTCTACCATCTGTTTAACATTCAAGTGCAAGTTTCTTTTCTATAATATTATTATTACTTAGGTGCATGTATTAATATATTATATATTGTTTATTTTACTTAATCTAATAAAATTATGCGTAGCTAAATCTCTTGCCCAAGATAAAGATGAAGTTAATTTAATTATTTTTTATATCTCCTTGTTTCTATTTATTGATTCTCATAATTTTTCTTGGTGCTTAATTGTTTAATTGAAAAGGTGATTTTGATATATTATTATTACCAGATATATTTTTCATAGTCTATGCTTACTCCTTGAAGTTTTGATAGTTTATTGTTATATAACACGTTTCACAGTATATGTTTGTCTCGTTAATTAATATGTATTTGTGAAGAAAAGAGAATTAATTTTAGGGCGGGTTGATATTAATTGTAATTGATTAACAGATTAGAATTCCTAGGTTTTCCATATTATTTGTTATATTTGCTAATTAGGTTAATTAAAACTGCTCTCCAATATTATTGTCTAGTTCGTCTGATTTAAATATTAGGGTTTTGAAGATTCGTTAATCTTTGTGGATCAACCTGTATTTGCTACAATTAACCACTATACACTTGCAGTTATTATATTTTTACACATCATCATGCATTATATTATTGGTCAATATCTCTTAAATGAAATTGACCCCTCGGGCATACATATGAGCCACATCAATAAAAAGAGGGGCATACATATGAGCCCCATCAATAAAAAGACGCTATGTATTATTTAAAAATAAATTTGGGTTTCATTTCGGGACACGTAGTATTGCTCATAAAAGGGAAATTAAACTTCCTTAAGGGTTGGTCAAACTGATCAAACCAACCTCCCCACTCCCTTTTTGACCCATTAAATCGATTAAAAAAATACTCGATACTTGATTGAATTAAAAAAATTTCAAACCACGTTAAATAGGTTGTGTACGTATTCAAGATTTTTTCGATCAAATCAACTCAACCCAATTTAACTTTAAGCCTTGTTTAATATTTAAATATAATCTAGATATTGTATACAATTGTTCATTATACAATATAATATATTTTATTTATTATTACATTTTGTTTATGTGCATATGATTTACGACATTATACACTTCACTAAAATTTCAATGTTAATCAAATTTAAATAATAGTATTGTATAATTATAAGTTATACGTATTTTATTTTATTTAAAAATTAAAATTAGTGATGATATATAATATTGAAAACCAACCCAACCTGACTCAAACCTATGTACTACGGGTAGGGTTGGGTTATGATATTTTAGTTTACGAGTTTGGTTGAAATATTTAAAATCACTTTAATTAGGTTGGATTGTAAAACCTAAAAACGTTTTCAAATTTGTCAACGTAACCCGTAAAGGGTGAAAAACCAAAATAACCACCATTTGTGAGCTTAGTGCCCAAAATATCATTTGACGGCTTAATGCCCAAAATACCATTTGGCGAGACGGAGTGCCCAAATTAGTGCCCAAAATACCATTTATCTGACATGTGTATTCAGTTTTTTATTTTTAGTGAATACGCGTGTCTGACATGCGTATTCCTTGTTTTTCAAAAACTGAATTCGCATATCACACATGCGTATTCTTTACAAAAAAAAAATGAAGGTTGTATACATACTGTTATAATGCGTAATATGTCGGTATTTTGGACAGTCCACGCGCATCTGGGTATTTTGGGTAGCTACAACTGGAAAATGGGGTATTCTGGGTATCCCCTGCTTGAAAAATTGAATACTCATTAAATTATTTACCTACCTCCTCTTTGATAACTTTACACTTTCTATCATGAATAAGTATACATATATATGTCACATAAACAATATATTTTCTATTTCTTAATAATTGCAATTTTCTTAGAAAATATAACTTTTAAGATAAATGACTTTCAGTTACAGACAGCACTTGTAGACCACCAAATAGTTTCATTAGACTTTTCATGTATATTAGATTTATTATATGTAATATTCCGTAATTTTTAGAATTAGATTAATAATTGAATAATAGAATAAAAAAGTATTAAAATTTGATTAAGATTAGAATTTAAAATTGAATTAGAATAACGGGCCTAAAATTTATATCAAATTCTAATATGGATAACTTGTAGGTTAAGAAATAGGGTTTTGTAATGTTATAAATACACCATATTCGTCTTCCTCGTTTCAATTATTAAAATTCGTAGGGCTTTTAGCCATAAAAATCAGCAATCTTGTAAAATTCGTAGAAAATTCATCGTAAGTCGGAATTCAGTGATCCTGGACTTTTCGGAAAGCTCTTTTCGTTCTCTACAACTTTCGTGGTTTATGTTTTTCAAGAAAACGTCGTTTAGAGGGTCAAAAAGGCTAAATTCAAATCTGGTCAGAGTTGGAAGTAAGTTTTCGATCGATCTTACTAGTGTTTTCAAACTTGTGTGATGTGTATATTTGATTATCAAAACATGGGCTAAGTGATGATATTTTTGAATGTATTATGTGTTACAAGTATACGTATTGTTGTATATATGTGGTGTCTGGACGATAATTTGAGATCTTTAATTTGTGTCATGGTTTGTGAAAATATCGAATAAGAACTTAGGACCGTAGTCACCGGATTGTAGTGACAGTTTTCAGAAAATTTAGGACCGTTATCACCGGGTTGTAGTGGTCGTGGCATGGATTATGGATTTTGAATTATTGTTGTTTATGTGCTATGTGTATCGAATAAGAATATGAAAGTGTACCGAAAGTGTTTGTTTCGTATATCGTATCGTATAGATTATCGTATTTTGTTATATGTGTTCACGTTACTTGGCCTACTAGTTGGATCGATTGTTTTCTTGCTGAGCTGTATAGCTCATTAATTACAATTTCAGGTTTCGTCTAAGAGTTCAAGTTGGATAGCATTCAAGTTCTAGGACTTAGATTTGGAGTTGATTGATTTTTGGGCTTCCGTTAGTTGCGCTTTTGTAATAATCACCTTTGTAATAGAATTTCGGTTTAATAATTTAATAATTATATTTATTATTAGTTTTGATTTAGAATTAATAGTGTGGAATTGTGGTTGTTACACTATAATTATTCTTTTAACTTATTCTTAAAGAGAATAAAAAAGAAAATGTTGAAAATATATTCATTTGACAAAATGCACATTGAGGTGAGATGTGATATGAAAGACGTAAAAGCGTAGGAACAGTAGTCTTTTCAATATAAAATAAATGTTGAAAATTAAGCATGGAAGGACGACTGATACTGACTCTTTGTGTTAGTCCAAGGTCAACCATTACCCAAGAATAAAACGTGAAAATGGTAACCATGGTCCATGGTCCCCCTGATGGTGAAAATAGGATTGACTCTTTTGTATCATATCGTTTCAAATTTTTAATCTACTTTTATAATTTTTTCAAATTTTTATATTATTAAATATAAAAAATATTAAATTAATTATTGATTAATAAATATCATAATTTTGTAATATTATATATATGAATAATGAGAGATAACTCATTGGAGTAAACATAAAAAATGATTTTTTAAAATTCTTGATTTACTATATTTTATTAATAAATAATATAATTTTATGATATTAGATTTGTGCATAATGAGAGAGCGACTTATTGGAATAAACATATTTAGAGAGAGAACAGTTTTCTAAACTTTTTGATTTATTATATTTAATTATTATTCATAATTTTAGAATGGTAAAGATCAAATAAGAAATAAAAAATGAAATATTATTTTAGAATGTCGCTACAAAACGCAGCTTAATAAACTTAGTTCAATTACAATTATATCTTGGTTGAAATTACATTTCTCATTAAGCGTCAAATAAAATAGTAATATATGTTGCTACAATAGAATTTGTTAAAAGTTAGAGAAAATCTAACAAATTCTTTTATGTCCTAAATTTAAATTTAAGGTATTTGACAAAAAAAATTGTTAGCAATATTTTAATAATACCTTATCTCATGTGTATAACTTTTTCAAGTCGAATTTATTAAACACCATTATGCATAATTTATATCAATTTTATCAATAAAAAAATAATTTTCCTTCTTTTTTGTATATCCTTCTCTAATATTTCTCCTTCCAATTATGATTCAAATATATTATAACTAAAATAAAAAGATAAAAAATATAAGCCAAATTATTGAAATTTATATAACAAAATAATATTTTAAATCACTAAAAAATAATAAGCGAAAGAGTTTTTATCCAAAATTTTGATCACTATATTTTCAAAAGAATCATGTACGTTTGATTATAAAAGTATGTTTATCAACGAGTAGATTAAATCTCTGTTTTCACTAGCTAGACGAATTTTTATTATTATTACATCATTCTACTTTTATTCAAACATTAATTACGATACAATTCTGAATAAAATATGATTACAAATTTAACAAATCATAAATATAAAAAGGATTACATTATTTCATTACTATTCAAATATATATGATAATAAAAGAGAAATGAAAAAGTTTCCAAAATAGATATCAAGTATTTTGATTGATAATAAATTTTATAAAATGATGGGCTCATGAATTAATATGTGCCCATAAATAATAATTATCCGAATTATTTTAGGATCAATTTTGGTATACTCTAAAGGAAATATGAGTTATTTTACTAAATTTAGCTGTAATAATTCAATTTTCCATCGACATATTTCTCAATATTTTGTAGATTTATTGCACAAAATTACAAAAAATTATAAAAAAATAAAATTAATATTATAAAAAATTATAAATAATAATATAAATATAAATTAAAAAAATAATAAAAATATATTTGAATGAGCTAGTTTCATCTAACTCCAAGTAACTTGGAGCAAATTAATTCCCATAAGCTCAATGTTCCAACTGCCATAATTTCACATTTTAATTCAGTACCCTCCCCTCACCCCTCCTCTCATTCCTCGTTGTACCAAGGACCCGTTTTGGAGTTTGTTACAAAATAAAGGGAACTTTGTTACAAAACTTAACTTATAATTTAAAGTTGAATATTGTCATATAAATAATATAAAAATCATAATTTTAAGTAATTTGGGTGCTTTAATAATTTTATGAATAAATTATTTATAAATTGATAATGTGTCTGCTAAATTAAAACTTATAAATTATATTTTCTTAATTAAATTAAAATATACTCTCTTTGTCCCAATTTATGTCTGTTTGATTTTTTATGGTCAAATTGACTCAACTTTGACCATATATATAAACTCATTATTTTATTATTTTGAAAAACTTAAAAATACATATTGAAGTAGATTGAACAGACTTTCTAATAATATAATTTTTATAAATATTTTTGGTAATGTATTATGTGTAATCTTCGGTCAAATTTGTAACTCCTTAGTTTTGATGATCACAACACAGCAAGCCATTATGTTGTTATTTGAGAATGTTTGCAGGATATAACAGCTTGATATCAGTGTTGTTTAAGTATCATGACAGCAAGCTATCATAAGACAGTAATCTATTTCAGCAAGCTATGATCAACAGTGTCAGAATAACAGCAAGCCAAGATGCACAGTCCAGATTCAACAAGGAAGTCGAATTTCATGGAGATTTTATAGGATCTTCATATATATCAGTTGTAAGGACTTCTCTAATATAATAAACGTGCATGATATATAGAGAGCTCATTTATAAAACGTTTTTACTTATTCAAATTGATTTCCTAAAGAATAGGAGTTTGTTTCTCTTTCAAACTCTTTCTTCTATCTTCTGATTAAAACGTTTTATCCTTTAGTAAATTGAAGAGATATTTTCTGAACGTTGGACTTCTGTGTTTCTCTTCAATCTAACGTACACATGAACGTTGGAAAACCATCCCAACGATCTTACACGGTAGAATTGGATTCTAGCCGTTGTAATTTGTTGAGGCTGTTTTCAAATGTTAATGTATTGTTATATATATATTGGTTTCTTGCAGTTTTTATGATAGAGACGATTTTGCAAGCAAGAACACATACAACTCCTGATCTTTATTGATTTCAAAATACTCTCAAGCTCTAAATATATCCACGTGTTTTATCTTAGAGAGAGTTTATAGTTTGAGTTGTAAACTTTATCATTGATTTGTATTGTTCAAATTGTATTTGTTAGTTGCTGGATAAGTTGGTTAGGGAAACAAGGGTTTAGTGGTACTTGCTAGAGGAGTTTGTACTACGGGGTAGTATAGTACTTAGAGAGCAGGTTCTTAAACAGGGTTTCAGCAAGCCATTATCAGCAGCTGGGATAAAGGGAGATATATTGTTATATCTTGTAGTTGTAACCTTCATTGATCAATAATATATTCTCTTACCAAGTTGGTAAGGGACCAGGACGTAGACCATAGGGGCTTAGGGGTCGAACCTGGCTAAAATTCTTGTGTGTTCTATTTATTTTCATGCACATTATTTTCTGCATTGCATTTAGTCATATCAGCTTACTATCATTGTCAGATTATAGTTCTGTTGGTAAAATCTCAGTAAGCCATTTTCGGGTAAAATTTAAAAGTAATCCTACTTAGCCATAATCAACTATTCACCCCCCTAGGTGTAATTTCAAAAATTGGGTCAATTTGACCGCAAAAAGTCAAACAAGATATATAATTTGGGACGGAGGGAGTAAACTAAAGATTATATGAATTAATAATTTAAAATATGTGTAGATAAAATAAAGAAGAAAAAATTAAAAAAC